>NW_022437019.1:8712942-8879066 GCF_009761245.1 Sapajus apella
ATATAGCTCTTTAAGCTTTAATATATATATATATAGCTTAAAGATCTATATAATATATATAAGCTATATATATATAGCTTAAAGAGCTCTCTCTCTCTATATATATATATTAAATATAGAAAGAGTATATATATAAAGAGAGTTGTATATATACTTAACATATATATATACTTAAGTTATATATACATAAGTATATATATATGTTAAGTATAGAGAGCTCTCTATAAGATATATATATACTTAACTTATATATATACTTAAGTTATATATATATGTTAAGTATATATGGAGAGCTCTCTATAAGCTATATATATATATACACTTAACTTATATATATACTTATATATATATTTAAAAATTAATGAGCTATGAAAATGTTTACATAGTAACAAATAATATAATTCATGCACATTAGCAAGTGTCACTATGTGATTAGAATACAAGTAGATATGGATGCTAACACAAAACTAGGTATTTAAGCAATACTTTTACTTCTTTTTCTGTGGTAGAAATGTGTATGTAAATGTATACCTATTTCTAATGCTCTTTACTTGGGATTATTTATAAGGACATCTTCCCAACAGATATTACAAAATTGATTTTCCAAAAATGTGCCTTTTTAGTGTGGATTTTTGTTCCTAAGCCAAAGTGTAAATGAATTAGCCATATGAAGCCGTTGTGTAATCTGAGAAACTGCCCAGAAATGTATAGGCAATATTATAGTAAAGCTGAAAAAGAATAAAGCCTCAAATAGTCTAATTAAATCACAATCTTATTTGGCTGATGCTCACTAAGTATCTACTGATAAATATAACAAACGCTCAATAGAAGAAATCGTGATGTTCTTAGAATCTGCATGAAGGTAGAAAGGGAGGAAGTAGGAGAATAGAAAAGGATAGAATCTATGTTAGTGGCAAAAAGACCTACTCAAATTCTGTTACCTCCTTGTATTAATCTGTGTTCTCCAGAGAAAC
Organism: Sapajus apella; assembly: GCF_009761245.1. Taxonomy (NCBI): domain Eukaryota; kingdom Metazoa; phylum Chordata; class Mammalia; order Primates; family Cebidae; genus Sapajus; species Sapajus apella. The sequence continues at coordinate 8,713,917 of NW_022437019.1, forward strand.
CAAAACAATAAGATAGGCAGATACACGTATAGAAAGCTTTATCATGAAGCATTGGCATGAATGGTTGTGGCTGAGAAATCCTGCCGTCTGTAGTTGGCAAGCTGGAGACCCTTGAGAACTGACAGTGTAATTCCAATCCAAGTCCAAAGACCACAGAACCAGGAGAGCTAAAGGTGTGAATTCCAGTCCAAGCCCAGGAGAAGACAAACATCACAGCTGAAAAACAATCAGGCAAAGAGGGCGGCAGGGGAACTGGGCTTTACTACACCTTTTTGGCCTAGTTAGCCCCTGGATTGGAGAATGTCCCCCATTGGGGAAGGCAGTCTACTTTATTTGATCAAAATAACTCATTACAAATGCTAATCTCATCCAGAAACACCTCACAAACATAACCAGGAAAAATGTTTAGCCAAATATCTGGGTACCCTGTGGCCTAGTCAAATTAACACATGAAATGAACTATTACAAATCATTTTTATTCCTCTGTTGTCAGAATGCCTTGGTTGAAAATAGCTACATTACTTTCTTTTTTTGATGCAATTTTTTTATTATACTTTAAGTTCTGGGGTACATGTGCAGATCACGCAGGATTGTTCCATAGCTATACGCATGTCATGATGGTTTGCTGCATCCAACCCCCTGTCATCTACATTAGGTAGATTCTTTACTCTTCTTCTTCTTCTTTACTACACCAAAAATGTGTAGTAAAGCCCAATTACCCTGCTCCCCTCTCTGCCTGATTGTTTTTCACTGTGATGTTTGTCCTCTCCTGGGCTTGGACTGGAATTCACATTAGGTATTTCTTCTAATGTTATCCCTCCTCAACCTTCCCATCCCCCGCCATCCCTTCCCTAGCCCCCCAATCCCCAACAGACCACCGTGTGTGATGTTCGCCTCCCTGTGTCCATGTGTTCTCAATGTTCAACATCCACTTACGAGTGAGAACATGCAGTGTTTGGTTTTCTATTCTTGTGTCAGTTTGCTGAGAATGATGGTTTCCAGCTTCATTCATATCCCTGCAAAAGACATGAACTCTTTTTTATGGCTGCATAGTATTCCATGGTGTATATGTGCCACATTTACTTTATCCAGTCTATCATTTATGGGCATTTGGGTTGGTTCCAAGTCTTTGCTAAAAATAGCTACATTAATTTCAAATTATAAACAGTCTGTGCCTTCACTTCAACTGTTTCCCAGAGATAACAGCAGCTCCAACTTTTTAGGGTGGTTGTAAAGTTTATATTTCAATTGCTTGGCACAGGGCAGAAATAAAAGAAATAACTCAATAAATATTAACTGCTATTATCCTTACTTAAATTAATAGAACTAATAAAGGTTTGAGTGCATCTAAAATCTACCATCTTCATTTTCAAGAGGGCTATCATGTACAGTCCTATCATGTACTTACTGGACAAAGAGTCAGAATATTGGACAAATAGCATGAGTGACTGCCACAGAGAGGGAATCTTGTGGATTAGTTCAAGTATTTGCATAAGGGAATGACAGGGAATCTAAAGTCAGCTATTCTTCTTTGAATCACTTAGCCTTACTCTTTCAGAAACATGTTGCATGTTGCTCAGCTTTTATCTCCACCAAAACTTTGATCATAATATGAGGTATTTAACTGTCCATGTAACTGTCTTATCCTGGATTTATTTTACTTCAACAATGTTCTCTTTGATTTTACTTTATCCACCTATTTCCAGGCACACACCCTAAAATCTTCAAGGTCTAGAAAAGCCCCACCTGGAAAGTCATACAGAACGGTATTTACTCTCTGAACATAAAGCCTTGTCAGCCCGTTTCCGATCACCTCATTATCATTGCTTCTACTCTTCGCTGTTATAGAGCCGTATAGTTTTTGGTATTTCTAATTCCCTCAGTCTATAAGCCCCTTCTTAGTAGCTCTTCCCTTCTTTAAAGGGAACCACAGGCTTGATTGTCTCAACTATTTTTCTTACCCAATACACCTCATTTGCTGCCACATCTGTCACATTTGTCTTGCTAACATACCTCCCAAGCAAACAACTCAATACTGAGAACCACCTTCTTAGAGTGCTATTTACTGTTAGGAAAAAAAAAAAATTCTCAAACCATAAAAATTACGAACACACTTAAATCCATATTGTCCAAAATTATCAGCCTTATGTGTATAATTACCACTCCTTTGGCTTATTCCTTGTCACCTTGTTCCTCCATGCCCTCTGATGCCTATTACAAATCTTCACCTGAGTCAATAGGGACTATTCCTCCCGCTACAGGATTCCACAGGAAGTACTTGGTCAGTAAAGACTCAAGAGATTTTGTTGACTACATGATATCCTCCAAGACTAGATGGAAAAAAAAAAAAAAAAGATATTCGAGAAGAGTGTATAAATTTCAATATCACAATTTTTGCCATTTATTCACTTCCTTTCTAGTACAAAATATTCAGAAAAATTTTAAAAGTATTATTGAACTAATATCATGTTTCTGCATATAGCTTTCAAGTTGTATAACCCAAACGACAAAATATGAGTAAGGAAAGCCAATAAATGTAACTAGATTTTAGTTCATGATAGCTCATGGAGTTTCAAAATGTATATATCAAATTCATTCAATTATCTTTGCTACTTCAGTGTTTTTATTTTGATGGAACCTATGTACATGGCTAGATTACCTGTTGGGTAATACAGAGCCTAACACCATAAACCACCACATAAAAAAAAAAAAAAAAAGAAAATAAAAAAAAAAAAAAAAAAAATTTTGTAAATTTAATTCTTTTTACTAAGAAAATTTTCCCATTTCTTAATATAAATAACTTATAAACAGATTCCTAATATCTCATGCTGCATCTCAAAATTCCAAATTTGGATAGTTTTATCAAGTCAGAAAGTGGAACAATATAGACATTTTACACCTTTCTCACCTTTGATCTTGTTCACAGATAGCAGTAAATAAGTCCAAAATATGAAACTTGTTGGTTTAATAGAAATACTTAAATCAATTGGCTGTAAAGAGAAGCAATTATTTAGGTGTTAGTCAAGTGAAATTTACCCATGTCAAATAGATTCATCAAAGATATGGTAGATGTTGTCAGATTTATAATTTTGTAATTATTATTTTTAATTTTATTTTAATGTTAGATCTTGTGGTTTTTAAAAATAACATGCTTATTGATATTTAATTCACAAGTCATAAAATTCACCCTAAAAATTACACAATTCAGTTATTTTTAGTATATGCACAAGGTTCTGCAACCATCATTACTAAGTCCAGAAGACTTTGTTTTTATACTAAAAAGAAACTTTGTACCTACTGTAGAGTAGAGTTCTCATTTACTCTCTCCCCTACCCCCCTTCTTGCCCTTGGTAACTACTAATCTTTCTGCTTCTATAGATTTGGCTACTCTGAACATTTGATAGAAATGAAATCATACCACTGAGGCCTGTTGTACTGCATTCTTTCACAGCATGTTTTCAACGTTAATCTATGTGATAGCATGTATCAATACTTCATTCTTTTTTATTTAGTCTCAGAGCAGCTTTAGGTTATAGAAAACTTGTGAAGAAAGGAGGAGTGTTACCATGTACTCCATAACAAGCTTTCTTATTATTAGCCTCTTAAATTAGTTTAGTATGTTTACAGTAATTACAATCAATATTGATATATTATTATTAACTATAAGTCTATACTTTTTTCAGATTCCCTTTGTTTTTGCATAATAAAATTTTTCTGTTCCGGAGTGTCATCTAGGATTTCACATTATGTTTCAGCTCCAAGTCTTGTTAGATTTTTCTTGCCTGTGACAGCTTCCAGGATTTTCCTTGTTTTCAATAACCTTAACAGTTTTAAGGAGGGTTTGTCAAATATTTTGCAGTATGTCTCTCAACTGGGACATGTCCGATGTTTTTCTCATGATTAAACTGGGGTTATAGATTCGGGGAAGGAAGAGCCTGGGGGAAAAGCATCATTTTCATCAACTGACATTAAAGGTATTTAATGTCAACATGATTTATTATTGTTGATATTGGCTTTGAAAACCTGGTTGAAATAGCATTTATCAGGTTTCTTTACTGTAAAGTTACTGTGCTCTATAGAAAGAAATCACTATATAGGCCACACTTAAGGAACAGAGATTTACGCATCACTTCCTTGGGTGAGGAATATCTAAATAAATTATTTGTAATTCTTGTGCATGAAAAAAATTGCCTTTTTCTCCATTATTTACTCAATCATATATTTATACCAGGAATTAATTCATTTTATTCCTCAATAATGTTCTATGATATAAATATACTTCATTTAGTTTATTCATCATTAAATGTATTATTTCCATTTGGGGTCATTATAAATAATGCTGCTATGAATATTTCTGTAGATGTTATTGTAAGGATATGGATTTTCAGTTCCCTTGGGACTATACCTAGGAGGTGAACTGCTGAGTACATGGTAAACCATGTTTAATATCTAAAGGAACTGTCAAACTCTTTTTCTCAGTGGTTGCACCATTTTACAATTCCTCCCTCAGCAATATATGGGGGTGTCAATTATTCCCCATACTTGTCCACATTCATCATTTTCTCTCTTTTTTGTTTTAGTCATCTTGTGTATGTGAAATGGCAATTCACCTTGGTTTTGATCCTTGTTTCTTAAATAATTAATGAGTTTGATTATCTTGTTGAGCTTATTTGCCATTTATATACTACCTTTAGAAAAATGTCTACTCAAATCCTTTTTGCCAGTTTTTCTTGAGTTGTCTTTTTATTGCTGAGAAGAATTTCTTATTCTGTATTCAAGTCCCCTATTGAAATTTTTTTTCCCATTTTGTGGGTTGATTTTGCACTTTCTCAGTGGTGTCTCTTATTTATTTTTTAATGTTTATTTTATTTATTTATTTATTTATTTATTTTTATTATACTTAAGTTCTGGGGTACATGTGCAGATCTTGCAGGATTGTTACATAGGTATATGTGCCATGGTGATTTGCTGCACCCATCCACCCATCATCTACATTGGGTATTTCTCCTAATACTATCCCTCCTCTAGACCCCCAGCTCCCGAGAGGCCGTGGTGTGTGATGTTCCCTTCCTTGTGGTCATGTATTCTCATTGTTCAACTCTCATTTACGAGTGAGAATATGCGGTGTTTGTTTTTCTGTTCTTGTGACAGTTTGCTGAGAATGTTGGTTTCCAGCTTCATACATTTCTCTGCAAAGGACATGAACTCATCTTTTTTATGGTTGCATAGTATTCCATGCTGTATATATGCCACATTTTCTTTATCCAGTCTATCATTGACGGACATTGGGGTCTTTTAAATTATAAAAGGTTTAATTATAAACTTAAATTAAATTATAAAATCCAGTTTACATATTTTGTTTGTTTGGTTTTTTCCGTGTGCTTTTGGTGTCATATCTTTTAAAAGTTCCTCATTAAAGGTCATGAGAATACATTTCAATTGTTTCTACTAAGAGTTTTGTAGATTTTATTTTTATGTTCAGATCTACGATTCATATTGATTACATTTCATCTATCGTGTGGGGTAGGTGTCCAGTTGCTTTCTTTTGCCTGCAGATATCCAGTACTTCCTGTACCATTTGTCAAGAAGTCTATCTTTTCCCCATTGAATGGTCTTGGCACCCTGCGGAAAATCAATTCACCATAAATATAAGAGTTTAATTCTTTTTTCTTTTCATCTTTTGCTTACTTTTTATTAATTTCTTTTCTGGTTATATTTTTAAACTTATATAATGTATTAGGACCACTATATATACATAACTAAATGTACATTTGCTGTACACAATCTGGACACAAATATTTTTTGCTGTTGGAATGTGTAATCAAAGAAGCTTGGAGATTGTGTTATGGGATCCTTGAGTGTCACTTCAACAGTAGGAAGCCTCTGTGGCCAGTGGTGCCTTTCCCCAAGTTTTGCTGGGGACCACTGGGCCCACTTGGCCTGGCAGGCTGTGCTTGGCTTGCGCGAAGGGCCTGGATTCCATGCCTGCTAAGGGTGAGTGGAGCAGCAAGAGGGGTGTGAGCAAGTGAGCATGGGGTTCAGCCACTGTGCACTGCCAGATATGTTGGCTGCAATGGGGTAGGCAGCTCCAGGTGCTGGCACAGGTGCTGGCTGCAGCTGGACCAGGCATACTGTAAGCAGTTTCCACAGCTGGCACTGGGGAACACCGTGACACTCGGAACCTTGGAGACGCTAGGAACTCCGCAGCCCCAAAGAGGGTGTCACAGCCCTGGCTCAGGGAGCTCCAAGGGGCTCCCCAAGGGGATTTAGCTCTTCTTTCCTCTCTTCTCTCCTTCTTAATTCTTTATTCAATTACAGTCTATTGATCTACATGTCTAATCTTACACTGTTATCATACCACACTGATTACTGTAGCTTTGTGGTAAGATATGAAATAAAGAAGTGTAAATGTAACAACCGTTCTTTTTAAAATTATTCTGCCTATTCCAAGTCCCTTGCATCTTTATATGAATTTTATAATCACCTTGTCAATTTATGCGAAAGAGTATATTTTGATAGATATGAAGATAAATTTGAATCTGAAGATAAATTTGAGGACTATTGTTATTTTAACATTAACTCTCCCTATCCATAAACATGAGATTTCTTTTTATTTATTTAGGGTTTCTTTCAATAATATTTTGTGGTTTTCAGTGTACAAGTCTTGCATTATTTGTTACATTTATTAGAAAGCATTTTATTCTTTTGGTGCTATTGTAAATGGAATTATTTTCTTAATTACAATTTTGTATAGCGTATTGCTAGTTTATAGAAACACAATAGATTGCACATTTATCTTCTATCCCAATACCTTCCTGAACTTGTTTATTATTTCTAATGGCTTTTTGACGGCATGCTTAGGATTTTCTGTATACAAATCTCCTTTTCAAATAGACAGTTTTACTTCTTCATTTCCAGTATTGACATCTTTTTAAATTTTTCTTTACTTATTGCTCTGACTAAAACTGCTATCACAATATTAAATAGAAGATCAAGATTAGATACCTTTGTCTTGTTTCTTGCTGATCCTCAGAGAGCACATTGTGTCTTTCACCATTAACTATGATGTTTACCTGGGGGTTTTGTAATTGCCTTTTATTATCTTGAGACAGTTTCCTTCTGATTCTATTTTATTGCATTTTTATCATGGAAATATATGGAAGTTGTCAAATGTGTTTCCTACATTAACTGAAATGGTCACATAGTTTTTGTCCTTTATTGTATTAATTTAGTACATTGTATTCACTGATTTTTGTAGGTTGAACTAATGTTGACCTCCTGGAATATATCTCATTGGTCATGGTGTACAGTAGGCTTTTTAGGTTTTGATGAATTTGGTTTGAAAATGTTTAGGAATTTTGCCTTTTTATTCATAAGAAATATTGATGTCTAGTTTTATTTTTTAATGATATCTTTGGCTTTGATATCCGAGTAATATATCACCTTACAGAAGAAATTGGAAAGTGCCCTCTTCTATTTCTTGAAAGATTTTGTAGAAAATTACTGTTAATTATTCTTTACATTTAAGGTAGAGTATACCAGTAAAGAGATATGGGCCAGAGTTTTTCTCTATGGAATTATTTTGATTACTGATTCAAATACTTTACTTGTTTTACATCTATTCAGATTTGGTATTTGTTTTTCAGTCAGTTTTGATTGTTCCTTCCTAGAAATATAGTCAATCTTTCTGATTTATCTGATTTGTTGGAATATAATTGTTCATAGTATTCTAATTCTTTTTATATTTTTAAAGGTCATTAGTAATATAATTTACTTTATTCCCATTCTTGATTTTTGTTCTTGGCCAAACAAGCTAAATACTAGTTCATTTTATTGATGTTTTCAAAGAACAAACTTTTTGGTTTCACTGATTTTCTTTATTTTTTTCCATTGACTAGTTTATTTTTGCTCTAACATTTCTTATTTTCTTCTTTCTGCTTGTTTTGAACTTGGTGTGGTCTTCTTTATATAGTTTCTTCAGGTAGGAAGTCAAATCATTGATCTGATATCTTCTTTTATTTTTTTATCAATATATATTATTTGTACATAGTTATGGGTACATTTGATATTTTGTTACATGCATAAAATACATAATAATCAAGTCAGTATTTAGGATATCTGCCATCTTGAGCATTTATCATTTCTATGTGTTGGGAACATTTCAAGTCCTCTCTTTTAACTATTTTGAAATATGCAACAGATTGTTGCTAACTACAGTCACCTTACTCTACTATAGAACATTAGCACTTCTTCCTTCAAACTGTATGTATGTACTCATAAATATTCTTCTAAGCACAGCATTAACTGCATCTTATAAATTTTGGTATACTGTACTTTTGCTTTAGCTTATTTCAAAGCATTTTTAAAAATTTATCTCATTTATTCTTTGACATTGGTCATTTAGAAGTGTGTTGATTTTCACGTATTTGTTAATTTCTCAAATTTCTTTCTTTGATGATGTATACTTTCATTTCCTTGTGGTTGGGTAATATATGCATATGGTTTTAATCTTCTTAAATTTACTTATTCTTGTTTCATGGCCTGATACAACATCTGTTTTAGAGAATATTGCATATGTACTTGAGAACAATGGGTATTTTGTTGTTTTGGAGAAGAATAGTCTGTAGATATTTCTCAGGTCTAGTTCATTTATAGTGTTGCTTAAATCTCATAATTGTTTGCTGATTTTCTGCCTAGTTGATCTATTTGTTATTAAAAATAGGGTGCAGACATCGTCAGCTATTACTGTTGAATTTTCAAAGGCTCTTTTTCATTCTGTCACTTGCTGTGGCATGTATTTCGAAGCTTTGTTGTTAGGTACATACATATTTGTATTTGTTATGTCTTTCTGATGGATTGACTCTTTTATCTCTATAAAACATCATTATTTGTCTCTAATAATAATCTTTGTCTCAAAGTTTATTTTGGCACGTATTAGAATATACACTCTAGTTGTCATATCAGTGTCATTTGTAGTATATGTTTTTCCATTTATTGTGGTCTGAAATTATTTTTCTTTAAATCTATAATATCCCTTGTAAGCAGCAAGTAATTCAAAATGCATGTATTTTTATTTCATTCTTTCAGACTGCATTTCAATTAAAGTTTTAAGTACATTTATATATAATTTAACTATGGATAAGGTTGGGTTTACATTTTTCAATTTAGTATCTTCCTATATTCCTTATAGAACTCTTTTCCTTCTTTACTACCTTATTCTTTGTTTAATCGATATTATCTAGTTTATCATTCTAACTCACTTATTTGCCATATTTGCTTTATTTTCCTTGACACTTCCCTTGAGGTACAATTAACATCTTAATTTATAAGCATCTAAATTGGACTAAAATGAACTTAGTTTCAAGAGTATACAACATTTTTACTTCTATATATTTTCATTTTTTTCTTCTGACCTTGAGCTATAATTGTCATGCAGATTTTATTTTTATATGTTATGTGTTCATTAACACCAATTTATGATTCCTGAATGCTTTTCTCTTTAAATCAGACAGGAAAAAATAATTACAAACAAAAATACATTCATACCCTCTTTTATATTTACCTATGCAGGCACCTTTATCAGTATACTTTATTTCATCTTATAGATTCAACTTACTATCTAGTAGCTTTTCCTTTCAGCCTAAAGTGCTCCTTTAGAATTTTATGCAGAATTTAACTGCTAGAGATCCATTCTCTAAGTTTTTGTGTACCTGGAAAATTTTAAATTTCTCCTTCATTCTTGAAGGATAGTTTTTTCTGTATATATAACCCTTTTTTGATAGTATTTTTTTATTCCATTTTAGGTTTTGGGGTACATGTGAAGAACATGCAAGATTGTTGCATTGGAACACACAGGGCAGTGTGATGAGCCACCTTCCTCCCCATCACCTATATCTGGCATTTCTCCCCATGCTATCTCTCCCCCACTCCTGACCCCCCGCTGTCCCTCCCCTATTTCCCCCCTACAGACCCCAGTGCGTGATGCACCCCTCCCTGTGTCCATGTGTTCTCATTGCTCAACACCCGCCTATCAGTGAGAACATGCGGTGTTTGATTTTCTGTTCTTGTGTCAATTTGCTGAGAATGATGGTTTCCAGATTCATCCATGTCCCTACAACGGACACGAACTCATTTTTTTTATTGCTGCATAGTATTCCATGGTGTATATGTGCCACATTTTCCCTGTTATATATGTGATCTTTCTATTTTCTGAATACTGGAAATCAGATCAGAAATCACCTGTTAATAAAATTATGGATTTTTTGTACTGGTGAATTGTTCATATTGTTTTCTACAGTTTTATTATGATGTTTCTAGGTATAGATCTTGTATACTTATTGTATTTGGAGATTGTTGCATTTCTTTGATGTGTGGATTAATAATTTTCATTACAATTAGAATGTTTCAAACTGTTTTTTAATTAAAATATTCTATCTGCCCATTCTCCCTCTGGAACTTTCACAATATAAATATGCACACACACACACACACACACACACACATGTATGCTTGATGATATTCTACCGGTTGTTTTTATTTATTCTTTTTTGTTTCTGTTTCTCACATTGAAAAATATCAATTGAATTGTGTCTGAGTTCATTGATTCTTTGTTATTCTAGCTGTCATCTGCTGTGACTCTATTTTACAAATTTTTATCTTATTATATTTTTAAACTCCAGAGTCTTTTTGATTTTTATTTTGTAACTTTAAAAACAATTTTATTTTTATTTTAAGTTCCAGGGTACATGTGCAGGATATACAGGTTCGTTACATAAGTAAAAGTGTGCCATTGTGGTTTGCTGCATCTATCAACCCATCACCAAAGTATTAACTCTGCATACATTAGCTATTTTCTCTAATGCTCTTCCTTCTCCCCAACTCCTGACAGGCCCCAGTGTGTGTTGTTCCCCTCCCTGTGTCCATGCGTTCTCATTGTTCAGCTCACACTTACAAGTAATAACATGCAGTGTTTGGTTTTCTGTTTCTGTGTTAGTCTGATGAGGGTAATGGCTTCCAGCCCCATCCATGTCCCTGCCAAGGACATGATCTTGTTCTCTTTTATGGCTGCATAGTATTCCATGGTGTATATGTCAATGTTTTCTTTATCCAAGTTATCACCGATGGGCATTTGAGTTGATTTTATTTCTTTGCTCTTGTGAATAGTGCTGCAAATAACATATGTGTGCATGTTTATTTATAATGGAGTGATTTATATTCCTCTGGGTATATACCCACTAATGAGATTGCTGGGTCAAATGGTATTTTTGGTTCTAGATCTTTGAGCAATCTAGATGCCATCTTCCACAATGGCTGAACAATTTACATTCCCACCAACAGTGTAAAAGGATTCCTATTGCTCTGCAACCTAGCCAGCATCTGTTTTTTCTTGACTTTTTAATAATTGCCATTCTGACTGGTGTGAGATGGTTTCTCATTGTGACTTTGATGTGCATTTCTCTAATGATCAGTGATGTTGAGCTTTTTTTCATATGTTTGTTGCCCACATGACTGTCTTCTTTTGAGGAATGTCTGCTCATGTCATTTGGCCACTTTTTAGTTCCTTGTAGACCCTGGATATTAGACCTTAATTGCTTTTAGTGATTTCATCATTACATCTTTGCCTCTGCCTATGTCCTATGTTCATCTTCTTCTAGGGTTTTGGTTGTTTTGGGTTTTACATTAAAGTCTTTAAGTCATCTTGAGTTAATTTTTGTATAAAATGTATGAAAGGGGTCCAGTTTCAATTTTCTGCATATGGCTAGCCAGTCCTCCAAGCATCATTTATAAAATAAGGAATTCTTTCCTCATTGCTTGTTTTTATCAGGTTTGTTGAAGATCACACGGTTATAGATGTGCAGTGTTATATCTGAGTTCTCTATATGATCCCTTGGTCTATGTATCTGTTTTTATACCAGTACCATGCTCTTTTGCTTACTGTAGCCTTGTAAGATACAGTTTGAAGTCAGGTAGCATGATACCCTCAGTGTTGTTATTTTTGCTTAGAATTGTCTTGGCTATATAAGCTCCTTTTTTGGTTCCATATGAATTTTAAAATAGCATTTTCTAATTTTGTGAAAAATGTCAATATAGTTTAAAGGGAATAGCATTGAATTTATAAACTGCTTTGGGCAGTATGGCCATTTTCATGATATTGATTTTTTTTTCTATCCATGAGCATGGTAGGCTTTTTCATTTGTTTGTGTCCTCTCTGATTTCTTTGAGCACTGGTTTGTAGTTCTTCTTGAAGAGGCCCTTCACTTTCCTTGTTAGCTTAATTCCTAGGTATTTTACTCTCTTTGTAGTAATTGTGAAGGAGAGTTCATTCATGATTTGGCTGTCTGCTAATCTGCTGTTGGTGTGTAGAAGTGCTTGTGATTTTTGCACATCAATTTTGTATCATGAGACTTTCCTGAAGTTGCTTATCGGCTTAAGAAGCTTTTGGACTGAGATGATGGGGTTTTCTAGATATAGGATCACATCATCTGCAAACAAAGACAATTTGACTTCCTCTCTTCCAACATGAATATCCTTTATTTCTTTCTCTTGGTGATCACCCTGTCAGAACTTCCAATACTATGTTGAATAGGAGTTGTGAGAGAAGACATCCTTGTTTTGAACCAGTTTTCAGGAAGAATGCTTCCAGCTTTTGCCTGTTCAGTATGATATTGTCTGTGGGTTTGTAATAAATGGCTCCTATTATTTTGAGGTATATTCCTTCATTACCTAGTTTATTGAGAGTTTATAGCATGAAAGGATGTTAAATTTTATTGAAGGCCTTTTCTACATCTATTGAGATAATCATGTGGTTTTTATCTTTAGTTCTGTTTATATGATGAATTACATTTATTCATTTGCAGATGTTGAACCAGCCTTGCATCCTGGGGATGAAACCAACTTCGTCATGGTAGATAAGCTTTTTGATGTTCTTCTGGATTTGGTTTGCCAGTAGTTTACTGAAAATTTTTGCACTGATGTTTATCATGGAGCAAATGACCAAAATCCAAGAGATAAAGTAAATAACAAAAGTAGACCCACACTGATTCAGAATTTTAGTCGCAAGAAAAAAATATTATCAAACCTATGATTAATAATTTTCATAAATATTAGAAAAATTGGAAATTTTAATGAAATAACCTTAATATTTAAGAGAAGATTCACTGCCAAGAACTAAATATTTAAATTTAAATTTAGATTTGAATACGCAGATTTAATAGTAGATTTGACATGGACGAGAAAGAATAAGCAAACTGGAAAGCAAATTGGTAGAAAATGGCCACATATTTTAAAATTCAGAAATGGACATCATATTTGTGTGTCAGTATGTGTGTGTGTGGCATAGTGAAAAATCTAAGGAATGTATATTTGAAGTCTCAGAAGGAGAGGAGGAAGATACTTAGATAGAAGCAATATTTGAAGAAATATCTGCTACAATTTTTTCAGAATAGGGAAAACATCAATGTACAGATGCACGAAAACATAAATACCAAGTACAGATACAAAACAAAACAAACAATTTTCTGGCATATCATAATAAAATTTCTAAAAGCCATTAATAAGACATTAAAACTCTCCTGATTTTTTTCATCACATTTCTGTTTTTTTTTCTAAATCTGATTTGCATTATTCATTCATGTTTTTCATAATTTTCCAAGTACATTTTAACTCATTTAAAAAATGATGAGTTATACTTTTGAGCTCGGTAGTACACCTAGCCTTCTGATTTGTTTTGTTGTCTTCAGGGAGGTTATTCTGCTCCGTATTCTGCATCTTTGTACTGGGTCTTATCATGATACTTGTCTTTTGCTCTTCCTGACGTAAAATCAGTATCCTTAAACTCTTGGAATGTAGTGGGGTTCACTGAACCATTTCCGACTTCACAGGCCTTCCTCTTCTATCGTTTCTGTGTAAAGTTTAATAGTATAGATGGTTGCTTTTTGAGATTTTCTGGCTGTTCCCTCACAATCTTTGGTCTGTAAACTCTCTTCCCTTTTTCGGTCTTATCCCTATCCTGATTAATTTTCATTCCACTCTCAGCAGTTTATCTTCATAGGCTCTATTTTGAAGGAAAACTTGATGAGTCAATTGGAGAAATCATGAGAACATAACTGCTTCTGGGGCAGTTCATTTGTCTCTTCCTGGGTACCTTTTGCACTCACTCACTATTAGAATGAACAAAGCCCCTGCCCATTTCAGCTGCTCCCTTAAACCCAAATCCCTTATGCTACAGTGAATACCAATGGCTATTTGGGTATTATCATTTTCTCATGTCATTGTCAGATGTCACTCCAATTTTGTTTTTCTTATTTCTCCAGCATTAATGCTAATACTATTCAGGTCTTTTGATGGCGTATGTGTACCCACTTTTATTTTAGTGTCCATAGGAGTAATTTTCCAACTAGTTTTGTTGTAAGTGTTGTCCAGGGATTTTACTTTTTGCCATATGGTTTCTCTACCTATTTTTATTTGTGGATTTGGAAGGAATAAAAAAAAAGCCACTGCTGCAATCATTTTTTCAAAAGTGACTGTGTCATTTATGAGATAAGCTTTGATTTCACAACTTGACAAAAATATTGCAAGTTAGTAAGATTAGAGGACAAATGTCTCATGAATCTAAGCGTAGAAATCCTAAACAAAATGTTAGCAAATAAATGTCAGCAATATGTAAAAAGGGTAGTACATTATGACCAGTTGGTACTAATTCCAGCAATGCAAGGCTGTCCAAACATAAAACAATCAATGAAAATCACAATATCGTTTAGTATATATACAAAAAAGACATCTGATAATTATAACTATCCATTTATAATTTTAAAAAACTTCCCAAATGCCTAGGAGAAAAAGTAAACTTTCTTAAGTTTATGACATTTACATAAAATATCATATTTTATTCAGCTGTAAAATATTAAAACTTATTCCTGAGATAAAAAATGAGCAATGATGTCCACTGTCATGAACCCTATTCAGTGGTGTATTAGAAAGTCAAAGCTAGTAGATAAGCCTCACCACCATCCTCCAACAAAAAGTAAAAGAACTAAGAAATAAAATTATTATTCCCATATGACAAAAATATTTATATTGAAAAATCAAAAAACTGGTAAACTCTAAAAATCAATAAATCATTTTAGGAAGGTTGTTGAATGCAAGTTTAATATATAAAATCAACTGTATTTCTGCATTTTAATACTGCAACAAATTGATAATAGTGAAAATTTCAAAGCAATCCATTCATAAAACTATCAAATTAATTACATAGAAATAAATATAAAGATATGTGAAAGTTACTTACACAGATTTAAAACATTTCTGTAAGAATTGCAGAAGATAAAAAATGGAGAACTATATCGAGTTTATTGATTGCAAAATTTAACATGATAAAGGTCTTATCTCTCAATTAACCTATAGATTTACCCGCTATAACTCAAAGCCAAGCATTTTCTTTTATGGACGCAAACAAGCTAATTCTAAAATTTATTTAGAAATGCAAACAAAAGACCCTTAATAATGAAGCTCACATTACTAGATAACCAAACATATTTAAATATCTGTTGTAATTTAAAAGATGTGTATGTGCATAGGGATATACAAATAATTATAGCAGAAATAGAATAGCGAATTCACATTTAGATCCACAATGACTGCAGACAACTGAATTATCTATCATTAAAGTACCACTGCAGTACAGAAAAGGTTACCTTTGGATAAATATTAAATAAACAGGAAATTTACATAAGAAACCTTGGTCTGTACCTCAAACCGTACACAAAATCAATTCCAGATGAATCACATGTCTAAATGTGAAAATAAAGCTTCATAAAGATAACATTGCTTCATTGAGACTGTTTCATGGTGAAGGTAAGCTAGACTTCAGGAACAGCAAGAAAATGGGATCAGGTACTCATCATCATTCCAATCATGTTTTTGTCTTTTGGTAATCTGTAAATAAATTACTAACGTAAATTATTCCTGGATATTCTTTATTTCCTTAAGATTATAAATATGTGCTCTGAGAAAGATAGCATTAACAGAATGGAAAGACAAGACACAGACTGGGAAAAATATTTGCAAAACATATATTTCATCAAAGACATGAATCCAAAATGTACAAAGGTCTATTAAAACTAGCAACCTAATTTAAAAGTAAACAAAAGATTTGAACATCAAACAATATATGTGAGTGCTAAATAAGCATATGAAAAAAAGTACAGCATAATTCATCATTAGGGAAGTGCAAATTAAAACAACAATGAGAAATGACTTTAAACATAATAGAATGTCTAAAGTCCAAAAAACTGATTATATTAATTGCTGGCAACAACGTGAAGTAGCAGGAATTCTCATTCACTGCTCTTAAGAATGCAAAGTGGTGAAGCAACTTTAGAAGACAGTTGGAGTTTCTTACACAGCAAAACATACAACCCAAGTGATCTGATAAGTTACGTCTACACAAAAATTTGCATGAAAGTGTTTATGGTAGCCAAAAGCATTTCATAAAGGTGAAAATACTAACAAAAAAGGTGAACATACTAACAAGCTGTGGTACATTTATATAATAGAACACTATTCAGGAACTAAAGGGAATCAATACCCTGAAAGATATTAATGAATTTTAAGTTCACATTGATCAATGAAAGAAGCCAGTCTGTAAAGACTGGATTATAAGAGACTGGATCATAGAGCTAAATGTCAATTGCAAAACTATAAAACTCCCTGAAAATTACATGGGAGAAAACCTAGATGACCTTGGGTATTGAAATGACATTTTAGATGTGACACCAAGGGCATGATCTATTTTTGAAAAATGAATAAGCTGGACTTCATTAAAATAAAATAAAACTCTGCCACATGAAAGACAATATCAAGAGAATAAGATAAATCATTGACTGGGAAAAAATATTTGTAAAAGATACGTTTGATAAGGACTGTTATCCAAAATATACAGAGAACTAATAAAACTTAACAATGATAAAACAAACAACTCAATTTAAAAATGGGCCAAACACCTGAACAGACACTTCTAAAAGTTACACAGATGCATATGAACATATGAAAAGATGTCCCCTGTATGAGTCTGTTCTTGTGTTGCTATAAAGAAATACTTGAGACTGGGTAATTTATAAAAGAAAGAGATCTAATTGACTCCCAGTTCTGCATGGCTGGAAAGGCTTCAGAAACCCTACACAATCATGGCAGAAGGGGAAGAGGCACATCTTACATGGTGGCAGGGGAGAGATAGAACACATGCATAGGAGGAACTGTCAAACACTTATAAAAGCATCAGATCTCATGAGAACTCATTCCCTATCATGAAAACAGCCTGGGAGAACCACCCTCATGATCCAATCACATCCCACCAGGTCCTGCCCTCAACACATGGGGATTATGGGGATTGCAATTCAAGATGAGATATGGGTGGGGAAACAGAGCCTAACCATATCACACCCCATTATATATTTTCTGGAAAATGCATATTAAAACAACAATGAGATACCTCTACACATCTACTAAAATAGCCAAAATTTGGAACACTGACAAAACCAAATTAGGGAGAAAATGTGGAGCAACAATAACTCATTCACTGTGGGTAGGCATGAAAAATGCTACAGCCACTTTGGAGTTTTGCAGCTCCTTAAAAAACTAAACATATTCTTTGCATATGATCCAACCATAATACTCCTTGATATTATCCAAGGAATTGAAAACATATGTGTACACAAAAATCTGTACAAGGATGTTTATAGTAACTTTATTAATAGTCACAAGTACTTAGAGGCAGCCAAGATGTCCATCAGAAGGTGAATGGATAAAGTGTGGTACATACAGACAATGAAATATTATTCAGTGATAAAAAAAATGAGTCATGAAGTCTTGAAAAGATATGGAGTCAACTCAAGTAAAATATTACTCAGTAAAATCAGTCAACATAAAAAGGCTACATACTGCATGATTCCAACGATTTGAAATTCTAGAAAGGGCAAAACTATGGAGACAGTAAGTGATTAGTGGTTGTCAGAAGTTGGGGTGGGAAGAAAAGGATGTGTTGGCAGAGCACAGAAGAAGTTGAGGCCAGTGAAACTACTCTGTATTTTATGATAATAAATATATATCATCATACATTTGTCCAAAACTATGGAATTTACAATACCAAGAGTGCAACCTAAACTAGAGACTTTGGGTGATGATGATATGTCAATGGAGGTTCATCATTTGTAACAAATGAATCCCTCTGGAGGGGGCTGTTGATGAGGTAGGAGGTTGCGCACGTGTTGAGCAAAGAGTATACAGGAAATTTCTGTACCTTTCCCTTAATTTTTCTGTGAACCTAGAACTACTATTTTTTTTAAGTCTGTAAAAAGACTACAAACTGTATGATTTCATTCATAAAATATTCTGCAAAAAGTATTACTATAGAGATGGTAAACAAATCAGTGATTGCCAGGGTTTTTTGGCAACTTTGATATGATGTGACAAGAATGGCACTTTAACTCTGTTATCTGCTTCCCTAAATCTATAATCTCAGTCTAATCATGACGAAAACAGCAGATAGATCCCAATGAGGGAAATCATAAAAAAACACCTGGCTACTAGCCCTCAAAACTATCAGGGTGAAAAGGAAAGTACTTCCACCAAGAAGAAAGTGACTTCGGATATATGGGATGCCGTATTATTCTTGCACATTTTTTTGTAAATGTAAAACTACTGTAAATTTTAAAAGTTATTTAAAAAAAAAGAAAACAATTCCTTTCAAGGAAAATAGGTTACATGGATTGAAGAGGTAAAGTACAGGAGATTACTGTAGGATGGTGAAAAGATTCCGTATGATACTGTAATCATAAATCATGACACTATGTGTTTATCAAACACATAGAAATTTATAATAGAAACTAAATGACATCTGCCCAGCAAAAGAAATAACCAGCAGATTAAACAGACAATCCACAGAGTGGGAGAAAATATTCTCAAACTAGGCATCCAACAAAGGAATAACATCCAGAATCTACAAGGAAATCAAACAATCAGCAAGAAAAAGGCAAATAATCTCATCAAAAAGAGGAGAAGTGACATGAATAGACAATCTCAAAGGAAAATATATGAATGTCCAACAACATATGAAAATATTGCTAAACATTGCTAATTATCAGGGAAATGCAAATTAAAACCACAATGAAATAACATCTTACTCCTGCAAGAATGATTATAGTTAAAAAAATAATAAAAAAATAATAATAGATGTTGGAATGGATGTAGTGAAAGGGTACACTTTACACTGCTGGTAGGAATGTAAAGTAGCACAACCACTGTGGGAAACGGTATGGATATTCCTTAAAGAACTAAGAATAGGACTACAGTTTGATCCAGCAATTCCATTACTGGGTATCTACCCAGAGGAAAAGAAGTCGTTATACGAAAAAGACACTTGCACATGCATGTTTATAGCAGCACAATTTGCAATTGCAAAAATATGGAACCTGCCTAAATGCCCATCAACCAAGGAATGGAAAAGGAAAGTGTAGTATATATATATGATGAAATACTGCTCAGCCATAAAAAGGAATAACATAATGGCATTCGCTACAACCTGGATGGAGTAGAAGCCCATTGTTCTAAGCGAAGTAACTCAAGAATGGAAAACCAGACGTCATACGCTCTTACTTATAAGTGGGAGCTACATTATGAGATCACAAAGGCATGGACTTCGGGGACTTGAACAGAATGGTGGGAAGGGGGTAAGGGATAAAAGACTACACAATGGGTACATTGTACACTGCCCAGGCGATGGGTGCACCAAAATCTTGGAAATCACCACTAAATAACTTATCCATGCATTAAAAAACTACACATAGCCCAAAAATCATTGAATTAAAAAATAAAAATAAATAAAACATTTTTAAAAGTTAAAAAAGAAAGGGTGAAGCTAGTATATACAAATTAAATTATTTAGGAATTTGGCAAAACTAGAAATAAAATTAAGAACGAGAAAAATTAAACTATATTACAAATATCTGAAAACCACCTCACTGAAGGGTCTGGGGAAAATATTGCTGATCTAAGCAGCTTTGGAAATGAGTGGAATCTGTAAGACTAACGCAAAGAAACTGTGTACTTGCACTATACTCTAGTTCATAAAGTATTTTCCCCACAAGACTGTGATTAACAATTTGGAAATTTGGAAATGACTGCTCATACCTAAGCAATTAAATAATTAAGTAAATCACTGGTGAACTGTGGAAGCCAAGTTTCTCACTGTTGAACTGGGAGGTTACAGACAATGAAAGAAGGCTAGGATAATTCATATGGTAATGGTTTAGTGTTGGAGACATCAGTATTATGTCTACCTGAATATACTATGGATGGATAAATATTAAAATATTTATAATAAGAGTTTATACACAGTATAGTATACATACACATGTTTCCTTCCTCTGTCATCTGAGAGGGCCTAGAAGCATGATGCCCCAATAGCAGTGAGCACACCTAGTGCCAAAATATTGTTTGCTCCTACAATTTACAATAAAAAAATCAAGAGCTCCTTGAGCAACAAAACAAATAAGTTAGTACTGGAATATAACACAAAGAATAAAATAAATATCCATAAGTCCGTGCTAATATAAAAAGCCTTAAATAAATAAATAAATGTGGGAAATAGACATAACTACCATGTAGAAGAACTCAAAGAAATTTTTGCCAGTACTTCAACTTCGAGGAAATGGAGCATAACTCCCCACTTTTTACAGGCACACACACAGTGATCTTCAGCTATTTTAACAATTAAAGAACAGCCAAGATCCAAATGCATATACTTCTTCTGTAAACTGAGCCAAAAGACAAAAAGAATAGAAGTTATAACAACCAGTACTTTGGGAGGTTGAGGCGGGTGGATCAATTGAGGTCAGGAGTTCGAGACCAGCCAGGCAAACATGATGAAACCTTGTATCTACTAAAAATACAAAAATTAGCTGGGTGTGGTGGCAGGTGCCTGTAATCCCAGCTACTCAGGAGGCTGAGGCAGGAGAATAGCTTGAACCCAAGAGATGGAGATTGCAGTGAGCCAAGATTTCACCATTGCACTCCATCCTGGGAAATAGAGCAAGATTCCATCTTAAAAAAAAAAAAAAGAAGAAGAAGTTATAACAACCATGTAAATGGTGACATAAAAGAAGCAAATGGAATCCATGAACCCAAGAAATACCATGAATGTTAATACATTTGGAAAATGACTTCCAAAATGCTAAAATAATAGTTCTTTATTTATTAAGTTGCAATATTCTGTATTAATTGACAGACCTCTACTGAAACTGAAGAAACAAAGAAAAATTTATTTGTTCAGGGAACTAAAAATCTCAAAGATATCTGCTGACATGAGATATGGTTAGAACTAGGCATTCAAAAGTGTCATTGAATATGTGTATCTCTCTACACATACCAATAAACCAGTCACTGCTTTACTCTGGCTGGCTTTATTCTTGAAAGCCTTCCACCTCATGACAGAAGGTGACTAGTGGCAGCTCCAGGTTTATATTTTTCTGCTCAGCAGCATCTTTAGAAAATATAGCTACTCCCTCCTAATTGCTCCCCTCAAAAAATCCAAGATTGAGCCTAATTGGACCAGCTAATTCGGGTCATCACTTACCACTAAAATAAAATATAATGGTATCCTTCAGAACTGAGTTATACAATCATCTCTACCTAATCCTTATGGACTGACAGTGAGGTGGTAACTGAAGAAAAATGGGCCTTGGTGATAAAACAAGTCCAAATTTTTAAAATAATAAGCATTATTTCAAGTGTTTGGTTTGGTTACTGAATATACGTAAAAAGAGAAAAAGTCAGTAAATATAAAAATAGAAATAGTATCTTTGAGGCAAGAATAGAATATCATATCCAGTTCTCAGATGTCATTGGGCAATCAATTGATACTGTCTAATGATAAATACAGGTCGAATGAATAGTGAACAAAGCTAGAAAAATGAAAACCTTTTTACTTATATACTGTATTTTATTTTTTCTGTTTTGAATTTTGTATCTATATAGTGCCTTTTAAAAACCTACTACCAGAATTCTTGTGCACAGAAGAATAGGCATTTGATTATGTGATGCACCTTTGTGAGGAAGGGGAAGTATAGTATGTTATTTTATTGTTCTTTAAACTTAAATAGATGACGACCCTTTAATAAAGATTGAAATAATGGCTAAAGTAACTTTGGATTTTATTAGGTAACTTACACTTTCTGTAGCAAAGTGAAGTCTGATTATAAACCATGTGTACAAATTTAATAATCTGAATTTAGGTTAGTATAAACGTAATATAGTTTGACTGCTATTTATCCTAGTTCGTTAAATGACTTTTTCTTCCTTTTGATGAAGCAGAATATCCTCATTGTCACCAGAAGGAAAAACAAAAAGAGCTATGAATACAAAATTTCAAAGAAATCAGTTGGCCTTAAATAAAGATAGCAAAAATGTCCCTGTTAAGTCAGGCCTCATAAAGTTTCTCTCACACAACTGAATGGCCATGTGTTTTTATATTCTCTGTAAACAGGCCATAAAATGACATAATATCGCAACAAGTCCTGTATCTGAGATATACATATACTGAATAAAAAGAAGTAGTCCATTTTAGTCATGTGGGTTCTTTGATTGCAAGCAACAGAGACTGACTCAGAATAAGGAAAATAAAATATGTATATATAGGGGAAGGTTATAGAGTCAGTCATAAAATCAAAGCGATTACTTGTTATGGACTGCACTGTGTCCTCCCAAAATTCATATTGGAGTCCTAACCCTAAGTAACTCTGGATGTGACTATATTTGAGATAGACCTTTTAGAGAGGCAATTAAGTTAAAACAAGGTCATATAGACGGACCCTAACCTAATATGATTGTTGCCTTTTTAGAAGAGAAAATTAGGACACAGTCACACACAGTAGAAGATTATGTATAAACATGGGAAGAAGACAGACATCTGCAAGGCAAAGAGAGAGGCCTCAGAAGAAACCAAACCATGGCCCCAGCCTTCTAGCTTCCAGAACTGTGAGGAAATAAATTTCTGTTGTTAAATCATTCATTCTGTGGTATTTTGTTATGACAGCCCTAGCAAACAGATACGTTCCTGAGGAATCAAGAAAATAAGGTTATATCAAGGAATTATAATAAAAACTAATAAATATTTACTTTAGAACTGCAGCCTTTGCATGGAAAAAAACTGAATTCTGTCCATCCTTACAAAACCAAAGTAACGCAATTCTGCGAGAAAGTAGCTTATTGACTAAGCTTAAATAATATGCTTACTCTTGGTCAGGAGAAAAAAATATTACCCTTATTTACAGATACACCAACCCTAAATGAAATAAGAAACGGAAGAAACCTGAATTATATAATAAATAATGTCTACTATACCTACTTACATCTTCCAAGTTGTCACCCCTGACAAAGAAAGATTAAGTACAGAGTCCCAAAGTCGACAAACAGGGAAAGGCCCAGGGTGTTCTATGACCAAACTGAAACTGCATGTCTGTAGAGTGATGGGTGACAGTGAAAGTGAGTAGGAGGAAAACTCATAGAGGAAATATATTTTAGAGAGGGCCACATGGGTCACAGAAAGAAGTTCAGAATTAATTCTTGGTGCAGAACAGTCTACAATTTAAAACACGTATTGTATGAAGCCACTGAAGTTTTACTCAGGGAGCCATATTATCTGTTACACAGTTTTAAATGACAAAACTAACTATTTTGTTGGGAATATACAAAGAAATGTGTGTAGCAAGGAATGAGTCAAGAGGACAGTTACTATATAAGAGGGAGCTGCTTACTTGGGCCAAGTCAGAAGCAGAATTGTTGATGAGATGTGGCTATATTCAGGATGTATTTTGAAGGAAAAGCTAAGATAATTTGCTGATTAATTGACTATCAAGAGAGGGAAAAAGGGATGGGACCAAACTCTTAGGTCTTTGACCTGGATAATTAACTGAGAGAGGGGATAAGAAAGGTACAGTTGGGAGGAGAGGAGTTACTTGATGAGAAATTAAGAGATCAGTGTTGACTATGTTAATTTGAGATGCCTATTCTTCAGAAAAAAATAAAAAGTTCCTCTGGGTTAAACACTGAGTAAATAAGATGTATTCAGAAATAGCTTTAGTAAGGTTGAGGTTTACTGTTGACTTTGACAAAAGCAGTTTCTAATTAGTGGTGGAGACAAAAATCTGATCGATTGGGGTAGAAGAAGAAAATATGAAGAAGCAGAAAAAGCAAAAGAAATTGGCCAAAACAAAAGGGCAATAGGCCCCATGCAAGTTGGAAATCCAATAGGGCAGTCATTAAACCTTAAAGTTCCAAAATGATCTTGAGAGAGACTTTTGTCATTTTGTTCTTTATTGGGCCTTCAAAATGAGAGCTTGTAGTGGATAATGTTCTAATTTGCAAGATTGCAACTTGTAAAATTTTGTAAAATTTTTAAAAATGTTAATAAAATATGAGTTGATCTGAATTCTATTTGTAAAATTGAGATTCCTTTTATCAAAAGGGAATACATTCATAATTAAATTTTTCATAGCAACGTAGGCTCATTTATAATAAGAGCTTTAAGGAAGAGTGAATTGTTAAATAAGTAAATTTCTCTGTCTATTAAATGAAGAATTTAAAAGAACCTTGACAGAGAAAAACATTAAACAATGACTACATTTTTATTCAGCATTTTAAATCAAGAACCATTCTTTCCGAATTGATGTAGAACAAAGATAAGTAAATTATGACTGTCTATAAATTAGTGAGAAGTAAATAAATGTTATTGAGATAAAATTTGATGATAAAAATGAGAAAGCAATGATAAAGTTTTACTATGTATGTACTTTTCAATATAATTATAAAAGTGGGGTTTTGACCATTAATTTCATTTTTATAAGTTAATTTTATTATTTCTTTAGTTAACAAAAACATAGAAAAAGATGGCAAGGGGAAAACTGAGGAAAATGTTTTTTAAAAGTTACTGTCAAAAGTTCTACTTACTAGAGAAACAAATTGTGAATTGGTCCCACTTCTCACTTGTCATTTGATTAAGCATTTTGCAGATATGAAATTTAGATATGGGAAAACATTAAAAAATTTCTCAAATTACTTAGGTAACCTCTAATGCTTGGAAGGCACTCAGCCTCACAGAAGTGAGTTCTTTGATATAATATTTTGCGTCACTGAAGTTCCAACTTTATTGTTTTTTACATCAACATGTCTGTACGTAAGCAATACAATAGGACAGGAAAAAGTTTCTATTATGTATATGAATTTGGCCTCCATTAGCTAGAAAGATCATTTAATCTAGGCCAGATGGGAATTGCTGTTATATATTTAGCATAGGAGCACCTTACCTGATTCATGAATTATAAGTCGTATTCCATATCCAACTGTATTTGACCTCTTATCTATCTATTCAGATCTTTGTTTTTGTATATTAACATGTCTTCTCTCCCTGTACTAGAAATCTTTTTGCTCCCTTTTATATTAAAGGCATTTGTTGCACACTCCATGGCTGGCCTTCCTCCCACTCCATCCCATCCAATTATGTTTGTAACTTTCTGGCATGTAAATATTGGTAGTTGTATGACAAGAGATTATCTAGTATAATAGATTGTTAAATATAAAATGAGTTTTTTTGCTACCACTTTCTTATAACCTATGACTCTTGAGTCTTTGAAAGCCTGATAAAACTATTGGCAATTCCGTAATTCATTCCTTTGTACTTTATAGTGCCTGTTTAACTCTGATGAGATTTGTTCTATTAAATTATACTCCATAATAAAAACAAGTATTAGCTCTCTGTCTTATAAAATAATGATAAATAAATTATTAAGGCAAAGCCTAACAAGATAAATAAATTGTGCTGTGGTGTTTTGAATTGGTGGTTTCAAACTCAGAAAGCAGAGATGCAAATTTTCTAGAACTTAATTTGAGTCACATCATTGATTCTTGGAAAGGAGAAGGAAAGAAGAGGAAAAGGTGGCGTGTGAATAGTTTTTCTGCTTGCCTATTGGCTACATGTTATATGTTCTGGAAAACAGAGAAGATGATTTTCTGTACGTATAAGAGGCATATAAATACAAATTCAGTGTTTCAGACGTGAAAATGCAGCATAAAGACATTTCCTTCCCATTGATTGAATAAATTTTTTTCTGTTTTACTTACGAATGTATTACAACATGTGGTTCCTCCAGAGTTTTGTGGGAAGCATCATTATGGTACCCATGTACTTAAAATTGCATTCAAATACATCTCTTTCCCAAACTCTTATAAACAATTTTTAAGTTTATTCAGTACTCTTCTTCTTGCTGATCTTAACACCAAATACAACATTTGTTGTTGTTGTTGTTACTGGGTGGCAATTAAAGAGTTTGTGCCCTTGACATTAAAAGGGCTTTGGGGAATTGATTATAATAAAGTACCTCAGGTAAACCAGCCGGGAGTTTTCTGGCATATAGTTGTTCATTCTACTTGGATGGAAAGCAAATTGGAAGGAAAGAGACACATTTGGTCTGGCAGAGAGGTGAGTGATACTTTTGAAATATCTGCAGATCCCATTTTCTTTTCGAGTTCACAGTAGTTTTGGGGAGAATTCTTGCCAATATCTCAAAGCTGCTTGCCTCAGAGGAGAGACATAGGAAAGAAAAGTTGTGTGAAAAACGGAGAGTGTAAAAGAGGGAAAAGCAGGCATTTTTATACTCTTTTACTTGATTTGTCCTCGATCTACTTCTGGATGTGTTTTGGCTAGAAAATTTTTTTTCTTTTGCACTTCAGAAAAGACATAGGCTTTTAAAAGACAAATGAGATTTTAAAATGAGAAAAAATAGCTTCTTAATTTCACCAACCTAATTCCATCAAGTGTTAGTAGGGAGTCTAGAATCACTTCAATGCATGCCAGTCTTCCCAGGAAGTGATGACAAAGGCTATTTCAGTACAATCTGTGTCCTTTGAGTACTGAGAGAAGGAAAACAGAGATTTTCATCTCAGATCCTCAATTCCCTATGCTCTTCCTGTTCCTGAAAATGCCATCTTAACAGATCTGTTCAGCCTGAAACATGTCACCTAACTTCAGTTTGATCCAAAGATGTTTCTGTGAAGAGTCTTTGATGCTGGACATATGTTCAAAGGATGTATCACCAAAGTGTAAAAAGAGACTAGCATTCCTTTCACTTTTGATACTACTGAGTTAACACCTATATAAGTTTTTAGGAGTACCTTCCTTCGTAACTATCATTCTAATTTCACACCTCTTGTCCTGCCTCTGGTTTGTCAATGACTACTGTTTGACAGCAAAATGGCCAAGTGAGGTTCTAAAAGAGTATTTCTTTTATATAAGTCGTTCAAGACAAAGAATACATTTATGGTTAAACAATTTCTTAAGATGTAAAGTTAGCAGCTTAGTTCTGCATCTATAGACATTAGTAATTTCCACATAAATCCTTGTAAACCACTAAGTCAAATTACCTGCTTTATATTGACTTCCTGTGGGCTTTTTCTGCCTTTAAATATAGGAGTGGACAGGTTCAGAAATCAATGGCTCCTCTGTGTCTGACCACATGGACTTTAGTCTCAGTGGGCTGATTATTATTGAAAGAAAGAAAACACTGAATTTCATTGTGTAATTTCCTGTTAAAATTTTTGATGAAAATGAACTGACAAAACAAAATTAACCCTTTGTTTTATTGAAATAGTGATTCCTATATGGGGATCATGACAATGATGCTCAGTCTGGATACTGTTTATGATACTTGAAGTCATTAAACCAATGTTAAAAACCCATATGAATTGATGAATTCATTTAAATTGTATAAAATGCAAATATTTGAATAACGGTTGGAATTTTATAGCATCCAAATATCCATGGAATTTATAGAAAAGGAAATTGATTACAGAAAAAGAAATTGATATATAAAGAAAAGAAGAAAATGTAATCAATTTTTTAACAATGTATATACAAAGTTTACATCAAATTCTAGATTATAAATCTACTTTACTCAATGTATCTAGACAACTAATCAAAAACTTCAAGAAGAATGATAACAATCTTGCATGTCCTTCACATGTACCCCAAAACCTAAAATGCAATAAAATAAATTTAAAAAAAAAGAAAAAATTGTAAATTCTATTTTTTACCAGCAGAATTGTAAAAATGTTCAGCTTTCAAAGCAAAAATGCAAAGAAAAGTCACTAGACAAGCATGAAGCTGGCATAAAATTATTGTTTGTACTTGATGTTGGGTGTAAAGTTTTTATGGTTACAGGTTCCACACATACAAACCATGAAGTTAAGTAAATTCAACAATCTTTGTATTAGTCTGCGCCACTCAAAAAGCACTATAAGTCATTTAAACATATCTAAATAAGCAAAAAATAAAAACAGCAGAAAATGATTAATTTTCAGAAGTTAACACGTTAACAAAAATATAATTTAGTTTCAGAAAAATTAGCAATTGAACATATAAATGAGACAGATGAGTGGATACAGTAAAATAACTTGGATAACCAAAAAATCCACAAAATTGCTTTTTTGACATATCTTCTGATTCTTATGTAATTTAGCACTACTATTTTTCTTTTCTATAACAAATAGAATTTTGCTATTTCTATTTGCTATCATGCCTTGAGAGTAAAGAAATGTTAGAATGTATAGAAGAAAAGTATGTAAAATATGACAAAGAGCTGGAAGCATTAGATTATTTCAGTTGTCCTTAGAAAATACTGTCTATATCAAAAATGAAACCTTATCTTGTTTTTAAACGAAGATCACTTAACAAGTAACCACCAACCAATAAATTTTAAGAAAATGATACATGGCTCTCCTAAACAAGTAAACTTGTAAGAGCTCAGAATAAACAATTTAGCAGGTATCAATCACATATTCCTCTACCATATACTAAAATATTGTCACACTTTCTGCCTTTAGGTCTTGAACTTGGCCTTAGGGACATTAGGGATGTCGAAGGGGTAAGGAATCTTAAAAGTGAAGTTGTTAAACAAACTCTGCCATAGAAAAGAACACGTTCCCATTCATTAATTTCATTTTACTCTCTGATGATACATAATACACAGTAGACAAGAAATGAAAATGATCAGTGATGATTTTTTTTTGCATTTGCATTAGATTTGTTTTATCTGTATGACAAACAAAAATCCAATAGTCAGGAATGATAATAAACAATTATGGCTTTTAATAGCTTCTTTATGAATGTGATGCCCCTAATAACAGCATTTTGAGTATAATCCAAATATATCCTACTGAATACTAAAGTATCCATGATATAAAAATTATCCTCTTCCTAATTTTTAGCTGCCCTCTTCATTTAAAAAATGGTAATTTTTTTTATTTTACTATTAGTATTTGCCAAACATTATCACATTAAAGTTACAAAAATTCTATCATTAATCCTTTTTAGATAAGGAAACTGAGCCTAGGCATATCAGTTAGGTAGGCTGAGATTTACTTTGCTAGAATGAATGGAGTCTAGATTCAAAAGACAGTCCTTCTGATTTCTGTACTTACTTGTAGACAGCCAGATTTCAGGACAAAAGTTGTAAAACAGGAAGTAAGTTAATGCAAACAAATATCCAAGTTGCCACCACTAATTTGATTCTGCATCCTGAGGCATATCCTAAGGAACCTTATAAAATATGTCCTCAAAACTGTCCACCTGGTGATGAAAGGGGTGTTATTTATTAACAGAGTTTCATCCTCCACTGACCAGGAGTGACCTCCAGGAAATTAATTCAAGCATATTTCCAGGTTGCACATTTTGAAGTACGTAATAAAAAGCCCTTGAGTAGGATACAAATGCTAGAAGGTTATGTTTAGATGAAACAGGTAAACACCTGTTCTGAATTGGTCATAGAAGCAGTACTGGAATGAGAAGTGAGACCAAAAGATTTTTGAAGCAGTGTGTAAGAGGTGTTCAAACACTCTACTTCCACCTTCTCTAGGGAAACCACTTTGAGAACCAATTGTTTCCAAGTAACTTTATGATCTCAGAAAAAACAAAAAGCATATAATTATAAAATATAGTGCAATGTATGTAGTAGGCACTCAATAAAAAATTGGTTTATTTAATTACAATTCTTCTAAGTTATATTATTAAGGTTTTATTTATTATATTTAACTTGTTATTACATTCAAAATCTATTTTGATGCATAATTTATTTTTCTCTAAATTGGTTCTCCTATTACCAGAATAAATACTGGATAATCCATCTTTTCAGCAGTTGAACTATAAGTCTTCTTTTATTTTCTATCTAGTATTTACTTTGAGGTAATGAACATCACACATGATATTGCCTGAGGACTACTGAGTAAAGTGACTGGCACAAAGTAGATACCAATGAATGTTTGTTCTTTTCCTTTTGAAATACTGTCTGCCTGCATACCTACTAGCACATGCTGAGAATGACTTCAGTAGGAATGAAGAACTATATTAAGACTTCCCGATTAACTGGTATCACAACCATTCTGGATGATGTGCTTTTATCTTATGGTTTAGTCCACTATCACCCTAAATTTCTTCATTTCTTAAATTTAACCACCAGAGACTAGCCTAAAGCCTTTTTTCTCAGAATATTTCGTCTTCTCCTTTCTTCAACATGATAGAAGGATTTTTGGAATTTCAATATGCAACAGATCAACTGATTCAGAACATAAGGGAATAAAGAAAATAAGACATAGCTTCTAGAAACAGGACACTGGACCCAGTGATAGGAAGGATGACCCATGAGAGGAAATTAATTGCTCTTGGGTCTATTCCCAGAGTAGCAGGCCAAACAAATTCTTCCCAGTTGTGTATCCACGGCAGTGCCCAAATTTGCACAAAAGAGTACCATGTCTATGATATGAAGGCTATATTTCTAGTTATGTTTTGAATGGTAGGTAAAATAAACCTGAAATTCAGAAAAATGTGGGATATGGTGATTTGAAGTTAGAAACAAGCAAGCAAGACTAAGCATGATATTAATTTAATCAGCTATGTATAAAATCATGTGTGCTGTGACCCACACAGTTAGCTCAACTACTAAGCACAAAACTTAGCAAATGCAACAGGGAACAATAGTTCATACGATCATTCTATCCAAAGTGTTCAACTTCTTATAATTCATATAGTCAACTTACTCCACGTTTTCTACTTTTTCTGTGCATCAACAATAGCTGTGATGACAAAATTTCTTAGATGGAAGGAAAGCCATGCATGCTATATTATGAAACAATTTTATTCTGCATGAAAACGTGGGTATGCCAAGTATTACAAAGTGTTGTTAACTTAGTCACTAGTTTCTTTCTGTCTTTACCAGAAACTTCCTATGTTCAGTAATTTTCTCAGCAAAAAACTCAAACACCCATTCCATTAAAGAAAGCAATATGCTGTAATGATTGCCATATGTGCATATTCAATGCCTGTATTATTTCATTTCATTTTTTTAAAGTTTATGTCATTTGTTCAGCTACCTTTTCTATTTAGGGGTTGACAAAATAAAAAGGTTTTTAAACAAAGTTAGGAACATTGAAATTGTGGATAATTAAACTGTGTTGTTTTAGTTATATACTACTAAACTGTGTTGTTTTAGTTATATACAAGTACTGGTTGATATTTATTAAATTAGGAAAAACCCTCTTGAATGTGCTACCCATAAGCTGACTTTGTCTTAAAAGAAAAAAAAAATTAAACTTCCAGAACGAACACTTGAATTTTTAGTGGGTTTTAAGTTTTTTATTTTATCCAAACTATGAAGACACATCATTTTAATAACTGATAACTATGGTGAAATCATTGGTTTTGAAGTAAAATACAAAAGCACCTGCCCAAAAATTACAGAAAAATTATCTTCCTTGATTACTAAAAAATAAAACCAATACTTAAATTTGTGAATTAAGAATAAGGTAATGTAGTGGTTCATGCCTGTAATCTCAACACTTTGGGAAGGCCGAAGCTAGCAGAGCACTTGAGCCCAGGAGTTTGAGACCAGCCTGGGAAACATGGCCAAACCTCATCTCTTAAAAAAAGAAAAAAAAAAAAAAAATAGCAGGGCATGGTGGCACATGCCTGTGGTCCTAGCCGCTCAGGTGGCTGAGGTGGGAGAATCACCTGAGCCCAGAAAGTCAAGGCTGCAGTGATGATGGTGCTACTGCACTCCATCCAGCCTGAGTGACAGAGTAAGACCCTGTGTCAAACAAAACAATGCAAAGCAAAACAAAACAAAACAAAAGACCGAGGAAGAGATTAAGAGATTAATGCAGCAATAGAGAAACAGTAACAAATTCACAAGAACTATGCAGTTGCTGAACAGTTTCAGAAGCAAGAGGTAGGTTTAGAGAACAATATGAAAGAAGTGATAAAATAATTTTACTGTGGTGATACCATTTCAGCTGTTAGATAAAGAATGGAGAATGAAACGGAGACTGTTCCCCACCCTTCAAAGCACTTTTGGTAAGTCAGAGGAGCAGAGAAGTGCTGGGTAGAGAAGGGCGTGGTCCCTGGAGGGCTCCACCCTGGGCCTGTGCCCACAGACTTCAAAGAGGAAAAGCATTCCTGTTTTCACGCCCAGAAAGTTGCCTTAGGCCTGCCACGCCCCACATCTTGTTCTGATAAAAACCCGAGACCCTAGCAGGCACACACACAAGCAGCTGGATGTCAAGAGGATCAGAACAACACACGGGCAGACACCTGCAGACACAGACAGGCCACTGACGGTGCAACAAGGCAGAGGCCAGGGGAATGCCCCTGGGGCGGTGGGAGGAGAGTCCAGCCGCTGGGCAGCCTGACTCCAGGGAAAGCACACCTTCCCACGCCATCCCCGTCTGGCTCCCCAGCCTTCCTACTGAGTGCTGCCTTCAACTCTCAATACCGTCTTGCACTCAACTCCAAGCGCACGCGTGATCCAATTTTTCTGGTACACGAGGGCAAGAACCCCGGATACAGAAAGCCCTCTGTCCTTTCGATAAGGCAAAGGGTCTGATTGAGCTGATTAACACAAGCCACCTGCAGACAGCAAAGCTGAAAGAGCACACATGCCCACTGGGCTTCAGGACTTGTAAACACTCACCCCAAGACTCTGCCCTGGGTTCGGAGCCCAAAAACACTCCGAACAGCAGCAGGGCATGAAGAAGCGAACCACACCCCTGTCGCACACCCTGCAAGGGGGATAAGGAAATCTCCTGTTTCATTATGATAAAATATCAACTACTGTTGACACAAAATACTTTGATGTGCAAATATTTTCTGGCGGATTCTACATTATCAATGAAATTGTTAAAAATTCATAAAATAGGATTTCATGAATTTGGCTTTATATAAAGTTTCTAAAGACTTCCGCCCACCATAATTAGGAGCCTCTATGATGAGAAGACAGAAAAGTCATTATTATCTACCTTCATCTATAAATGGAAATGTTTGGCTCCTGTATGCAGAGATCATATACATCCTCTTCATATGACATATGATCTGTGAAGGCACAGATCATATATACCCTCTTTATATGACGTATGTTTAGAAAATCATGGTGATTTTCTACTATGGGTGGGGACTTTAGCATTATAATAATATGTTAATGATCTAAAGGTAACTGAAGGGGGACAGGTCACCAGTTCCCGTTTGAACCCATCTAACGTGGTTCTTATTTCCCTCTGGTATTTAACAAGGGAATATAAATCTCTTGGGGAATCCCAAGCTATCATTAAGTAGCCATGCCTGTGGATAAGGAGATTAAAGGAAAAAAAAAAAACCTGTCAAAATAAAAATTCCAACTGCTTAGGCTGGCATCATCCTAGTGACATTTGAATGGATAATATTAAACCTATTACAGTTACCAAACAATAAGAAATGGGAGCTCAGTGGCCCTAAACAATGAATGTCCCACACACTCAACATATTTGTAAATGGAAGCAATGTGAAATTAGTGTGCCTATCAGACCTGGTAACCAGGTTGGAATCTTAGTTGTGCCTCTTACTGACTTTGTAGCCTCAACAACTTAACTTAAAATCTCTAAGCCTCAGTTTCTTATGCACCAACTAGACATAATAAAAGTACCTACTCTCACAGGGTTGGGAGCTGGTTAAATAAGTATATGTAAAAATTTAGCATATTACATAATGCATAGTACTGTATAAATAAATATTAGCTAGTGGTATTCGTCTGTTTAATTTTTATATTTACATAACAAATAAAACACCCGTGATTATTTAGTTATCTGCGTTAGTACTGGGCCACAAGTGGAAGCAGTGTGATAGTATGTGAAGAGTAAATATCTGGGAGGTAGGAGACCTGGCTTCCTGCCATGGATCTGAAACTGTACTGAAGTTATATCCTCTTGAGATAGCACATTCTATATCTACAAATGGCACATTTAGATCAGAGGTTGGAAAATTACAGTCCATGGGCCAGAGCCAGCCACCCTCATTCATTTAGGTATTGTCTATGGCTGGCTGGCTACCCTACAGCAGCAGAGTTGAGCAGTCCCTAGGGCAACCTGTCTAATCAGCAATGCTGAAAAAACGCTTTGCAGTTTAGATAGTTTAGATGCTTATCTCTGGTTACATGCTTACTTAGAACTTTCTGCCTTAAGTTTCAGTAGTGCCAAAGCCTCACTACTTATGTTCTTCTGGACCAATTAAACCAAAAGACCAGGAAGCTAAGTTATTGAGAGCATGCACTGAATTATAAAGCCTCATAGATAGATAGCTAATAATACGTTTTCAACTGAACTGACATTACTTGATCATTTAATTGGAAGAGGAGGATAAAATCAAAGCAAGAAAAAAAAAAAAGAAAAAAGAAAAGAAAGAAAAAAAAAAGAAAACATTTCCTTTCCTTCTTGGTAAATGACAAAAGTTTTTTCAAATGAATAGTCAGAACTTAGTCCATTTTTCTCTTATGGTTTAGCCCAGTTAGGATACGTTTGAGAAACACATGCTTTAAAATATAGACTGGTATTTATTAGAAAAGTAGACGAGTAATTGCAACACTATACCATTCTTTAATGTTGCCTAGTATAACAGCCTGTTGGACTTTAAAGGAATATGTAGGAATAGTTGTAACCAGCATATCAAACTACCAGTTAGGTATATCTGTCTTCTACTAGTATTAATTTTATCATTGGCTGGATTCCAGCTCTCCTTGACTGCCTTTGGGTTACATGCAATGAGGGTGCTTTTTCTTTAATACTACTACTCTTTAACAACTCTGAGGAAAGGAACGCAAAAGAGGGAAGATAGAAAAGAAAGAAAAGAATGGAGGAAGGGAATAAAGAAGGAAGGAAAATTTGGTAAATAGTAAGAGATTGTCTTTCCATCTGGGAGGGAATAGTCTGGGCCTAAGGCAGTGGGATTCCTTTTCTGGCTATTGCCAGACAGCCTCCTCTATTTACCGTAATGTGCTACAGAATGAATTTCATGTGTTTCTTGATGTGACAAGGACTGGGAAGCACCTTAGAATCTTAATTGGTGAGGGTAAATAAATGGATAATTTTGTCCCAGTTTTTGGAGCTGTGGGACAACTACATCATTCACCCCTCCTTTCCTAAGATTTCTAATATGAAGTCTAAAGATAAACAGCCTTTATTAGCCAAATGAAGGAGAGTTCTCAACATTACTGGAAAGTAGACAGAGAATGTAACACAGAAAAACTTGGCAAATTCTATCTAGCATGCATTTGAGACCTATTGCTAAATTTTCTCCTTAGATTGATTGATGTCAGCACAAAAAGGAGGAAATAAGGAGTGAAGGAAGGAGCTGGAAACGTGCATCGAAATAATCTTTCCTTAGACTCGGAAGTCTCTTCCTCTCTCTAGACACACAAATGGAAGAGAACAAGCATTTCTTCTAACAAATTTACATGATACAATAACTTAACCTTGACCTAAATCCAGGAATTTGAAGTGTTAGGACTTTACCAGTTGTATTACTAATTTCAGCATGCAACAACTCCTCTGGGTCTCAAATGCAACCTCTATTACGTACAAATCCAAATATCTTACCTTTTGGAAACCACTGTAACGTATCACCACCTGCAATTCCTAAATTCTGTAAAAAGTGACTCATACTCAGTTCTTGGGAGAAACATACACTCTGACTTCATTAGAAGAAATTAACTTATCTTAACATCTTTATTCATAGAGACGGTAGAGTGGGAAGTGGGATGGTATTGTACCACCACAGTCTATTATTTAGTAACTCCCTATTTATAAATTGCACAATAATTACTGCTTATGGGATTGAAATTGCTTTAAAATCTTTGGGGAGGGGTGATGTGCAGGAAATCTGAGTTTTTCTGTTGAAGAAGAAATGTATTTGTGGAAAAAAACAACATCACCAAATAGTAGAAGTGACTCCCTGGGAGCCAGTTAAAAACAAAAAATAATCTTGGGTTATAAATTAAAAGATTATTAATCTTTCGATTTAGTCTAGATCTGCTAATAATCTTGAAATAATGTGACAATTGCATTATTATTTTTAAAAATGTATTCCAGGAAAATTATACTAATATCAAACAATTTTGATTTTATAGACGTTTATTTTGTTGGAGATTAGTGTACTATATGCAACATAACACCTTAACGTATATATTTATGAACATATTAGAATGACATAATCAGCTATCCCTAATTATTTTAATGTATTTTATACTCATTTAGGTGAGTAAATATAAATAATGAAAACACATGAAAAATAATTTGTATAATGAATGTCAAATGCACTGTAGTTTTGACTTAGAATTATAAATGAAATTATTTGTCTTGGGAGTTAATTGCACTATACATCATGTTAATAATTTATTTTACCTCTATTGCCCCCAAATAATTACATTTGTATCATAAAAGAAACTATCCTAAATTTAATGATGCTATAAAATCATAATTAACATTAGCATAAAATCAATTTGTAATTTTTCAAAAATATTCACCAGAAACATAGATATTATCTGAATTAACATAGCATTTTCTATTTACATGACACTTTTGTTTAATTGAGTATGCAAAATTGTCATTTACAAGTAACACAGCATTCATCATATGATCCACATTTAAAGGAATTATTTTCTAATGTATATTTTTTGGCAGTAGTAGAGGATAGAGAGCCATGCATATAGTAAAATTTTGACCCTAATAAATTTTGCTGAGGAACAAATAATATCTGTGAAGTACATAGTGAAATTCTTAGAACAAAGTCACTTTTCAAAACCTATGATTTTGCCATTGCTGATTCGAACAGGAAAAATCAATGTTGAATTACTAGCAAAAGGTTCAAGGCAGAAATGGTTGTTTGTATTCATTCTATCATCCATGTAATCAGCCAAGTTTTATTGATCATCTACTGTATGCCAGACATTGCCCTATATAATGGAGATGCTGTGGTGAGAGGCACTATACCTGCCAGTAGTTCAGAAATGAAGAAATTAGTAATTAGACCAGAAAAAAACGGCCTATTCAAGCTTATATACCATGTTAGTGGAAAATACAAGACAAAAAAATAACTATTGAGCAATAGCCACACTGAAGTATTCTGCAAATCTTTCTTAAACCAAATGAGATCAAATATGTGCAGTCACTTAACCCAGTGCTGAGCATAGTATAGGCAATGGAAAAACAAAATAATGGTGCAACTGTGCTATGATGAAAATATCTGCTTTTGTAACTCAGACTAATAGACACAAAATGTCAGGACCGTGCATAGGAAGCATACCCTGCTCTCATTTCATTTTGTACATAAATATCGGTTTGCTCTAACATCTGAAATATTATTTTGAAAACATTGTAAATTTGTTACTAGGTATATAGCAGATACTTCTATATTATGGAGAGGGCATTTAAAATGAAATCTAGGATTTTGACATCAAAATTTAAGTACAAGACTGAAAAAAGTGAGGTGTCCTATTCACTCAACAAGTTTTCATTACTCTACCTAGTTTGTGGGAGGTGCTTAAGATCCAAAGATAAGCAGAATATGGTTGCAATCCTCCTAGAATAAAGTGCCATTTGGCATTTTTAAGCAGCAACGGCAACTGGGATTATAAGCAATAACCAAATGAAATATATATTTGACTAAAATAAGAAAATAGAGTATGATAGATTTTTCCAAATATCTGAAATGCTGAGATGTCGAAGAAAGATTAAGCATCATGTAACCCAACAGACCAGAGGTAGCACCAAGTGAAGGCAATTTTAGCTCACGATGGAGTATCCGATATTGGCACTTGCTCTCTGGAGACTATAGCTATTCAGGGAATATGCTTTATAACCCTTAGTCAAGAGTGCTGGAGAGCATTCCACTTTTCCTCATCTATGTCTAGCGAACACAGCACTAATCAACTACGGTGTTCTTTACAACTGAGCCTAGATAGACTCCAGAACATGTCTCAGCATAGGATTTCCGGCAGTCACTACTAATGAACTAGCATTTTAGCTGAAACATTGTTGCTATTTATTGAGGAGATAGAAGAAATTCCTCAAAAAATTAGTGATTAGAAGAGTTCACCAAAGTTTCCTTCTAAGTGAATTAAATCATCTCTCCCATCCATTTAAAGGTTTTTACTCATACCCTTGCTACTTTCTGTCTTGACAGAATAAAAGAAAGCTCTTAGTCTCTTCTATTATGGAAGCATTTCTATATCATTGATTATTTTTAGCCCAAATTATTTGAAACTTTTGTCCCTTCAGTCTTGCTTGTGCTATAAAACTTAATATCTTCACCTTTCTTTAATAATGTATTTTCCTTAGCTGCCTCTATAGGTAAAATCACACTTCTACCAGAGTATGTGGTGGCTTTACTTTGCTTTTCCATGATATCTAATAACATTTCATTGCTTGTTTCTTAGTTACTTCTCAGTGATATCCAGTTCCACTATTCTTTAACAACGTGCTGTAAACCTTTAATATCAAAGAGATTTCCTTGGCATACATGAGAAGCTAAGTTCAATGTCTTGGCACAGATATTATGCTAAGTTCAATGTCTTATACCAATCCAAATTGACTGGCATTGTTATTGTTAGGAATTTTTCAGCTCACTACAAAATTCTTGAAATTCTAAATGTTCTAGGAAAGAAATGAGTCAATTGACATTCTAATTCATGTGTTGCAGTCATTAACTCTTGTGACCTTGGGCTATTGTTTTTTCTTTTTCTTTTTCATTGAGAAAAATTATATATTCAGTAAAAAGAATGAATCTTAAGTTTACAGTTCTATAAGTTTTGACAAATAAATATATCAATGTAATAACCACCCAAATATAAATATAGAATATTTCCATCACCCCACAATGTTCCCTCATGACCCTTTCCAGTCAGTCATCTTTAGAAACAATAGCTGATGTGTTATCTGCTACTATTGATTACGTTTCCCTGTTTTAAAGTTGATATGAAAGAATTACGCAATATAAGAATGATCTATGTTGTTGTGTGCATCATTTTTATTATGTTATATTACACTATATTTATATACTAAAATTTGGTTATTCCCTCGTTGTTGATGAATATTTGACTTGTTTCCAGTGTTTAACTGTTATGCATAAAACTGCCGTAAACATTATTATATAACTGAAGACATATGTATTTATTTTTCCTGAGTAAATAACTAATGATGGAATTTCTGGGTTGTAGGGTACATGTATCTTTGAAATTAATGGAAATCATCTAGTACTTTTACAAAATGGTTTTACTTCTACCATTTATATAGCAGCAATGTACTTCTACCAGCAATGTACTTCTAGTACTTCCAGTTTCTTCACAATCTTGTCAGTATTTGCTTGGTATTGTGAGAGATCTTTATTGTTGTCATTATTATTATTATTTATACTTTAAGTTCTGAGATACATGCGCAGAACCTGCAGGTTCGTTACATATGTATACACGTGCCATAGTGGTCCGCTGCACCCATCAACCTGTCATCTACATTAGGCATTTCTCCTAATGCTATCCCTGTCCTAAGCCCCCACCTCCTGACAGGCCATGTTGTGTGATTTGTGTGATGTTCCCTCCCTGTGCCCATGTGTTCTCATAGTTCAACTTCCACTTATGAGTGAGAACATGCGGTGTTTGGGTTTCTGTTCATTCTCAGCAAACTAACACAGAAACAGAGAGATCTGAGAGATCTTAATTTTAGCCATCTAAGTGAGTATGTGGTGGCTTTACTTTGCTTTTCCATGATATCTAATAACAGCAAGAACTTTTTCATATAAACATTGACCATTTTATACCTTTCTATATAAATTGTTTCTCAAATTATTTTGCATATATAATAAATGTTTCTATCTATCTATCTATCTATTTTTTTTTTTAGACAGGGTCTCACTGTCACCCAGGCTAGAGTGCAGAGGCACAGTGGCCTGATCATGGCTGACTGCAGTCTCCACCTCCTGGGCTCAAGCAATGCCCCCACCTCAGCCTCTTAAAGTGCTGGGATATTACAGGTGTGACCCACCATGGTTGGCCCATATTTCTGCTACTTGTCTTTTCATTAGGGATCTGTAGAAGTTTTATTTATATATTCATATTTTATGAATATGAATTCTTTCAGATAAATATATGAAGAATGTTATCTCCTTGTGTCTTGTTTTATATATATATTCATATATATATATATATATATATAAACATATACATTCTTTTTTGGGGGGAATTTTATTTTACTTTAGGTTCCGGGGTACATATGCAGGTCATGCAGAGTTGTTGCATAAGTGCATACTATATCTGGCATTTCTTCCCAGGCTGGAGTACAGTGGCATGATCATGGCCCACTGCAGCCTCATACACTTGGGATCAAGTGATCCTCCTGCTTCAGGCTCCTAAGTAGCTAGGAATACAAAGGCATTACACCTGGCTAATTTTTAAAATTTGTGTGTGTGTGGAGTGGGGTCTCACTATATTGCTCAGGTTGGTCTCAAACTCTTGGCCCCAAGAGATCCTTCCACCTCAGTCTCCCAAAGACTGAGATTACAGGTGTGAGCCACCACACCTGGCCTATTCTAATGTCTTTTGTGATTTCTTCTTCAGTCCACTAACTATAAGTGTGTTGCTTGATTTCAAATATTTGAAAATGTTCTAATTTTATTTTTGTCATTTATTTTTAATTTCATTATGATCCAAGAATACACACTGTATATTTTTAATCTTGAATGAATTGGTACTTTATTTACAGCATACAGTCTATTTTTAGTAAATGTTTTATAGGTACCTGAGATGAATATGTATAATGAAGGTGTTCCAGGTGGTATGTTGTAAATGTCAATTTCATCACATTGGTTACTATTGTTGACCAATTTTTGTACATCCTTACTGATTTCTGTCTTGATGTTCTAATAATTTTTTAAATGTTTATAATTGTAAAATATCCCTCTTTATCTCTGATAATACTTTCTTGAAACCTACTTCATTTGCTATTAATATGGCTTTCTTATGATTTTGTGGTTGCTTTGCCTACCTTTTCTCAGACTATCATTTTCAACCTGGCTATGTCTTCACATATGTTTTTAGTGTAACTCATCACTAAAACCAGTCTGACAATATGTTTCTTTTAATTGGAGTGTTTAGTCCATATATATCAAATAACATTATTGTTATAGTGAGTCTAAATCAATCATCTGGCTATGTGTTTCCTAAAAGTTCTATCTGTATTTTGCTCCATTCTTCCTTCTTTTTTGTCCTAGTTGAGGACTTCACATTATTTCATTTGATCTCCCCTTGTAATCTATTAGCTATACTTTGTTTTATTTCTCAATGGTTGCTACTCAAGTTAATATTATACCTTAACGTGTATAATTTTATTTGTCAAATTTGCTAATATTTTACTTCTGTGAATATCAGCGTTTATTGCCCTAAACAGACATTTTTAAATAAGAAAAACATAATCATTTTATTTATGCATATATTTATTCTCAATTGTCTTAATCTTTTCTTGCATATGGGTGCCCTTAGTTGTCTATGTTTTTTCAGCTTGAAAAGATGTTATTTGCTTTTTCATGACAGATTATTTTAGTTTTTATTCCCTCCCTCCAAGAGGATTTATTCTTCTTCTACTGAAGATGTTTGGAGAGGGCATATAGAACACTAGGTTCACAGCTCCTTTCACTTCCATCCTCAGTAATTAGAAGATATCTATTTCATGGCTTTCATTTTTTTTCTGATAATAAGTGAGTTATCATCCTTATTGTTGTTAAATCCTTATTATTGTACCATTATATTTGACTGCTTTTATCATTTTTGTTCTTTATTTTTGTATTTAATAGTCTGACTATAATGCACACAGGTGTGTTTTTCTTTTTTGCTTTTGTTTTTGCTTAGAGTTTTGTGGATTTTGGGTTTGTGGTTCAATATATTCTGTCATTTTTAGAAATATTTCACTATTATATCGCCAAATATGTATTTTCTTCTCTATCCTCTCCTCTGCTTATATATATTATCATTTGGTATTATGATACAGGACCTTTTTTTGAGCTGGAACCTTGCTATGCTGCCAGGCTGGTCTTGAACTGGGCCCACATGACCCTCTCACCTCAGCTCCAAAAGTGCTGGGATTACAGATGTGAGCCACCTGGCCATGATAGAAAGCTAAGATGTTCTATTATGATTTTTTTATTTTCATATATTCTGTTTTTCAGTTCAAATAATTTCTAGTGATGCGTTCTTGTATCTGTTTGCCAACTTAAATTAACCAAAAGGGTCAGAATTAAATTTAAAAAGCTTATTCCAGTACAATGTATGAGAACAGATCATCCAGAAACTCCCCTTCCAAAGCAATGGAGTCGGCCTTCCAAAGCAGAGAAGTTAAGGTTTCATTCTATAGGCAGAGACAAAGGAGTTTTTAGCAAGATTACAACATTATTCACACAAATGTGGCATGTAATTATGGCAATTTGTCTGGTTATAGGCAGTACTTCATTTAGGAAGTGAACATTTAACATGTTTTACGCAGGATGTAATAAAAATGGGTTTTCTGTCATCTTGTCTAAGCAAAGCAAGACAACAAAGAGGAAGTTAATCTATATCAAGGGTCATTAATCAGGAAAGTAGGAGGTTTTTGTCCCTTACATCATTTAATTCTCTCCAGTCATTGTACAGAATAAAAAAATAAGAAAGCTAGTTAACCTATAATCTGAGAACAGAAGTTGCAACCACATGTGGCTCAGTCACAGTCACATATTTCTCAAGGCTTAAAATGTTTGGGGGATTCCAGCATCTTTTATATTTTATTTGTTTTCACGTTGATTCATTTTTCTGCTATGTCCAGTCCATCCAATGATCTTTTATACTGTAGATGATATATTATTCTCTTGTAATAACTCCATGTGGTTCCTTTTTAGATTTTTCCATCTCTGCTTTGACTCTCCATCTGTTTACCTATTTTCACCATATTTTCCTAATTCCTCTTGTATATGTATAAAACCCATTTTAATGTTTATTAAATCTGGTTTAAAGAATTTTATTGCTAATTCCAGTATCTGGGTCATCTGTAGGTCTATTTCTGTTTTCTTCTTTTTTTAATTTTGTGTTCGATTTTCCTGAAGTAAATTTTAGCTGCACACTGGACATTATGCATAGTATGTTGTAGAAAATCTGTATGATTCCATCCTTTTTTAAAAAATGTATTTTGTTTCAGTAGGGAATTAGAAGTTTGATTTGATCTGATTTAAGCTCTGTTTTAAGTGGGGCTGTTAAGAATACTGGTTTTGCTCTTAGAACAAGGATATAGCTTTTTATCTTTACTTGCAAGGCATGGTTCTTCTGGAATTTCTATGCAAATCCCAAGGTGTTTACTGAAACTCTCTAACTTGTTGAGGCTTGAACCCCAAATGTTTCTCAAACATGGAGCTGCTTTAATTTCTGTCCAAGTCTTTATTCTCCCAGATGTAGCTTTCTTCTCGGTTTTTGTAGGCCTTGCACCCTGAAGGATCCAAGGTATACTAGAGATTCCTTTGGAGAAAAACTATTGAATTCCAAAACTCTCAGAATTTGCTTCCTTTTATAAAAAGCATTGTTTCTTTTCTAGTTTCCAGTGCTTTAGACAATTATTTTATAGCAGGTGTTTTAATAATTGTTTATCATCATATTAGCAGAATAATTAGTATGAGTCAAGCTCCTCCGCCTTTATTAAAATGAGAGATTTTGAGTATTAATCTTAAAAATTGCTTAAATTAATAAAGCTGTTTCCATAAGAGACAGTTACTATGTTTTGCATGTATTGCTAATTTAATTAACCCAAAGTGTCTTGTAAGATACATACTATTATTATGCCTGCTTTTCAGATGAGAAAAGTGAACCATAGAGAATGAGGGTTCCTTCCCCAAAGCACATAACTGGAAGAACTGCCTTGGGAATTTCAGTTCTAGAGTTTAAAGATAAGCCATGTGGCTGTGATCTCTTTACATTGCATTTATTCCTTGCTACCAAAAAGTTATTAAAATGTACCTATATTGTTATTTCCATGGCTCAAACACAACGATGTTCAATAAGATATTTTCTTTGGCGCTATAGAAATACCTAAATTTTTGTAATGGTTGAGTATGATGCCTGTCTTGTGACTCC
Source organism: Sapajus apella (assembly GCF_009761245.1). NCBI lineage: Eukaryota > Metazoa > Chordata > Mammalia > Primates > Cebidae > Sapajus > Sapajus apella. The sequence goes on from NW_022437019.1 coordinate 8,758,445, forward strand.
TTCACATTTAGTAACTTATTAGACTGTTACAATCTCTCAGATATACATCCAATACCATTTGAATTGTGGATTTTTCCTTAAATCCTATTAACTCAAAGTAGCTATAATTGCATTTCCCCATAAATTGATATTTTCATACAACTTCATACTAAAGGTCAATTTTCAACTGAGGCAAATAAAAAATATGTATTAGATTGACTTACCTTGATTTTCATCAGAGTTCTGACATCTCTGCATTGTTTCATAGATGAGAGTTTTTATACCTGAAAATGGATATGGACGAAGTCTTTCCTTATGTATATATAAAACCTGAGAGCACAGAAGTAAAGTGACATTGCCTAATGTCGCACAGCTCTTTAGGGGCAGATTCAGAACACAGATAATAAATTTACCTCTGTTTGGAATTTTAAAAAACTCATTCTCACATTTAAAAGAAAGTGTAACAAAAATTATTTACTAATAAAATAGTAGAAATCCCTTGCCTGTGTCCGTTTCACCTCTGAAATAGTGTTAACTCATTGGGTTTCCATAAAATGGCTGCTTTGGATTGAATTTACATTAAATATCATCACAGCATTCAGTTTTCTCTGGGCACACTGGCTCCTTAAAAATTCTTAACTGCTTTTCTTTATTATGAAATTTTACATTCTTTCAATTGTTCAAGTCAATCGTAAATTTCTTTATCAACTATTTCATGGACATACATAGCCCAATCTAATTATATATCGGTAAATAGTAAAAACCTTTTACTGCTATATTCTAGAAAACTGGGGGAAAATCACCCAAAATCTCCAGAGGTCTCTTTGGGAGAGCCATTTCTCTTTCAATAAGCTATAGCACCTGGATGTGAGATACACCCAACATGTTGTTCACTTGTGTTCATAACTTGATAGGTATACTATAGTTTATATTTCATCCTAAAGGTATTATAAGCATACACTATCATTCTCAAAGTTGGTGGGGATATCATCATAAGGTGATGATATCATCATCATAACAGCAATCAATCATAAGGTTTGCTCCTCGTCTTTAGAGTACAAATTCATTGTTATTTTTATTTTTATGCAATGGCAATAATTTGGCCCAGAGGGGTGAAGTGATTTTCTTAAACAGATAGTGAGTGAGGATAAAAATTGAAATCTTATTCATCTTTCATACAGGGTACAAGTCTCCTATGAGATATGTGTCTTCCTCATTATGTGTATGTCACTGTGTAGTCAAGACTTTATAAGCTATCCTGAGAGGATAATAAGTCCCTCAGGCTCATCCAGAGTATTATTGACAAATGTTATGACTGGGCAAGCGGGGGAAAAAAAAACAAACATTTCCTCGTCAGAAAAGTGTGGGAGAAGCTGTAATATACAAACTCAAGTAGGGTGTTTTTTTAGTGCCGAAATTATCTGAAGTTGTCATATGCTAATATGCAAATACATTTCTGAAAGGGAGATAGAGATATTTCCCAGCATTATTTGACAAGAGATTTTTTTCTCCAAAGAGCATCTATTGCAGTAAATATTTTAAAGAATACATTTAGAAAAAAATCTTCTTTATAGGTTTAGCTTCTCACACAATTCTCAGGACATTGTGGCCACTTAATACAATTTTGCAGAAAGAATAAATGGTCATTAAAATTGTATGTACATTTATAATAATTTATATCTAAGGTTCATCCGTTATAAAATCCTGGTTCAGAAAATGTCACCAAGGGCCATCTTGTGGGATAAAGAGATAGTTTATCTTTGTGATAGTGACCTCAGTGGATGAAGATATATTTAAGACTTTTAGCTTCACTCCATATACTGATGAGGCATCAATCACTCTTCATCTCATTTGACTGTTGTCTTTTAAAGCAACTGTCTTCTAAAAGATTAATAGAACCCATTATTGTATGTGAAATTTTAACGGGGTTTAAACAGCTCAGAAACAACATGACCTGGGAAAACTGCCATGTGATTTTCAGAGAGAAAAGTTTGTGAATTGCCAGCACTTTAAAGTTTCTTTCATCTAGAGAGTGAATTTTAAAAAATAAATAAATAGGTTACCTACTTTTTATTTTCCTGGAAGCACTGATTTCATATGCCAATGGAATAAGATATTATGTTAAAATATATTAGACAAGAAAACACAGCTAGTAGCAATTGTGTTTTCTAAATTTATGCATAAGGGGAAAAATTCATTCCGATTATTGAATGAAATACATTTTCTAAAAGAACTGTCTACAGTATGGCATGGGGTTTGAGAGGGTGTCCTACCATATTCAGTAGAGGACAATAAAGATGGACACAGGTTATGTGCTAGGAAGACTGATTACCTGATGTACCAGCAAACCATTGATGATGAATTTTAGTATATATGTGTATATATTATTTTCTCCTCTTCCAAAAACTGGATTTTTGTTGGGCTCCACTTCTAACGTGTGTGTGTGTGTGTGTGTGTGTGTGTGTGTGTGTGTGTGTGAATTTTATATTTTAGTTTAGTTGCAGTCCTGGAAATGAGAGTCAAAACAAGCATTATTTGGCCTGTTGTAATCTTTCAGTTCAATGGCCTTTGATACTGCAAAAACTCAAATATAAGTATTGCCAAATATACTGCAAAGAATATAAGATAAAGTTCCCTCTCTCAAGGAGCTTAAAATCTAATGAGGGAGAACTGCAAGTATAAGAAAATCACTATAATGAAAGGCAGAAAGTGGTAAGTCATTTTTAAACAAGAACAAACTACCATGAAGTTTTCAAATAGGGACAAATCACATTTTACTGTGCAAAAATCAGGGAAGGCACCAAGAGGTGGGTAGGTTTGGAAGCTTGGTCTAGTGAGAAAATTAGTATTATAAGGGATTTGTTCAGGGTTTCACACAAGCCTAAAGCAGAGTTCCTGACACTTATAAGATACTAATTCTTCCAAGAAGCCCTTTCTGATTAGAATATAATGGAAACTAATCTCAGTGCACTTGAACACAGCATAGAATCTGGGGATGAATCTATGAAACAGAAGGTATATTGGACCCAAAATATTAATATGAAGCCAGCCAAATGGTGATTCTTATCAACTAGAGAAATAGCATTGAGGTTTTTAAAGTAAAAGATGACTTTATTAAAGTTAATCTGTAAACATTGGTTATGAAATTAGAGAGAAAATGAACTAGGAGCAAATAATAATAATAATAGTGCAATGATTCAAGGAAATGGTCCTCAACTTAGGTAGAGTAATTATGAACTGAACAAAAAAGTGTACAACAGATTTTTCAAAATGGAAAAGACAAAGCACTTGATAAGCAGTGGAGAAAGGGAGACTACTGAACAATAAACCCTATACCAAAATAAGTGCTAGAGAAAAGAAAACGAATTCAAGGAAAGCAGACAAGGTGTTAAGGTTTAGCAATAACCTTAACACGTTGGCAAGACTTCCAGGTGCAGTGTTTGGAAAGGAGGGTGGAAATGTGGACAAGAGTTGTCCACATAAAGCCAATACTTAATAACTAGCATGGTATGGGTCATCAGCATAATGCATGGACACTGGACAATCGGAACTCTTGCTAGCTGTAGGTAGCTGGCATAGTTCTAACAGTGAAATATGCAGGAAGATCCACCTTGGATTGACGGAAGAGTAATTCAGTTCATCTTGTGAGAAAGGATACAGCAAAAATGATTGAGAGAAAGCTATGGAGAACGTTTATATAAAAAGTCATTAGAAGTGGAGCCAAACAAAAGTCCAGTTTTTGGAGGAGGAGAAAATAAAACTCAGTAGACATACTTAATGCTTCTAGGTACTCTGTACACACGTGTGTGTGTGTGTGTGTGTGTGTGTGTATTAGAAAAGACATCATAATTCACTGTCTCTCATTCTCTACTTGATTCATGAGTGTGACTTGCCTGTAAACTACACGGGAAGAATTTGACGTAAGATAACTTGTCTTCTAGGTCATTCCCTGCAGTGTTTTAGTTAAATCTTCATAAATGTGCAAGATTTAAATATTGAATTGACAAATAAAATGTATAAATCACCTAAATATGTTATACAATTTGTGTCACAATAACATGAGTTTGACGAAACAAATGCAAAAACATCCATTTTACACAAGAAACTCAGAGATATTAAACGAATTGTATCTGATATAATTAGTGGAGGATTCAGGGCTTCATCCAGGCCAGCCAGTTCATTGTTCAGTACTCTTTTCCAAATGCTCTGCTGGTTTATATTCTACTCCTGTTTTGCTTTGTTTTTTTCCAGTACATCAGGTAATCTGAATTTTTCTCATACTTACTCTGTGCAGTCCTTTACCAAATATAGCAGAACACCCTCCCAGCCCCCATGTCATACTGTAGAAAGTTCTTCCAGGGATTTATGTTTCTGTGTCATTTCTTTAAAATATACTGTTAAGGGCCGGGCACAGTGACTTCACATCTGTAATCTCAGTGCTTTGAGAGACTGAGACGAGACGATCACTTAGGACAGAAGTTCCAGACTAGCCTGAGCAACATAGCAAACCTCCATCTTCATTAGCTGGGCATGGTGGCCCACACCTGTAGTCTCAGCTACTAGAGAGCCTGAGGCAGAGGATCAGTTAAGCACAGGAGTTCAAGGTTACAATGAGCTATGATCACAACCACTGTGTTCAGCTTGGACAACAGAGTGAGACCTTCTCTCTAAAATAAATAAATAAGTAAATACTAAAATAACGTATAATAAGTTCAGATAACTTTCTAAAAAATGGGATTTTCTTTTTTGTTATTGTTGTATTGTATTTATGTTTTAATCATAGTATACATTAGTGGTGTCCAATCCTTTGCCCATTGATGGATAATAAAAGATGATATATATCAACATCAAAACCAAAGAAACACATCTGCCAGGATAGTGAAATTGTTGCTTCAGACAATCTCTTAATACATTCTAGAAGGCTTTCCTGAGTCCCCAGGTCTTCACCTTGTTTAATGTTCTTGGCTCTTCTTTTCTGAAGACTGTCAAAAGCAATTGGATTGATCTTGTATTATAGGAAGAGTATCCTTTTCCACTTAGGTAATGTCATCAGAGTCATACATGAAAATGGACCTAGCTAGTGAGTCAAAATGCTTGGAAGGAGAACTACATTGACGTTGGCCCTCTACATCTTTGCTACAGAATCAAAATCTGTCTCCTAAGGCATATTTCAAAGTTTTCAGTTTAGATCAGCATTTGTCTGGTAGGCTCACAGTGCTTGGAAGTGAAATCTTTTAGAGCTAGGCTTAGGAAATAAATATTTAAACATATTTTGTTTTTTTTTTTGTATAGCCACAGGCTTATTTATAGGAGCATAAATGTCACATATACATATATTTACACTTACATGGGTATGTGCTTTCTGCACTTGATGTTTAATGCACATACCCTCATAAAATGCATCACCATAAAATGAAACTTTAACACATTTGCTGAATCAGCACTTTCATATTCTGATGTAATGCCTGAATATACTCTATATAACAAAATATTTGATAAAACCACAGGCTAGTGAGCAAGAAGGACTATTGTAAGGGGCTCTTTATGGTATTAAAATTATAGAATATTTTATCTGAAAGGGAATAGAGGTCATTAATATCATTTTATGAATGCAAAAACTGAAGTCTTTATATATATATATATATATATATATATATATATAGTTTGTTTGTTTATTGTACTTCAGGTTCTGGGGTACATGTGTAGATCATGCAGGATTGTTGCATAGGTACACACACAGCAATGTGGTTTGCTGCCTCCACCCCCCCGTCACCTACATCTGGCATTTCTCCCCATGTTATCCCTCCCTGACCTCCCCACCCCCCACTGTCCCTCCCTTGACCCTCACCAACAGACCCCAGTGTGTGATGCTCCCCTCCCTGTGTTCATGTGTTCTCATTGTTCATCACCTGCCTATGAATGAGAACATGTGACGTTTGATTTTCTGTTCTTGTGTCAGTTTGCTGAGAATGATGGTTTCCAAATTCATCCATGTCCCTACAAAGGACACAAACTTATCATTTTTTATGGCTGCATAGTATTCCATGGTGTATATGTGCCACATTTTCCTTGTCCAGTCTATCGTTTATGGGCATTTGGGTTGGTTCCAGGTCTTTGCTATTGTAAACAGTGCCACATGAACATATGTGTGCATGTGTCTTTATAATAGAACGACACATTACTGGGTATATACCCAGTAATGGGATTGCTGGGTCAAATGGAATTTCTATTTCTAGGTCCTTGAGGAAGCACCACACTGTCTTCCATAATGGTTGAACTAGTTTACACTCTCACCAACAGTGTAAAGTGTTCCTGTTTCTCCACATCCTCTCCAGCATCTGTTGTTTCCAGATTTTTTAATGATCACCATTCTAACTGGTATGAGGTGGTATCTCAATGTGGTTTTGATTTGAATTTCTCTAATAATCAGTGATTATGAGCATTTTTTCATATGTTTGTTAGCCTCATATATGTCTGCTTTTGAAAAGTGTCTCTTCATATCCTTCGCCCACTTTTGGATGGGTTTGTTTTTTTCTTTTCTTGTAAATCTGCTTTAGCTCTTTGTAGATTCTGGATATTAGCCCTTTTTCAGATGGGTAGATTGCAAAACTTTTTTCTCATTCTGTCTTAAGAAGCATGGAATTAAAACAAAACAAAACAAAACAAAAGAAGCATGGGATTCATAACCAAACTCAACCTAACTATGAAAGAACTAAGATTGAGACAATGTCACACCCAAACATCTGAACAATGCTTTATCAAAAAAAAAATTGTTTTTTAAAAATGGGGCTCTATGATTGAATCATCTTTAATTAGAATACTGAGTATCAGCTTTCTGGGCAAAATGGGTCTATGGTAATCCTTCTCAACAGGGATTTGGTTATTAAGCCACTAAATTGCTCTTATTGTCATTCTATCAGTTACATTTAATAAACACTTATTTTGTCCCAAAGATTCTACTAAGCACTTTGCATATATTATCTTCTTTAATCACCATAAAAATCCTAAGGGATTATACTATTATAATCACGTTAACAATAGAACAGAGGCCTAGAGGGTCTCAGTAATTTTACAAGATCACACAGCTGGTGTTAGAATTCAAGGTTCAAACACAAGCTTATTTGGGTTAAAGGCACTACCATCAACTTTTTTTTTTTTTTTTTTTGAGACAGGGTTTTGCTCTCGTTGCCTAGGCTGGAGTGCAATGGCACGTTCTTGGCTCACTGCAACTTCCACCTCCCCGGTTCAAAAGATTCTCCTGCCTCAGCCTCCCGAGTAGCTGGGATTACAGGCATGCACCAACACGCCCAGCTAATTTTGTATTTTTAGTAGAGACAGTGTTTCTCTATGTTGGTCAGGCTGGCATCGAACTCCTGACCTCAGGTGATTCACCTGTCTCGGCCTCCCAAAGTGCTGGGATTACAGGCGTGAGCCACCTCACCCGGCCCATCAACTATTTTTATAAAAACATCAATAGAACTTTGAATTTAAAATTTTAACATTCCAGTGAATTTGAGTATTTAACCACAAAAAGTGATGTCCCCACACAAAAGAAGTAGAAATAATATGGAAACACAAAATGGCATTGTCATGAAATCAATGATTATTTACATGTTCATAACATAGATAAGGATTAGATGAGTTAATTCTTTATCACTTAAATACATTTGCCTGTCAGACTCCACTCTTGATCACCCCCACACAATAAATATAGTGTATGCCATAATTATATATGAGTATAATTGTTAAAAAAAAAAAAGAAAAAGAAAGAAAGAAACAGACAAAACCAAACATAAGCTCTGGAATGGACAGACACACAAACAGCCAGACATGAAGGTTTAAAGTCTAATTATTTCTGTAGTTGAGAGGTGGCAGGCCACCCTCACAGAAACTATATCTCCTGTTTATAACTGGTAGAAACATTTTGTTCCTCTGCTTTAATGCCTCCCTCCCCCTCTCCAACCCTTTTACGCTCATTTATCAAATCCAATTCAAAAAACTCATTACATGGAGTATTTTCAAACTCTCCACCAACTCCAAGACCTGCCATGCCCCAGATGGAGTGAATACTAGTAACTTTTACCTCCCCTCTCTTCATATACCACTTCACTTGTGCTTCTGTTACAAAACACATAACACACTAGTATATTTATTGTCTTACACAGTTGTCTCCCCAGTAGACGATAAACCTCTCAAAAGTAGGACCATGTCTTATTCAACTCTGAATACTCAGTACCTTGCACAGTACCTTCTACAGAGTTCATAGTGAACTTTTTAAGGATGAGTTAAGCAAAATTCTTTTATATTTAATAACCACAATTATCTCCCAATTATTCTGATGACAACCCCTTAATTTCTTTAGTAAAGCATCTCTCTATGACTTTAATCCATGCTCCATCAGAACTTCAAATAAATGTATACAATCTAAGCCCAAGTCAATCTGAAGAATTTTCACAGTGAGTGGCTTATAAATGGACACATAATCCAAGTTGGTCCAATCAGAGTGAATTCCAGGACTTTCTAAGGAGCCACCACAAGGAGGAGGGGGTTATAAATATGGCTCCCAATTGCTTTAAAACTCCCACCAAGAGAAGGAAGATCTGAGAAGTAGAAGGAAACAGTTCTCCATCAATGTTGCTTACATTTTTGGTCAGTCCTTTCTGACTCTAACATGATAACCCTCACCATTTTATATTTTAAAATAAAAGTTTATTTAAAACTTGAAGTTCTTTTCTTTTTCACCACTTCTGAAACCAAAAAACAAACCTAGATTGCAAACACAATTTATTCAGAATATCTGAGAGTCATGCAGGTCAATAAATAGGACAAGAGAAACAGAAGCCATAAAGTCTTAACTCTTGGAATCAAGTCAGGCATGGTCGTTCATGCCTGTAATTCCAGCACTTTGGGGGGCTGAGGTGGGACGATCTCTTGGGCCCAGGAATTCAGGACCAGCCTAAGCAACAACGTGAGACTCCTGTCTCTAGAAAAAATGAAGCAATTAGCCAGGTTCAGTAAGTAGTGTGCACCTGTAGTCCCAGCTACTCAAGAGGCTGAGACAGGAGGACTGCTTAAGCACAGGAGATCGAGGCTGCGGTGAACTATTATCATACCACTGCACTCAAGCCTAGGTGACAGAGCACAATCCTGTCTTTAAAAAAAAAAATTTCTAGGAATCAAAATTCAATGTTAAGGAAAAGATAAGGGAGAGAGAGAGACATAAAATGGAAGAGCTTTGATGAGGTAGAAAACCCCCAAATTCCTTAAATAGGGACCTCAGTCACTAGCAATCCTATCCTTCATTGCTCTCCAGTGCCTTCACAGCAGTGGGAATCCTCTTGCTGCTACCACTTTAAATTTCTTTTCTTTTCTTTCTTTCTTTTTTTTTTTGAGACGGAGTTTTGCTCTTGTTGCCCACCCAGGTTGGAGTGCAATTGTGCCTCCCCGGTTCAAGCAGTTCTCTTGCCTCAGCCTCCAGAGTAGCTGGGACTACAGGCATGCGCCACCATGCCCGGCTAATTTTTTGTATTTTCAGTAGTGTTGGGGTTTCACCATGTTGGTCACAGTTGTCAGGGTTTCACCATGTTCTTGAACTCCTGACCTCAGGTGATCCACCTGCCTCGGCCTCCCAAAATGCTGGTATTACAGGTGTGAGCCACCAGTACCTGGCCTTTACATTTCTAACAAGCAAGTTTGGTGGTGGCATGTAAGTACCAGCTGAGAGAGAGAGAGAGACAGAGACAGAGACCTAGGAGTCTGAAAAGTAGACACCACACACACAGACAGGTTCATGTGGCATTTCTCATGAGTGAAGTGATTTGTCAGCAGGATTGGGGACAGATTCAACAAGAATAATTTACTCCTCTTTGGGTATAACTTCTCCCTATTCCTGGTCACTTTATAACTGACCCTTTTATTTCTCTTTGTATTCATTTCTTAGGGTTCCTGAACAAAGTGACACAAACTGGTGACTTAAAACCAGAAAGAATTATTGTCTCACAGTTGTGGAACCTAGAAGTCCAAAATCAAGGTGTCATCAGGATTGGTTCTGTGTGAGAACTATGGGGGAAAATCTTTTCCATACCTGTCTCTTAGCTTCTAGGGGTTTGCTGGCTATCTTTGGCTTTCCTTGACTAATATTTTTCTTGATGTTCACATGAAATTATCCCTGTATATGTGTGTCTGTGTTCAAATTTTCCCTTTTAAATGTGTACCATTCACATTAGATTAGGAGTCCACCTTACTCCAGTATAACTTCATCTTAACTGATTACATATGCAATGACTCTATTTCCAAATAAAGTCACATTCTGAGGTACTAGGGGTTTGCACTGTAACAGATCAACAGTAGGGGCCACAATTTAACTTATGACACTGGCACTAGCCATGCCCTGATCTTGTTTTTTTTGTTGTTGTTGTTGTTTTGAGATGGAGTCTCACACTGTTACCAAAGCTGGAATGCAGTGATGAGATCTCAGCTCATTGCAACCTCTGCCTCCCAGGTTCAAGGTTCAAGCGATTCTCCTGGCTCAGCCTCCCAAGTAGCTGGGACAAAAGGCACCTGCCACCATGCCCGGCTAATGTTTTGTAGTTTTTAGTAGAGATGGGGTTTCACAATGTTGGTCAGGCTGATCTCAAACGCCTGACCTCATGATCCACCCACCTCAGCCTTCCAGAGTGCTGGGATTACAGGTGTGAGCCACCACGCCCAGCCAGCAATGCCCTCATTTTTAAGACACACATTTATGGAGCATTGTAATAATGCTAAAGCATAAGATTTTTATTAAAACTAGTCCAGCAATCTAGGCCTGTAACATTGTTTTAAGAAATATGTTAAAGAAGAAAGTGAAATTGACCCAATGACAAAGTTTTATGAAAGTTATAGCTCAGTTAACCTTACTATAAGAAAACACTTAAACACACAGACACATATACAAACACACACACACACATACAGAGTTTCGGAAACCTCAGAATGAGAAGATAATGTCTCAGCTAACACTGGATGAATTTGTTTCACCTGTGAAAATTTTCTAGACCTAATTTGATTTTAATTTGCCATTAGAATGTGCTAAATTTGCAATATGAAGAATGTCTTCTCTCCCTATTTCCAAGTAAAACTGTAGCAAGAGTGACCCCCAAGCATGATTTCTGAAAATTGGAGTAGAAATAAGACTAAATGAACAGAACAAGGAGCCCAGAGAGGTCAAACCAAAAGAAAATCAAACACAAAAGAAAAGCTTTACATTTTATAGGTGAAGAAACTGAGGACAAGATTTATCAGAGTAAGACCACAAATTAGATCCTACAGTCAGAGTTATTGTTGTGTTGAATGTAAGAACAAATTAATATTTAGAGTGGAGGTTTGCAGCTTCTTGTGTGTGTATACATACATATATATATATATATGTATATTCATATATATATATACATATGAATAGATATATTCACTTCATTTTTGGGAGAGTTTGATGAAAACCAGGAAAATTATGTTCCAACCCAAACAGCTTTTCTGATGAGGCCTGCAATGACTTATCTTTCCTGGACAACTTCCCAAGACAGAGGGCATCAGTCAGGGGAATTTAAAGCAAGGAGCTTGGTCCACAGATATTTTTTTCCTCTGTTGACATCTGTTAATGAGTAGGCTTTTAAAAAATTGGACAAATTTTATTCTGTATTTTTGAAGTTTGAAACATGGTGATATGATGTTATGGGATACATATAAATAATAAATGATTACTATAGTTAAATAGGTTAATATGTTCCACATATCACATAGCTACTTTTTTGTAGCAAGAACAGCTAAAAATCTACTTATTTAATGAAAATTCCTAATAAAATACAATTTGACTAACTTTATTCCTCACATTATATGTTAGATATTTAAACTTGTTCATCTTCAGTATCTGTTATTTTGTATTCTTTGGTTTACATATGCCCCTCTCCCACCCACACCCCACCCATGATAACCACTGTCTTACTCTCTCTTTGTATTTGCAATATTTTTTTTTTTTTGTTTCTGGCTTATTTCACTTGGTAAAATGTTCTCCAAGTCCATCCAAAGAACCTGGATGGACCCGAATGGCAGAATCTCCTTCTTTCTTAAGGCTGGATAATTGACTAATGTTACATTGCATATGTGTGTGTGTGTGTGTGTGTGTGTGTGTGTATCCATTTGCTCATATATGGACACTTAGGCTATTTCCATATATTGGCTATTGTGAAAAATGTTGTTATGAACACAGGGGTGCAGGTATCTTCACACAGTGGTGATTTGTATTTATGTGGGTATATACTCAGAAGAGGGATTACTGCTTGATATGGTAGCTCCATTTTATTTTTTTAGGAGTCTCCATACTGTTTTCCATAATGGCTGTATCAATTTACATTTCCACCAACTGTGTTGTAGGATTCCTTTTTCCCCACACCTTTGCCAATATTTGTTATTTTTTTCTTTTTTTTTTTTTTTTTTTTTTTTTTTTATTGAGACGGAGTTTCGCTCTTGTTACCCAGGCTGGAGTGCAATGGCGCGATCTCGGCTCACCGCAACCTCCGTCTCCTGGGTTCAGGCAATTCTCCTGCCTCAGCCTCCTGAGTAGCTGGGATTACAGGCACGCGCCACCATGCCCAGCTAATTTTTTGTATTTTTTTTTTAGTAGAGACGGGGTTTCACCATGTTGACCAGGATGGTCTCGATCTCTTGACCTCGTGATCCACCCGCCTCGGCCTCCCAAAGTGCTGGGATTACAGGCTTGAGCCACCGCGCCCGGCCATTATTTTTTTCTAATAGATATTTCTACCTCCAATTTACTGACTTTAAAAAAGTTGCTTCAAGAAATAACAAGTCCAAATTCTTTCACAAAATCATTAGGATTTATAGAGTCACTAAAACTAATGACTTGCAGACCAGACTTAAATGATGTTAATTAACAGGTGGAAATTACATCAGTGAAACTCTCAATCATTTAAACCGTTTGACCTAGCAGCACAACTCTTGATATGGGCAGGTAGAAAGTGTAAGCTATTGACCTTATCTTTTTAAAGCTAAATATTTGTTAGTGTGTCACATGAACTACCACATGTGATGAGAACTAAAACTAATATGTGCCTATTTTTAAAAATTTATTGATTATACGTTAAGTTCTGGGGTACATGTGCAGAACATGCAGGTTTGCTACATAGGTATACATGTGCCATGGTGGTTCACTGCATCCATCACCCCATCATCTACATAAGGTATTTCTCCTGATGCTATCCCTCCCCAACGCCCCCACCCCTTGCTATCCCTCCCCTAGCTGCCCATCCCCCGAAAGGCCCTGGTGTGTGATGTTCCCCTCCCTGTGTCCATGTGTTCTCATTGTTTAACACCCACTTATGAGTGAGAACATGTGGTGTTTGGTTTTTTGTTCTTGTGTCAGTTTGCTGAGAATGATGGTTTTCAGCTTCAACCATGTCCCTGCAAGGGGTGTGAACTCATCCTTTTTCATGGCTGCATAGTATTTCATGGTGTATATCTGCCACATTTTCTTTATCCAGTGTATCATTGATGGACATTTGGGTTGGTTCCAAATTAGTTCAACCATTATGGAAGACAGTGTGGCAATTCCTCAAGGGTCTAGAAATAGAAATACCATTTGACCCAGCAATTCATTGTTGGGTATATACCCAAAGGATTATAAATCATTTTATTATAAAGATACATGCACACATATTTTTACTGCAGCACTGTTCACAATATGTGCCTATTAAAATACTCGACAATGGCATCAATCAGTTCACTATTATTGTAGCTTATATAAATGTTGAACGCAGAACAAAACAGGAAAAGAAGATAACAGAAACATATCTATTTACCTAACATTTGCTAAGAAGAATATTTCTGAGAGCAGTTTGCTGGTGATAATGAGGAATGAAAGATAATGAAACTCAATCCCTGAACATCCTTGTATAAAGAGAAAACAGCTCAATTTTCTCTTTCCTTTCTGTGATAATGGAGAAGGTACCTTCCTAAAATAACACTCATCTTAACTGTACCATTCAGTAAGTTTTAGCAAATAAATACGCCCATGGAATTCAAATCATAACAAAATATAAAGCATTTCCATCAGTTCTGAAAACTTCATGCTCCTTCTTAATCCCATTCTGACACCCCCAGAGGCAGCCCCCTTTCTGATTACATTTCATAGGGATTAATTTTTCCTGCTTAAAAATTTCATATACATGAAATCATTCATTATGTACTCTTCTGAGTAAGGCTATTTTATGTACAGATTATTTTTGAGATTCATACATGTTTTGGGGTGTCATTAGTTCCTTTCTTTTTAGTGTTATATAGTATCCCATTATATGTACATGCACACAGTGTGTATGTGTGTGTGTGTGTGTGTGTGTGTGTGCGTGCGTGTGTGTGTTTAAATCATTCTCTTATTGTTGGATACCTAGATTTTCAGTCTTTGTCTATTGTGAATAAAGATGCTGTAAATATTCTTGTATAAGTCCTTTTGTGAAAAATATTATAATTTATCTTGAGTTAATAACTAGAAATAGAATTGATGGATGATTGTTTAGTTTTATTTGAAATTATCCAACATTTTTTCAAAGTGGTTGTCAGATTTCTCTAGCTACTTTAAAGATATTTCTCATCTTTGTATTTCAGTAACTGTGATAAACGAAACGTAGTTTTCTTTGCATTTATACTTCATAGATTTTGTTGAGTTTTCTGAAACACTCAATTTACGCCTTTCATCAAATTTAAGAAATATTTTTTCTGCCCCATTTTGTTTCTGATCTCCTTCTAGGCCTTCAACTATACAGCTTAGGCCACTTGGTATCTCTCCACAGATCTGAGTTCCTGCTCGTCACTTTTCCATTTTTTTTCCTTCTGTATTTCAGATTGACTGTTAACTATGAATCTGTCTTAACTGTCACCTTCTGTCATCTCAAAATTTCTGTTAAACGTGTCAAGTGAATTTTGCACTTCAGACATTGTGTTTTTTGGCCCTCTAATTTCCACTTGATGCTTTCTATAGCGTCTATTTTTCCTGCCGGCCAGGCTGGAGCACAGTTGTGTGATCGTGGTTCACTGCAGTTTCAATCTCCTGAGCTCAGGCAATCCTCCCACTTCAGCCTTTTGAGGCTTTTTATTGTTTATGATCTTACTTTCATTTACACTTGTAGTTACAATGGCTACTTTAAAGTGTTTGCCAATTCCAAATTCTGGCTCATCTCCATTGATTGTCTTTTGTATTGAGTATGGGAAATGTTTTTCAGTTTCTTTTTTTTTCCCCCCATTTATTTATTTTATTGCATTTTAAGTTTTGGGGTACATGTGAAGAACATGCAAGATTGTTGCATAGGTACACACGTGGCAGTGTGATTTGCTGCCTTCCTCCCCATCACCTACATCTGGCATTTCTCCCCTTGCTATCTCTCCCCAACTCCCCACCCCGCACTGTCCCTCCCCTATTTCCCCCCAACTGGTCCCAGTGGGTAGTGCTCCCCTCCCTGTGTCCATGTGTTCTAATTGTTCAACACCCGCCTATGAGTGAGAACATGCATTGTTTGATCTTCTGCTGTTCTGTCAGTTTGCTGAGAATGATGGTTTCCAGGTTCATCCATGTCCCTACAAAGGACCCAAACTCATCGTTTTTGATGGCTGCATAATATTCCATGGTGTATATGTGCCACATTTTCCCTGCTGGAGAGGATGTGGAGAAATAGGAACACTTTTACATTGTTGGTGGGAGTGTAAATTAGTTCAACCATTGTGGAAGACAGTGTGGCAATTCTTCAAGGACCTAGAAATAGAAATTCCATTTGACCCAGCAATCCCATTACTGGATATATATCCAAAGGATTATAAATCGTTCTACTATAAGGACACGTACACACGAATGTTCATTGCAGCACTGTTTACAATAGCGAAGACCTGGAAACAACCCAAATGCCCATCAATGTTTTTCAGTTTCTTTATACATTGTACTTTGGATTATGTTCCAAATGCTGTCAATACTTTGTTACAGATACTGTGGATTGTATTCTGGTCTTCTCAAGAATGTTTAATATTTAAAGTTAGATCACTGAACTCAAACTCTACACCCTGTTTCCTATCTCTGAGAACTCTGTTCAGTTCATTTATCCTAGCTAGTAATCTTGGATTCTGTCCCACACATGCATAGTTCATGGTTAGCCAGACAGTTGGTTGGAGTTTATATGAAGATTTGGGCACGCATCCTCTGTAACTTTCTAACATTTCCTGTTTCACTTTTTAGCTGCTGAAGTTGCCCCAAAGATAGACTGAGTGATCCTTTAATTAATAACTGTGTCAGTTTTTGCCTGTCAGATGCCTCTGGTGTTGGCTTCCTGTTAGAATGCCTGTTGCGTGTATATACTCTTACCACTGAAGCCTCAGCCTACCACACTGCCTAGAACATAGTACAGCCTTTAGTAAGCCTCCATAAATACTGTGAATTAATTAATTAATGAAGCTAAACAATACATGAGGCATTGGAGTCAGACAAACTTTAGTTCAGAGTCCTCCTCTGCATTTTTTTTTTTTTTTTTTTTTTTTTTTTTTATTTGATACTGGGAAAGTCACTCAACTCCATTGTCTTAGATTTTCTCTTCCTTCAACACGAAGAGAATAACATAGTTACTTCTCAGATTTGAGTTGGAGATTGACTGAATTAGGTTCTGTTGACGCACTAACACTTGTGAACTCTCATTAATATTTTTCCAAGGTTGATTGAAAAAAGTTTCCTGGTAAGAGTACTGTTAAGAGGCTTAAAGGAGGCAGCAGCAATTTTCATTTAGAGAAGAGGCTCTTTAGGGAATTTAACATTTGAGGTAGGACTTGAGGGTTGGAAGTTATTTAATTCAAGATATTTGCTTGCAGTGTTTCACATATACATATTACATCCTTCTACATCTCTATAAGCATATATGTATCCATGTGTGTATACCTATGTCTGCGTATGTAAAGATATAGTCTATATCTAGATATCTATGTATATGTATATATGTATTTATATACACAATTATGTATATATGCATGTATCTGTGTATATCTGTATAAATAAGGTGTATATAGGGCTACATATAGATACAGGTGTAGGTGTGTATACAAATTAAATATGCATATAACTATATAGATATAGATACAAACACATTCATTTAAGAATGTACATGAGAATTATAAATGTCATTTAAAAATAGGTCAATAGCAAGGTCAAAAGCCATGCTTACTAATGCTTTTGCAGATCTAAAGATATCAAGGAAAATGATGCAACATATGAGTTCAATGCATTTACCAGAATTTCTTTACTCCATTCGTCAGAGATATGCTAAAATCAGAAAAAAGCAATGTATATGACACTTAAACTGTGGATAATTTAACTGTGAATTTCTTATTCAAGAGAATTGAAAAATGTATGCCTCAGTCCTAAGTTTTTTCTGTCTCATGGTGGCTTCAGACGACAAAAGAAGTTTGTTCCATAAAATATTCCACCTCCCTCCAGAAAAAAACCCCAAACCCTCTCATTTCCCTTCCAGATAACATTTACAAAAATGTTTCTGTCAAAATTCCATCAAAATGGAATCACCATCATGCTGAAATTGACCTATATTCAACTGACACCTTCAAAATTTTTATTATACCACATTTAATAACTATAGGCTCCAAAAATAGTTTTATGCACATAAAAATAAAAATAAAATGAAGTTATAAAAAACATTTAATCAAATATAGTCTTAATTAGTGGTGAATAACCCTTCATTGATATAAACCATTAAAATTATTATCAGTGGGAAGCAAATGGCTTTTTTAAAGTTAAAATAAATAACTTGGTCACATGGTAGCAACTTCACATTTCCATAACACTGGCATGTTTCCTTTTATACATAAATCCAGTAAGTTTTCTGGACAATATAAAGTTTTTTCTTCTTGATAATCTATGTATTTTAGAAATTTTCAAGTGATACTTGTTTGTTTGTCATTGAGACAGTCTTGCTCTGTTGCCTAGGCTGGAGTGCAGTGGTGTGATCATGGCTCATGGCAGTCTTGACCTCCTGGACTCAGGTGATCCTCCCACCTCAGTATCCCACATAACTGAGATCACAGGTGCATACCACCACACCCAGCTATTTTTTTCTTTTCTACATGGGGTTTCACTATGTTGCCTAGGCTGGTCTCGAACTCCTGGGCTCAAGCAATCCTCCCACCTTGGCCTGGCAAAGTGCTGTGATTATACACACGAGCCATTGTGCCCTGCCACAGTGATAGTTAAAGGATCAGAAATAAGCTGTATTTATAAAGTACATGCTTATGGGTTTAGGAGGTGGTTTGGGTTACTTGTTATCATTTTACAATCTAAACTTGAATTGTTCTACTATTTTATGGAAATATTAATCAATGTTATTTTTACAACTGATTATGTTAAAGGGTGACTTGAAATGTTATCGGTGATCCTGATGACAAAATAAAATTGCAAATTGTAGAGCTGAGTTTAACAACTGGCTTCTCTCTATTGTGCCAGGAATCACCCTCTACAGACATCCCTTCTCCTGCTATTACTGGAGTATAATTCTCGAGAATGGGATCCTAGTTCCAGAGTTTGTCATTGCCTAGCTATATGGCCTTGGAATATCAATTAGTTATTGATTTTTCTGTACCTAGATTTTCTTCAGCTGTAACAATGGGATAATATTCCTCCCCTGCCTAAGTCACAGGTGTATTGTGAGGATACAATGACTTAATAATATATGTGAAAATGTTTTGTAAATCATAAAGTGCTATAGAAGATATGTTTTATTATTTCAGCTTAGCTTTAAAAATATATTCCAAAGAATCAGTATCAAAAATAAGTCTTTCTTAGAATCACCAAATCTAAGGAAGATCACATAAAAGTGAACTTATTGCAAGCAATAAAGTTAGTGAAATAAGGTTTAGTGGTGATGAGCTGGACTCTAAAGTCAGAAAGAATTGAGTTCAAATTACACTTCTCTCTTTTATTGACTCTTTGACCTAAAACATATTAGAAGATATTAGAAGGTTTATTTGAGCTTTCAACTTCTCATCAGTAAATGTAGATAATATCTAATTGATAACCTGTCAATTAGGAGGGGGCAGCACAGATTATGCCGCAGTGACAATTTCCAAAATTGTGCAGTCTGATACAACACAGTCTTGTTTGTTTTTCTTCCTCACTTTTGCTGTATGTCCTTAGTGGGTCAGTTGTGTGTTTTACATCTTTCCTTCTCACCCAGGAACTTTGGCTGATAGAGCAGCCACCGCTTAAGATTTTGTTGATCACTAGGGCAGAGGGAAAGTGCGAGTAGTTAATTGTGCCCTGACTTGGTTTTAGCTGCTTATATTCTGGAGGCACATGAAAGTCATATGGCCTCACCCAACTTGAAGGAGACAGAAATATATAATCCTATCATATGCATTGGAGGAGATTTGGAAATATTTGAAGGCCAGCCCTAATCATTGGCACAAACTGATTGTAAAATTATATAAACATGAAATGCTTTTCATATATGCCTGGCACATATATTAAAGACTCAACAATATTTTATTATGTTCTATTATTATTTCAGTTAACTTGTGTTTTACACACAGAAATTATTTTGAGGTTTTCATAAACACACTTACAATTCCTTCCCCAATGAAGCAGAAACCTGGACAATCAAACAGAAACCTGAGTGCCTAGTTTATTTTGTGATATGAAATACTTTCTCTCCCCCTTGCTACTTGTTTTGCTTCCTTAAAAAATGCAAACAGAAATGCTGTAACTATGTGAAAATATTTTATGATATTGCAAAGCACTTTGAATTTCTGAGTACATGTATATCACAGATTGAATCTACTTTATTGAGAGCTAACCCAGAGCCATCATTCCTGATGCTTCAAAAACGGAAAAAGGCTAGCAAATAGATCTTGCTTTTTAAATGACTTTGTGGTTCTTTCCCTGGAAGCCCTCTGACGGTACTTTCGTTCTGAGAACGGTGATTCAGTTTGGCTCTGTGATCTCAAAAATATCCAAGCTTCTAAGCCAGGTAACAGTTACAGATAAGCAAGTCAGAAGAGGAAATAATGGAGGAAGTCTCAGAAAGTGACTCGCATAGTTCCTCATACATATGCACTCAGTGACTATTTCTTTTTAGTCAGATGGTTTAAGTATTACCTCTTAGTCTTTCAGTTATCCATTTTTCTTCTGAAACCTGGTATTAATTATTCAGCCTTCTTTCGATCATATACTAATGAATATTCAGGTTCTGTATTTTTATGTACAATGTAAAGGTGTTCCATACAAAATCATGGATATATAAATTAATAATATGACTGACAAATAATTAACTAACTCAATGATAAGATACATAAGGGAAGAAGAAATAAGTTGTATATATTTGGTAGTACCTGTCCCCAACCCTCGTTCCCTCACCACCTCCCCACAGCTCCATCACAGGCTTAAAAATGTTTATTAAAGAACAAATGTTGATCTGGGCACAGTGGAGCCTGCGTGTAGTCCCAGCTACTCAGGAGGCTGAGGCAGGAGGATTGCTTGAGCCCAAGAGTTGCAGGTGCCTATGAATAGCCATGGCACACCAGCCAGGGCAACATAGTGAGATCCTGTCTCTAAGAAAT
The DNA here is from genome assembly GCF_009761245.1 of Sapajus apella. Classification (NCBI taxonomy): domain Eukaryota; kingdom Metazoa; phylum Chordata; class Mammalia; order Primates; family Cebidae; genus Sapajus; species Sapajus apella. The sequence continues at coordinate 8,779,067 of NW_022437019.1, forward strand.
GCAAATAAAACATGATGATGCTTAATACCAACTCAAGTATCTAGTTAGTTATGCGTTGAAAGCCTAGAAAAGCTTCTTGATACGGTGCTCCAGATTGGGGTGGCAGAAAGTAGGTGGTATTCTTAACCAGCTGAGCATTTGGAGTTATAAAAGGAGAGATGTTTAATTTAGTTCCAGCAAGCCTACCAGCCCTATGACCAGATGTGTTTAACTATGGGCCCATTTAGACATGTGCCCGGTTTGAGACAGCAACACTCGATTGCTTTAGAAAGTACTGTTTTGAGGGTAGAGGAAAAATTAGATAATCAATTTTAGGCAGGTGTTATAACTTTGACAGTTTTTTTCCTTTTAATTTTTTCTTATATCTTTTTCTTTAATTTTTATTTTTTTTAGTAAATCTATTTGTTGGAATATAATTCTAGAATTTTGGCCCTGAGAGGCGCAGCATTTGTCAGTGGGAGAAGGTGTGGGTGGAAACAAATGTATTTTTCGAGTCACCGCCTCACTTAGCACACAAAGCGCAACTCCTACTGTCAGGACAGATACCTGTGAGTATTCTTTCCTCAACGACAAGCTTTGATAGTTAATTTATGGATGTGCTCAGGCTGATTTTAGAAAATACCTGGTGATGTAAGACTAAGAATCAAGGAAAAAAACCAAGTTCTCACAGTAGCTGCTCTCTAATCCCAGTGATTAACCACCTGAGAGAATCATCTAAGAACAGCTATATTGAGCAGAATTTATATTTCTATCCTTTTCCCTCTATCTTTGGCAACCCGCAAACAGGAGAAGATAGAGAGTATATGGAATTGAATATTTTGACAGTTTAAAGACCATAATCAAGGCTGTAATTACTTTAGTGATTTTTGCTTTGGTGAGCTATACTTGGAAGAGCAGCAGTCCTGCCTTACTTTTCATTTGCAGCCTTGTTTTCCTTTTAAAACCATTCATTTTGATATATCTTTTGGTGTATACATAAAACCAAATAAAAGATTTAAGATTTTCATAAAATCCAAAACTCTGAAAGCAGTACAATCAATTCTATATAGTGCTTTTATATACGCATAAATGTTTGTATATCTGCATAATTACATATAAAACATTCTAAAATGCATTAAACACCTACTATATGTCAGGCACTGTATAATACACAAACACATATGTCTATATGCATAATGTTATATATTCACATATTTATCTTATACCTAATATAGGTAATAAACATGTTGCTGAAAATGATCCTAAAATCAACGTTATTGTTCAGTAAGTATGTGATGACCAAAAATTGTACTGCCCAGAGATCTCTGAAAATATTTTATTGTAGATCACTCTAGGTATTTCTCTTTACACATTCTTACATAGAAAACTTTCCAGAATAAGATCCACAGAACATTTGGAAATGCAGTATGATTTAAAAATCATAAGAATGAATGTTTTTCAGTTGTATTACCTTTTTGTCATGAGTAATATGCAGATATTCACTCTCAGTAGTCCAGATTCTGCCCTCTGAAGAATCAAGTGTATTTCCTTTTAAAGAGGCTGCACCAAATTTCATCATCCAACATCAGTCAGTCTGTTAATTCCTTCCAATCACACTGTGGTACAATAGGAAAATGGAACAACTTTAGAAAATTTCCTACAAATTAGATATATGACTGAAATGGCTTGGCTGTGTTCGTTCCCACCCAAATCTCAATCTTGAATTATAGTTCCCATAATCCCCATGTGTCATGGAAGGGACCAAGAGAAGATAATTGAATCATGGGGGATGGTTCCCCCATCCTGTTCTCATGATAGTAAGTTAGTTCTCACAAGATCTGATGAATTTAGGAGGGGCTTTCCCCTTCACTGAGCACTCATTCTTCTCCTTCCTGCCATCTTTTGAAGCAGGGCATGTTGACTTCCCTTTCAGTCACAATTACAAGGTTCTTGAGGTCTCTCCAGCCATACTGAACTGTGAGTCAATTAAACCTCTTTCCTTTATAAATTACCCAGTCTCAGGTATTTCTTTACTAGCAGCTTGAGAAAGGACTAATACAATGACCTTCAGCAAACATTGCCCTTCCCTGAAATTCATTGTTTATATCTATTGAGTGAAATAATTACAATAAATGACTCTTGAATCTTAGTGACTTCATCTAATCATTCCATGGAGATCAGGACTTCCTCTCAGATCCCTATTCCCTGTCCCCACTCTCATGGACTACTAAAATGGGATTCTAAAGAAAAGAGTCATTAAGCAGCCTACCTTCATGTCTTCCCCCAACAAAACTTAAGCTCAGCTTCAGCACTAGGCATTCAGAATATAGGCAGATATGAATTCCATCTAATAACTTTTATACTTTGATGCTTCAACCATCTTCTAGGCTAGATTTGATAATTCAGCCTGATTTTAGAAATTCTAGAGGCACACATGTGGTATACGAGGGCAAAAGAGCAAATGGGTAGGACTGAGAGTTAAAGCCTAGCTAGTAATAAAGAAAGTGCGTTTGGCTGGCTTGTTTTCTGTGCATTACTCTGTTTCTAATCTATCATGGTGGTTGCTGATGAGACGGCATTCAAGGAATTAGAAATCCTGAATCTGGCCACATGCCAGCAGAGCTCTTTCCAGCTATAAAAGTCTGTTAGATTTGGTGAGGCCCAATTTACAATGAATTTTAGATGTTAAGTATTTATAGAAAATTAGTTAAGACACCAGTCAATATTTCCATTACTTGGATTATACTAAATACTTAATAAATATTTATTAAATGAATTACTCAGTTTCACCTTTTCTCAAAATGCCAAATCAATATACTGGAATATAATTGTGAGAGGAAGGGATTCATTTCTTCTACTTAAGCCTAACTAGACAAATTGATTGCATTCTAGATATGCAGACAGTGGAGTCAAATTAGAAAAGGAGAAATGACCAAGAATATTGATGCTCATTGGTCACCCACTGAGCTGATCGTGAGAATGTCTTGAGTTGAGGATAGAATAGGACATTATAAAATCAGAAACTTCAGTGCTGTTTTTCAGTTAATGCAATCAGGTTTATTTAACACCTACTATGTCTTGATCATGTTCTATGTTCTGCAAATAAATAAATAAATAAATAAATACTTTTGAATATCCACCCAATCAGGTTTTTGTACAAAGATCATTGAACAATTCTCAGTTTAGAATGAGAACAGAACAAGGATACTATCCCAAGGAGCTTTCCTAAGAACTTAAACACATTTTTTCAAGTCACATCACTATTTGCAATACTATCATCAGCAAACATAATTTGGAAGATAATAGTACTCATAGATTCTAAGGAGTGTTCAAGTCCTTTGCCTCACTGCTGTGATGGTCCTTTGTTTATTTCCCAAAAAAATTAGTCAGGAGTGTGTGTGTGTGTGTGTGTGTGTGTGTGTGTAGTATTTTTAGAAAGGGAAAGTTTCAGTAAGGTGAAATTGCTGCAGCATTTTTTTTTCCTCAACTGTGTGCAATCCATTTTTCTAGCCATGTATAAGTTGCTTAGGAAACCTTAGTAGACTAACATTTGATTAGCTGTTCTCTTGGATTTATCATGAGCGTTTTGAGCATAGTGTTACAGTGGCATAGCCTTGGTTAAGTCGTTCTGAAGATATAACCATGCTTCCCATGCTTATTTGCAAGCAGATATAAACCAAACTGAGTTTGTTTGAGGTGCCATCATGTTTCAGTAAGATCTGTGGATAGAATTTTGAACTCTTATACTAGATACTGAATAACAAAACGCTCTCAGTATTGTAACTTTGATCTCTTCCCATGTACACATTTTTTTTCTGATCCGTAGTCTCAGATTCTTAATGCTCATATTTGAGAATTTTATTTGTGATATCCCCGAAAAGAAATAGAACTGTTTATTAAGTCAGAATAGTTTATCTTTTTGTAGTTGATAATTACATAACCCATGATACATTTTCCAGTACTACATATTCCTTACATAATGTATTTAGTAAGTTTAATATATGCAATATATTGCAATGTACAAGCTGTTTCCACATACACATTCTGTAGCCTGTGAGCTAGGTAGAATGAGTCTAATCAGCTTACTTAAAAATGAGATATTAAAGGCACAGGTAGATTAAGCTATTTGTGGATGATCACAAAATTGCAAAAAACAGCAAAGCTGAAACACATATTTGGGTCTGTCGATTAAGTTCAGTGTTCTTTCTATAAGAATTTCTACTTTTTGTATCTACTAAAACAGCATATCCTGGTTGCCTCCAGCTCTAAAATATATCTGAAAACATACATTTCTCTCATTCTCTGTTCTAGCATGATAAAAAGTCACCAGCATTTCTCCTTCAGACTTCTGCAGTGGCTTTCTAAATGATCTCCTTGGTAGTATCCTTGCTCCCTGAAACTCATTCTCTTCCCAGTAGCCCAAGTATTTTTATAAAATTTTAATGTAGGCATTTTTGAAATAAAATTTGCATGCCATGAAAGGAACAGATTGTAAAATTACAATTCAACAAGTTTTGATAAATATATACTTAATCAACTACTACCAAAATTGAGATACAAGACATTTCCAACACTCCAGAAATTTCTCTCATGCCTTCTTTCAATCCCTACCCCTCAAAGGCAATTAACATTTTGATTAGTTTCACATGAATTAACTTTGCCTATTCTTGGATTTCATATAAATGAAATCACGGAGAATGCACTCTTTTGATTCTGGCTTCTATCCTCAACAAAATATTTTGAAATGTATCTGTGTTGTTGTGTGCATCAGAAGTGTGTTATTTTTAATGCAGTATAGTATTCCATCATAAGCATGGACCTAAATTTGCATATCCATTTTACTTCAGATGGACTTTTATTTCCTATTTTTGGTTATAATGCCACAGAATTTTTTGTAAACATTGTCCTAGAAGAGTTTTGGGTTTATAGAGGAGTTATGCAGATAGTAAAAAGAGTTCCCCCACTCCCCACACCCAGTTTCCCCTATCATTAGCATCTTATGTTAATACGGTACATTTGTCATAACTACTAAACCAATGTTGATACATTATTATCAAACGTTCACATTTCATTCAGATTTCTTTACAGCTCACGTAATTTCTTTTTGATTCCAGGATACCTCATTACACTTAGTTGATATGTTTATCTCAAGCTTTTCTGTTTGCTTGTGATGACTTTGAGAGTTTTGAGGAATATTGGATAGACATTTTGTAGAATAGCCCTGAATTGGTGGATTTATTTTCTTCTTCTTCTTCATATGATTAAGCTAGGATTTTGGGATTTGAGGGGAAAGCCCACAGAGGTCATGTTCCACTGTCATCACATCATGGCAAGGATTCATGAAACCAACATGGTATCACTTTGGGTCTAAACTGTGATTACGTGGCTGAAGTAGTGTCTGTCAGGTTTACTCATTTTCATTGTACTCTGTTTCCTCCTTTGCATGCTGCACTCTTTGAAAGGAAGTCATCATGCACAGCCAATACTAAGGTTGGAGCATCATTCTCTACCAACCCCTGACTTGAGTGTGGAGTATCTACAAAAATTATTTGGAATTCACCTGCAAAGGAAATACGTCTCTCATTTTCCATTCATTCATTTATGTAATCATTTATATAAGTACAGATTAGTTGATGTTTATTTTACATGTCGTGTTATAATCTAACAATATATTATTTCTTTTTCCCCTCAAATTGTTCCAGCTTTGTTCATTGGAAGCTCTGTCCATTGGCTTCTATGCCTTTTCGCATACTCCATCATTGTGTAGGACATTTGATTTCATTTGTGTCTGTGTGTTCAGCATTTTCTTGCTTTATGGCACTATAATATGCTTTAGGTTCAGTTTGTTTATACCTTGCCCCATCCCTGGAAGAGGCTTTGATTCAAAAATATCAGTATTTATTTATTGGAGGCTAGTATTAGAAGTCAAGGATCTTCTGTGTCTTCTGTAGAGTTAAAGTTTTTAATTTTAATAAGATTCAATTTATAATCTTTTTTCTTTTATAAATTATGCTTTTGGAGTTGTATCTAAAAGTCATCACCAAACTCAAGTCCACACAGATTTTTTCCTATGGTTTCTTCTAGAAGTTTTATATTTTTTTCATTTGTCATTTAAATTTCTAGATCATTTAAAATTGTTTTTTTGTGTAACATGTAATATCTGTGATTACATACAAATTTTTTATATTGACATTCAATTGTTCCAGTAACATTGGTTAAAGAGATTATCCTTTCTCCATCAAATTGCTTTTGGGCTTTATTAAAGATAAGTTAACCTAATGTGTATGAGGGTCTATTTCTGAGCCCTCTATTTTATTACATTGATCTATGTCTCTATACTTTCACTGATAACTAGGTGTTGTGATTACTGTAGCTTTATAGTAGGTCCTAAAGTAGGATAGTGTCAGTTCCCTAATTTTGTTTCACATCTTCAGCATTGTGCCGGTCACTCTATTTCCTTTACATTTGTATATACATTATAGAGTCAGTTTGTTGATATCTTCAAAATAGCTTGCTAGAATTTTAATTAGGATACCATGGAATTCATAGATCAAGTTGGGAAGAACTAACATCTTAACAACATTGAGTCTTCCAGTCTATGAAAATGGAATACCTCTGGATTTATCAAGATCTGTGATTTTCTCATCACTTTTTTTTTTTTTTTTTTTTTTTTAGTTTTCCACCTACAGGTCTTGTACATATTTTGTTACATGTATAACTAATACATTTTTGATGATAATTAAATAGTATTTTTAAAATTTTTAATTCCAATTTCTAATAGTTGGTACACAGAGGTTTGAAAACATGAGCAATGCCATGTTTAACCACTGCATTTAAAAGGAAAACTCCTCACTCTGCACTACAAGATCCTGCCAATCTCTCTAAAATAATCTCACACCAGGTTCCTCTTTGACTACTGAAATCCAAACTCACTGTCTTATCTCTTGACCATTCTAAGCTTGTTCATGCCTCACACTCTTTGAACTTGCCCTTTATATTTGGATTCCTTTTCTCCTACGCATATTCCTCTCTGGTTCTGGCTCCTTTCACTCTTCAGGTCTCAATTCAAATTTTAGTGCAGGGGAATATTCCGTAATCATTACATCTAAACCAACACCAACTTTCCTCCCTTCACTTCTCTTCATTTATCCTTGCTTTATAGTTCTTACTATTTGACATTCTCTTGTTTGTCATTCTTCCTGGTCATCATTGGTCTTTATCCAAAAACATATCTATTAGATAAGAGTAGTTCATTTACCATAATATTCTCATTGCTTATTACTCTGTCTAGAATATAGTAGACACTCATTTAAATATTTCTGAATGAACAGTATTTTCTTTTTACAAGAAAGATACGTTGAGGTTAAGGGTCTCAACTGCAGTAAAATCTTCCTTGAGTTCCTAAGCTAGATGTGATTACTCTCTGCTCTGAATCACTATAAAAATTTATTCTTTCTTATGTGATCATATTTTATAGTGCTCCTTGTTGATACAAATCTTTTGTCTTTTATGGGACTACAGAATCACTGAGGACAGGGTAGTAATTTACTGATATTTATATTTTTCATAACTTCTAGGAAGAAATCTTACATTTAATAAAAATCTGTGTGTATATATGTGTATAATTACTTATTGAATTTTCAAAAATAGATAGGATTTTAGTCTTTTAAACTTGGATCAGATCCAAACAAATTTTACCAATGAATTATTAGAAAACCACCTCACTTCAGTAGAATTTATTTTCCCAGTTTATAGAATGAGAGAATTAGAATAGACTGAGTGATAATTATTATTAAACTATTTGTTTTCTTTTGAAGGAGCTGTAGCAGATACTGCGAGTACTCCCATAACCCCTGAATCATGGAAGATCACTATTCCATGATTATGAAATCTGAGGAACATGAACATGAGATCTCAGGAAATTTTACTGCTAATAGCTAGAACTCACCTCGCTTCATTGCAGGGCCACCCACAGGCTTCCTGATACAGCTTTCTGTGGAAACTGAAGGAGCCAGAATTACACCTTCCCCTTTCCCAGGGAAACCATGAGCCAATGACTAAGGATGCAGAGGTATAAACGTTTAACTCCCTAGGCTCTGAATGAGGCCACTTGTTTCTAAAGCTCCCCAGTAGGACTTGGTTTGATGTCACACCCTTGCTTGGACTCCTTCCCTTCCCAGTCTTGCTTCCTACTTGACAACCTGTTTTTCCTAATACACTTCTTAACACACCATTTTTACATAAATTCTTATCTCAGAACCACTTCTGGGAAACTCAGCTTGAGACTTGAAACAATAGGTCTGAAACCTCTTTGAGACTCTGTTGAAAACCATGGCTCATCTTCAGGGAAAAAAAGAAAACATTATTCATATGAAAATATTTATATAATCTATGGATTTCAATTTAAGGATGTTTTGATTAAAAATCTCTAGGTAACTTCTGTTCTTAAATTCATTCATCCTTTCAAAGACCAGTTTAGTAAGTGTCCATTGATATCTGGCATCATTGTAATTTCTGATGATATCAAAGTGAATAAAACTAACCAGACCCTTGCTTCTGTGGGAGCTTATCTTCAAGTGAAGGAAGATGATAACAAAGTACATTTAAAAGGGGGAAGTAATTGTAAGTGTCAATAGGTAATTAAGGCAGATACCTTATGTATGATGATCAAGCGAGACCCCTTGGAAGATGAGGCATTTAAGATAGAATTGTAATTGTAAGCAGGAGTCAACCATGCAAAGATAAGGAAATGGCAACATGGGCAGAGGGAACAACAATGGGAGAAAGAAAACCCAAAAGCAGCTAGTTCAAAGTCCCTAAGTTAAGAACAGGCTTGGTAAGTTTGAGAATGAAAAAAGGTCTCAATGTCTAAGTATGGCATAGGATAATGCTAAAAAGGTGTTTAGGCATCGACCACGGAAATTAACTCAGGTTAAAAAGTTGGAGTTTTATTGTAGGTAAATGGGGAGATGGTAATAATTAGCGCTAGTTTTCTACTGAAACTTTCCACTACTAGGTGCTGTAACATAGGGTTTTAATTCTAACTGTACTCTAATCAGTTCCATGAACACCAACCATTCATTCTTTTCCTCATATATCCCTTTTGTCACATGATTATAGATTCATTAGTCCCTGATTCCTCCTTCCTAAATCTTCCCCACCAGGAGAAAAGGGGAATGGTAAGAAATTGTCTGAGCTAAAAGTCATCTCCGAAGAACAATATCTCTAAGAATGATGTTCCCATGAATATTTACACTGACAAATTGAATCATTCGTGACTTCTGCGTAGGTCTAGAACTAAGCTCCTGTACATAGGAGGTCACATTGAGGTGATAACATCTAGGAGCATACAGGATATAGGTTGCTACTATCTTCAGCTTTGTTTGTCAGGTGGGTTGAGATCTGCACTGAAGGTCATTGTTGGTATTAATTTCTTAGGATTTTGTTTCAAAGAAAAAATTCTCATTTTTGTACTTTCTTTTAAAATTCAGTGGAAGATTGTCTAAAAGCACAGTAGATATTATCAGAATTTTAAATTCAAGCAAAAAAAAAAAAAGGTCACAGTATGACTTCTAAAACATTTTTCAATTCTTTCATTGGCACCATCACGGTTATTCTACAACTGATGCCCCTAACAGGAAAGGAGTCTTCCTGACAAAGGAAGCTTAGTAAGACAGCTGGAGTTTTCTGGAGAATGCTGACCACAGTAATTACTGTTTCTGATAGCAGCTGTAACGTTTCTGTTGCTAGGGTAGAATTTAACCCCTAGCTAACTGAATTCTGCAGAACTGATTCTTTGTTATAGTTTCCTGAAATATCACGATATTACTTGAAAAACATTAAATTCTATTTAATTAAATTGATGAGCATAATGACTTCTGCCTTGATGCTCTGGATTCAAAAGCTCTGCAAAAATATGTACACAAAAGATAAAGAAACAGTGATTCTCTTCACTGGTCTGCTTGCCCCCACTCTGGTTTTCATAGTTGCATCTACCTTAACATTCAGCGTACGTGGTAAGAAATAAACCTAAGCAGCTTTGGATACGATGAAGCATGAAGAGCACTTGTATCAGACTGAGAGTATATTGTAGTTCTTCAAGCAATAAAGAAGTAATGTAGATTAAAATGCAGTACTTTTTCTAATTCCAGATTGCCAAAATTTTATTGAAAATATTTGTTCCTTAACATTCTATTAAGTTATCAGAAGCCATAGTTTTGCAACACCAGGTGCTAAGGATTTGCTAAGTATCTACTATTTATGAGACACTAATCATTAATGAATTACCAAGAAGTACAAATCATAATCTCCTGCTTCAGAGTTTACGTTTCTGGTACAGCACTGAGACACTTGGGAAATAACTATTAAGAGTAGGTGGTAAATTAAACAAGTATCATTATGATCAAAAGTTATTACTTAGCATCTGGTTACTATCAAACATTATTAATAATATTCAAACTAATGATGTAGACAACACAATTTTAGGAACTTTTTGGATGCATTTGGCATCCTCAAATGCTACCTGGATCATAGTAGAAGTGTTACAGGTAGTAGTAAAGAAGCAATAGATGTAATAATAGCATTTACTGACTATACACTACATGCCACATGGGTACATTTATAATTGCGAACCCTCTCAACAATCCAGTGAAATAAATGTTATTTGCCACATTTTTGCAAATAAGGATTTTGAGGCACACATATATCTCAATTTAAAAATTCAAACTGGGCTCATTTGATCTCAGAGTCAGACCGGCTTCCCTCAGTTATAATGCCCTTGTATACACCAAAGCAGGTTTCACGAGGATACTGGATCTGAAATAAGTTTAGCACACACAAATTTTGATTCAAACATTGAACCTTAAAAAGAATATCCATTTATTTTCTACCTAAAACATTTTTCAATTCCCCAACATGTGAGACATCTCATTTATCAGTCATTATTTAATCTACCCTTAGCCCCAGTTTTGCAGAGGTTCTAAGTTTGCTTTAAAATGAGGACAAAGAAGCTTCTCTCCTTTAATGCACAGGATTCCCTAGTTTACTTGTCTAGCTCCCTTCTCGAGCAAGCTCAGAAGCTGTGTCCTTAAGGTTCCAGTAACCTGTCTGTACAACACACAGCCATCCCTCGGAAGAGTGGCCTCCTCAAACCTCCATCCCCTCTGGGCCAGAGGATTCTCCTCATTACTGTCTGCTCCTCAAAGAGCCAAACCATTTCCTCTTCCCCAAGAAACCCAGAAACATTTTTTTAAATAGCTTAGGCTATAGGAAAACCAAATCAGGACAGGATGCATCTTGCAAGCCGCCTTTCTTATGGCCCAGAAATACAAACCTCTCCTGAAACAAGGGGTCACACAAGACCATGATATCTTTGGAAAATGGAAAGAAAAGGAGAAATACCATGAAGAGTTAAAAAAATGTCAATTAATAACTTAGTCACACAAACAATGAAAATAAACAGGAATGAAATATGCAATGGGGAGAAGATAAATTATTCTGGTTTATCTGAGAGTTTTTATTAACCTAGGCATAGAACCTTGCTCCCCACACAGAGTTCTGGTACCAGCACTGGATACAACACCTGGGGGATTGTTAGAAATGAAGAAACTCAGGCTGGGCGCGGTGGCTCATGCCTGTAATACTAACATTTTGGGAGGCCGAGGCGGGCGGATCATGAGGTCAAGAGATCGAGACCATCCTGGCCAACATGGTGAAACCCAGTCTCTACTCAAAAAAATATAAAAATTAGCTAAGCGTGGTGGCGCATGCCTATAGTCCCAGCTACTTGGTAGGCTGAGGCAGGAGAATTGCTTGAGCCCAGGAGGCAGAGATTGCAGTTAGCAGAAATTGCGCCTCTGCACTCCAACCTGGCGTCTGGTGACAGAGTGAGACACTGTCTCAAAAAAAAAAAAAAGAAAAAGAAATGAAGAAACTCATTGCACTTCTTCCCAACTAATGAATGCAAATCTGTATTTTAAGATGATTCCCAGTTGATCTGGATACATATGAAAGTTTGAGAACCACTCTAGAGGGCAAAAAGCACACAGTATGTTAAGGGTACAGTCAATAGATCACTTGGCTGAAGCACAGGGTTTGTGCAAGATAAAAATATTGGCATGTCTATAAGTGATGACTGGTCCAGACAGTCAAGAGACTTGAAAGCTATTTTCAAGGGGTTAGAAGTTTTCCTGCAGTAGTGGGGAGCCATTGGAAGTTTCTGCATTGGACAATGACATAATCAAAGGGATGGTTTAGAAAGATTTATCTATAACAGTGGGGGAAACGAGACCCTTTGTGAAAGAGCAGAGGGATCTTTAGTCTAAAATCTTCCGTGTCAGATACTTCTTCAAGTCCATCAGATATTTTCAGAAATACACAGGCTTTTTTCAGGATACTGGGAGACAATTAAATGTACTAACATTTTATGATGCAATGTTGTGCCTATCAATGACTTTAAAGAGTAATTTTAGCTCTTGGGGTCACTGGATTCTGCAAAGCGGTAGTGGGACCTGGGATTCCAGGGGTGAGAGAAACTGAATATTCACAGCTGGCTCGAAAACTCTCAACAAATAGACAGAAAATGCAGTACAAACAGGGCCCTAGGAAGACACTATGTGAATTTATCAAGTTTCTTTAACACCCCAGCTTGTGCCTTCTTTCACCTGCCCTTTGACGATTTTGCCACTTACTGAATTCTTACCGAGACAGGTCAGGACACAGAGCAGAGTAACATGCTGTCATCCTCCAGCAGCCTCTAGGTCAGTGGTTTGCAACCATCACTGTACGTTAGAATCACCTAGGCAGCTTTAACAACTACAGCTGCCCAGTCGTACCCACAGAGCAGTCAAATGATTATGTCTGGTAGTTCCAACAATCAGACAAGTATGACAAGGGTCAAGTACATGTCCTCAAACTGAGAATTACAATAAAATTTTTTTTTTTAATTTTTATAGAAGGCAAAGAATACTTTTTGCCCTCTATATAGAAAAGTTCTTTGTGCAGAGTAAAATATAATGGTTACTATTTATTAAGTCAATATTATGTGCCAAACATTGGACCTATATTTCATGTGATATCTATTCATTTACTCTACTCCTCTTATCCTCTCTCCTGTAGGTAACCAGGTAAGAATTTTGCCATTACTCCCAGTTTACAAAACAGTAAACCGAGGCTCAAACAAAAAATGCAGTTGCCCAGACATAGAACATTAGGAAGCAGTCAAGTACGGATTCAACCTAAGGAAGTGAGACTTAGAGCCTGACGTTTGGTCCAAATTAGAAACTCTGAGAATAATTTATAGATCCTTTCATCCTTCCTGTTGTGACCCAAGGCTACTAAATACAAAGCATTGTTAAATATCATGAAAATAACTATTTTGTATTCTATAACTCAGATTGTAAATATTCAGATTTGATTGGTCATTTCTAGATGCCATCACCACATATTGTACTCTCTTCCATACAGCAGGCATTCAATAACTTATTTTTAAATGATGAAATAAATAAGCTCATTAGGACTCTGTAAAAGAAAACAGAGGTATCTGATCAAATAGGGGCTATCATCAAAAATCAAACAAAAACCCCCAAAACAAAAACCACACATTTTAAATTATGTTCAACAGCCACTGTCACTCACTGCACCTTATTTGATTTGCCTACCAAATGTGGACTACTCTCTTTACTTGGGCCCTTGAATACTCACTTCACTGCAGCCATGCTGGAATTCCCCAATCCAGTCAGTCTTTCTTCTACCTTAGAATGGGAGGGGGATTTCACCTTTGCTCTTCCCTCCACTAGATTTGTCATTTCCTACTTCCCTATCCTCCTTCTACCAGAATCTCATAACTACCACCCTATGCTTGGGTAACACCTTTAGATTCCAATTTAAACATAGTTTATTCATGTAGCATATCCTGACCTTTAACTCCTCCCTTCATAATTTCCTCTTCTTTAAAAAAACATTGTATCACAATTTGTTCTTATATATTTACTTGCAGTTGATTCCCTATTAAAATGTGTCTTTATTGAACAAAGGAATTATGTTTGCTTTTTTTTAACCATTATATTTCTAGTGCCTAAAATGCAACTGGCTACACAGTAGTTGCTCAGTAAAGGCATTGAATATTAAGTACTTGTAAGTATAAGCTGATTTAATTCCTAAAAATCGAATTGGTTTTCTCCATTAACAGTCTTATTAAGTGATCTATCTTACATATAGTTGTTTTTCCTCATTTTAGTGTTCTTAACTGATGTTTAGAAATGAATAACCAACTCAATATGCAGCGTTCCCATTCAATGTCCTACTAGTTTTTTTTGAAAGTGATTTACATATAGGAAGTCACTGAGAATCAATGTAAATTCAAGAAAATTCTCAGAAGCAGAAAGTAACCTGAAGATAAGAGTTCATGTCAAGATGAGAGTTTTGTGATACGACTTGGTAATCTAAGAAGGAAATATTTTACCTCAAATCCATTTCCAGAAATTTCCTTGAGTAAATTTTGAATTGGCTGGTTAATTTTTACATGTAACTATACTATTCCCTTCAAGTATTTCTTCATAAGGAATATATGGTAATGACTCCAACTCCACATTTGTTTGATCAGTAGACTCCATTTGTATTAGTCCGTTCTCATAATACCGCTATAAAGATATTACCTGAGAATGGGCAATCTATACAGAAAGGAAGTGTAATTGACTCACAGTTTCCAATGCCTGAGGAGACCTGAGGAAACTTACAATCATGGCAGAAGGTGAAGTAAAGCACATCTTACCTAATGGCAGGCGAGATGGTGCAAGCAAAGGGAAGTGCCGCATGTTAAAATATCTGTTCTCATGAGAACTCACTATCATGAGATAGCACAGGAGAAACTGCTCCCATAATCCAATCACCTCCCACCAGGACTCTCCCATGACACATGAGGATTATGATTCCAGATGAGATTTGGGTGCGGACACAGAGCCAAATCATGTCACCCTTCAATGCAGAACCAGCAAGTACTCCCAAGAGCTTCCTAGATTTTCCTTATTTGTATTATCTATCTGTTTAATCAACTCACCTCAACAAATACTGATAACATGTCTAAAATGGGTCTTATACAATCCCTGTTGCTATGGGATGTAAAAAGAACCCATGACAGTATCCAAATAACTCATAATCATATGCATGTTACAAGAATTAAACCCATGTTTAGGTAAGTGAGAGGATGAGGTAGAAAAACCAATGAGACAGCTTGTGATAAAGTCAGCT
Source organism: Sapajus apella (assembly GCF_009761245.1). Classification (NCBI taxonomy): domain Eukaryota; kingdom Metazoa; phylum Chordata; class Mammalia; order Primates; family Cebidae; genus Sapajus; species Sapajus apella. The sequence goes on from NW_022437019.1 coordinate 8,794,292, forward strand.
TCTGAGTACAATCAAGAGCCTCACTTTACTATTCAGATAGCAGTGACATGGCTTAATAACAAGAAGATCAGCATGAAAGTCATTTGACCTTTGTTTGAATTCTGGTTGTTCCTTAGCTTTGTCAATTTTCATGCGCATATTCATAGTTATCTTACTGAGTTGTTTCAAGGATTAAAATATATAATATATGCAGAGTGCCTCATGTACTCATTCTCAAAAAATGTGCAATTCTTGAGCTGTTTAGAGGAAGAAAGTAGCAATATCAAATCAAAGAAGAAAGATTCTCAAAGAGAGAGATTTGAAATTCAGTCTCCTATTCAATATTAATTTTATTTTAGCCCTATTATGTGTTAGATTATTTGGATACTGCATTGAAGAAGACAGACACAATTTGTTGAAGTCTACATTTTAAAAGGGAGAAGACAATAAACAAGTTTAAAAGTACAGTTCAGATGAAAGGACATCGAAAGGCTGTAATATAACAGAGTGATACCGACTGGTGCCGAGGAGGCATGTGGTTGGCCACTCTGAGCAGTTCTTATGTGAAATGAGACCTGACTATGCAATTAGCCAGAGGAAGACCTAGGAGAAGAGCTTTCCAGGCAGAGAAGCAACACTGACAGAGCTCAGAGGAAGGAGCCTGGTTGGTATGGATGGGTAATGTATGTGGAGTGTAGTGGAGGAAGAAAGTGAACCAGGTGAGAGTCCAGAAGTAACATTGAGCATGTGGAGGGCCAGAGAGTGAAAGGATTTGATTAGATGGACCTGCTGCACCCAGTAAAGCTGTGCAAGAAAACTGCACAGGTAAAACCAGCACTGTGGAAGACAGAAACCTGAGCCTAATAAATGAGACAAGGGTCAGGTATGGTGGCTCATGCCTATAATCCCAGCACTTTGGGAGGCCAAGGTGGGAGGATTGCTGGAGCTCAGGAGTTCTAGACTAGCCTGGGTAATGTGGTGAAACCTCATCTCAATACAAAATACAAAAATTATCTGGGCATGGTAGTGCGTGCTTGTAGTCCCAACTACTCAGGAGACTGAGGTGGGAGGATCACCTGAGCCCTTGAGCCTATGGAGGTCAATGCTGCAATGAGCTGTGATCATGCCACTGCATTGCAGCCTGGGTGACAAAAAAAAAAAATTAAAAATAATTAGACAAGCATTTTGGGAGGCCGAGGAGGGTGGATCACGAGGTCAAGAGATCGAGACCATCCTGGTCAACACGGTGAAACCCTGTCTCCACTAAAACTACAAAAAATTAGCTGGGCATGGTGGTGCGTGCCTGTAATCCTAGCTACTCAGGAGGCTGAGGCAGGAGAATTGCCTGAACCCAGGAGGCGGAGGTTGCGGTGAGCCGAGATCGCGCCATTGCACTCCAGCCTGGGTAACAAGAGCGAAACTCCGTCTCAAAAAAAAATAATAATTAGACAAGCAAAAATAAGTCTTGCTGAAATGAAAAGGTGTTATTTGTATAAATTCTCAAAATAGTGCTTTAGATTCAAGCAAAGGGAATTGGATGCCGTAGTTACTAGTTTTTCTGAAAAGCTGTCTGTGGACTGTCAACAGAAGTTCATCACCAATTCTAACATATTCTAGGGCTAGTTTCATCGTTTTGGATTCAGTTTTGTTTTTTGTTTGTTTTTGTTTCTTTTTTTAGTCCTAACAAGCATTTGAGGAAGAATTCAGTTTTCTTGTTGGTCAAATCTTAGAGAGAAACTTTTGACAAATCAAATTAGATTCTAAATGCATTATGTTCTTTATGGAAAATCCTTCTAAAATTAAAGTATTCAGGAGATACAATTCATACTTTTAAACAGCCTGTTTTTAACTTTTTATGTTACTCATCAAGAGATATTAGAGGTCTTTCCCTTACTGATTTTCCTGATACTTTTCCAGTCGCAGGCAGATTCAGTGGTTTATATATCTAGATTCAACATACATAGCATTCAAACGTAGGTGAAGAATAGTATACACTTCTTTCAAAGCAAGTAGATGTTATTTAAACAATACATGGAAGGGTTTTTTTCCTCCCAAATGATGATACTCTGTTTCCCTGCTCTCTTTCAACTTACAAGAAAAAACAAAACTCAGAGTTTTCTAAGCTATCAGAGATCTTTTTCTTTTCCAAGCTTATAGTAGCACCTCTTTATCATGAGCATACTTTTAAATTCAGTTAAGTGTCAGCAAGCTTCCCGATGCTGCCCATATCCATGCCTTCTTACTGCTTGTGTACCTGTAGGCAGTGTAAGTGCCTCTCTTTTCTCTGCTTCCTGTATGTTTGTGAAGAGTTTTAATTAAGCTGACATATACTAGTTCATGCACAGTGCTCAAAAAGAGTAGGTACTTAGTAAGTGCTAATCCTCTTTTGCAAGTTCAGAAAATTTCCTCTTCAGAATCAAGTTCTTTTATCTCTTCGGCGCAAATAAAATGTGTTGGAGTTAGCAGGTCTTACTATCCTGGTTCTTAGCCCAGGTGCTGTTTTGGAAGTCAGATACCTGTCATCAAAGCTTTAATTTCTAACAAGTTCTGGTCAAGTTAAATATTTATTTGTCTAACTACTTGCATGATTGATATCACGAGTCTGTTCTTTGACTTCAATCTGCTACTCTAGAATCATGACTATCTGGTTCCTACATGGAAAACTGTATCTTTCTTCATTCACATTGATATTTGAGGATTTCTGAAACTTTTGTGTTCTTCTACAATGTTTTGAGTTCTTGTACAGTGTTTAAGGTTACCACTTGGAGTCAGACCAATCCAATTTGGAATCTTGAGTGTATCATTATTATTTTTGAATTAATATGACAATGTATCATTAAACTACATTATTATTATTACAGTTGTGTGACCTTTAACTTCGTATACCCTTAGTTGCCTCATCCAAAAATTGTCAATGGCAGTTCCAAACTCAGAGGTTATTGTGATGAATAAATGAAGTACAGCATATTAAGTAGCACAGTGGCTAGGAAAAGTAAGTACTTAGGCAATCAGGCAATAATGAAAATATAAAACAAACAGAGGGAGAGAGACAGAGAAGGACAGAAAGAAAGACTGGCAGACAGAGACAGAAAGAGAGGTACAGAGTAAGACTGGTTTAATTTTATTACAGTTCCAGGCACTGCTAAAAATAGTAAGGTTAGGAAGTGCTGACTTGGGCAGAATAAGAAATTTATCAGCCACTTTACATGCATTAGGAAAGGAATTAAATTACAGTTACAATGGCCAAAACCAAATTTTTTGAGATGAGTTCACATTGTGTGTTATTGTTAAAACACTGCAACAAAATATCTACCAAAAAAGAAATAGAAGCCGGACATGGTGGCTAACACCTGTAAACCCAGCACTTTGGAGGCCTAGGCAGGCGGATCACCTGAGGTCAGGAGTTCAAGACCAGCCTGGACAACAAGGTGAAAATCCATCTCTACTAAAAATAAAAAATTAACCAGGTATGGTGGCACACTTCTAATCCCAGCTACTCAGGAGGCTGAGGCAGGAGAATCGCTTGAACCTGGGAGGCGGAGGTTGCAGTGACCTGAGATCTCACCACTGCACCCCAGCCTAGGCAACAGGGCAAGACCCTGTCTCAAAGAAAAGAAAAATGAAAAGGAAACGGGAAATTACATTAGCTACTCCTACTCTTCTGTGACTTGAATTCTAGCTGTGATTTAAGAAAGATAAATTGGAAAATACCTCTCTATCCTTTCCCCTTTAAGATATTTCCTTCTTCAATTTAAGTTAGTGTTTAAACTTGTTCCATTCAAATGAGCCTTCTCCACAGGGGAAAAGGATACACAAATATTTTTGAGAGGATTAATGTCAGTGTGATCTAAAAACCAAAAACATTACAAAACAGTGTGCTGAGGCACTGTGAAACTGTAAATTGTCAAAAGCAAAATTATCTATCTTTGACATTGTCATTCATCACATTGCCTAAGCAGAACTGCAATCTCAAAGGAAGTGGGAGGGGAGAAGTAAGAAGTGACATTAAGTGATTAGCTCTGCTCCACAGAAACAGGATGCTGAGGACCAAGTTAAGCATCTTAGTTGTGAATATGTTTGTAAATGTTCTGTGATTTGCACCATGAGGAAAAATGAGGGGAACATGAAACCACACTTTAAGACTGTATGTAATGGTAAAATAAATAAATAAATTAATTAATTAATTAACAGGCTATATTTTATTGTTGATGTTATTTTCTAACTTTGTTGAGCTTGCAGAATTTCTCCCCTTCCCTGTTCTCCATTTATATTTCCATATGCATTCCTGTTAATGTTAACCCCAATTGTAAAAACAAAACAAACACAACATAACTACGAGTGCAAATGTTTTAACATTCACCCTCCTGGGATTCTTAAATCAGGGCACTTTAGCACTGTGGTTAAAAGCATCAACTCTGGAGGCAGATTGGCTGAATATGAGTCTCAGCTCTGCCATTACTCATCCTGTAAACTTGCGCAACTTATTTAAATTTACTTTGCCTCAACTTCCTCACCTGTTTTTAAAAATGTTGAGGATAACAATTGTTATGAGTCTCATGGAGTTGCCCAGTAGCCTCGGCTACTCAACTCTGTAGCAGTGGCCTAGGTTACTCAACTCTGCAGCATGAAGCAGGTATAAACAATACTTAAACTAATGAGCAGTGTTGGGTTCCAGTAAAACTTTACTCAGAAAACAGGAGGCATGGCTGGACTTGGCCAGAGGTCCGTAATTTGCCAATCCCCTGATTTACGTCACAGAATTTTTTGATCTGGAAGGAACTTTAGCAATCACCTAGTTTTACATCCTCGTTTTACATCTGATACAACTAAAAGTCAGGAAGAGAATGTAACTTGTCTGCCACCCCATCTCTCAAAAACTCATGCAAGTAGTGTTAAACAACCACACTGCAGCTAATTATTGTTCTTCCACGACTTGTGGTATCATTCTCATCTGCAGAGTTCCAGTAATGACGTCTTATTTTCTAGAAACAGTTCTCCCCCAGAATGCATGCAAAACTATCCAACTGTGTTAGGTTCAATTCCCAGAAGCAGACCTTGAGAGAAGGACTTCTGTGCAGATGAGGAGCAAGAGGAAAATGTAAGACAATAAAAGAGGGAAACTAAAACAAGGGAGATTTCAAGCAAGAGTCCCGTAGAGAGTAGGCCTGAGTTTGGCCCTACAAGGAAACCTGGAGTCTAAGTTTCTTAAGAATCGTTCTATTCCTCACCTCATAATCATTGGTGATGGAAATCCTGAGAGGCTGCACTAACATCACCGTTATCTTTTGTGTGCCTTTAGTTACAGAGAAAAATATACAACCTGTTTAAAGGTATAGATCAAAGATGCCTGCTGCAACTAGATACCTCTTCGAAGTTTCTTGTTTTATCTACGAATTTTCAAATGAATTGCATATTTTCTGTAATATATCAATGATTGCTTCAGGGTCTTTCCAAAACTGTAAGTTTGATTTGCTATCTTGAAAAGTTACTTTCTCTGATATCTGTTGTTTTTTAATATTTAAAATTTGGCTTTTAAAAAAATTACTCTCCCAGAACTTTTAGTTAAAATAACATCTTCATGGTTTTCTTTTCTCCCATCCCATTTATATTTCCCTTCCTTATAAAAGAATGGAAGGGAACAGCCGGATTCTCTATGGGTACCACATACATCAGCTCCCAAGAAAAAAAAAAAAAAAGAACAATTAGATAATCATCCATTTTACTATTTTTTTTACAGTAAATTCTTAAATACATTTCCAGTATAATTTTAAAAGAATCTGAGATCTGAGGTTTTTTCCTCTAGTCAGCTCAATTTAACACTAGGATTAAAATACTCTATAATGTCATGCCATTCTTTTCAAATACTCTCATGACTCTTTAAAAATGGAGGTGACATAAAAGACCCTCTCAAATTACTAGTGTCTATTTGCATAACATGATAAACTGCTGGTTTGGTTGTTTATTTCTTTCTTGTGTTTTTCTTACTGTGTTTTTCTTTTTTTTTTTTTTCCTTTTCTATTACTCCTATTAAATCATGACACAGATTTATTGTTTTTCTATGGCTATTTTCATAATACTACTGTGGATCAGAGTATCCTGCAAAGCCTGATACTCGTTATTACAGCAAGTCAGCTGATCCCTGATAAAAATGATGTAGCAACTATAACATTGCTGATGAAGGATGGAAGGATGACTGGATTCCAGAGTACCTTACATCTATCTACATCATTTGAAATCCTCATCCTGATATCAAGGACCTTCACAACTTGGTCAATTTTGTAGCCATTTACCTCTTCATTTTAGCTAGATGCTACATTTATGCAAAAATATATTTCGAACCTCCCATCACCCCCTAAAAACTGCAACAATATCTTGCCCATCCTTTGAGGTCCATTTCAAGTAGCATGTTTTCAGTAAAGGCTTTCCCATTTACTCCTAGCCAGTTCTGATCTCTCTTTTCCTGCAATCTCCTTGGATTATGCTCTTATTTTTCTTTCCTGTGACATTAATATTCTGCTGCTTAGAGTAATTGTAATCATTTTTGCCATCTCCCCCCCACCCTCTGTAAGTAAGCTCCTTGAGGGGGAATAATATTGTATAATTCATCTTGTAGAACATGTCCACCTACATAGAGGGTCAGTATATTCACTGAATTCCTAAATTAGATTTTGATCCCTGTGTCTAAAAGGTGACCTTGTTGTCTGATGACATTCAGGTTCATCTCACATCTCACGGCTCCTGATCACCCACACTAGGGACTTCTAATAATCACAGACACTTAAGAGTTACAAGGTTCTCACTTCAGCTTAAACTATGAGAATTTCTCTTAGGATTTCGGCAGATAGTTCCTGTATAAATTGTTCAGTCAACAATTCCCAAATGTTGGCATACCACCTACAGAATTTTTGTCACAGCCAAGTAACAACTGCCTTTCTACTTTACCTATGTTCCTTAAATTTACAATACATGTCCATGTAATATACGAAATCATCTCTCTTGAACTATCCACATGCCCAGTTCTGGATAAAACGCATGGTTGAAACATAGCAAATCCCCAAAGCACTCATTGCTTCTCGTTGATGCGTCACCGGCTCCAAGAGCCAATCACTTAATTCTGAGCTCACATTAAAAGAAATTATATTTTAAGAAATGAACATCAGTAGATTGGTCGTTGGGCTTTCTTTCCTGCAAAAGACTTAATCTAATGGAGCTATGAATTTGCTCTACGCCACCACATACCACACCCTCAGTAGGAACACTTCCACTCAAAGCCCTTAATCATTTTATTTGAAGCTAGAGCCAAATTAATCTTCTCAGGAACTAGGAACAAAACATGTCTTCGTGCCGTTTCTATTATGAGATAACTACGCTAAAACAAATGAAAGAAAACAGTGGTTATTATCACCTACTCATTAGGTTTCCAATTAAAGAAAATCTTTACTCTGACAGACTTTGACTAGTTTTTCTCCATTCTTTTGTTTCTGAAGAGAAGCTTTTCTTAATCACAAAACCTTTGACATTTTCAGAATATTATGAAATGAAGATAATATTAGAATATACCTCATAGTGTTTTGTGAGAATTAAAAGTGTAGAGGGGTTAGAATATAAGTATCAGGCAAGGTCATTTTCTATCCACAGTGACATATATTTTAAATACTATATATAATAATCTATTTTTATTATTAAGAAAAATCACATGTCAACAAAAATTTAGAGACTATATTATGATTATTAATATGGAGCATATTTAAATTCTTAGGCAATATTTAGTTCATTTTCACACTGCTATAAACAATTCCCTGATTCTGGGTAATTTATTAAAGAAAGAGATTCAATTGACTCACAGTTCAGCATGGCTAAGAGGCCTCAGGAAACTGACAATCACGGCAAAAGCTGAAGGGGAAACAAGGCACCCACTTCACAAGGCAGCAGGAAGGAAAAATGAACGCAGAAAGACTACCAAACACCTATAAAACAATCAGATCTCATGAGAATTCACTCACTACCACAAGAACAGCATGGGTGAAACTGCCCGATGATTCAGTTACCTCCACCTGGTCTCTCCCTTGACACATGGAGATTATAAGAATTATGCAAATTACAATTCAAGATGAGATTTTAGGTGGGTCCGTAGCCAAACCATATCAGGCAGCCAAAAAGGTTTTTGAGAAATTTATTCATTCAAATGTTTATTTATTCAACAAGTATTAATCAAGTTTTACTATGTAGAAGTGGAATTAATGCAATTATTTAACATTAACATTACAATATTTTTACTAATAGTTCTCAGTTACTCAATATTGAATTTTTAGGACCTTCTATCCCTAGCCATTCTTGCTTATAATTTTATTAAATTTTTGTTTCAATTTCTGCATGCATTTACTTATATTCATTCAGTTATACCATGACTATTTTCAAACAGTTTTGAGGGTGATTGTTTCACATATGACTATGTGAATTGCTAAAATGTAAGTAGCAATCATTCACGATTGACATGAATATGAAATCCCAGATGTCCTAAATTGATGTATTCATTCATTCATCTTTACAGGACAGTTACAGGACATTCATGTAAGATGCATGTGGTAAATTTGAGTCTTTCTTTTAGTCATATTCAAGTCCGTATGCCACAATTGATTTATCAAAAAGATGTGGTTAGTAATGACACCCATTCTGCCCATCTTTGACTTTTTCCTGTTCGGCATCCATTCCTCCTCTTTGTAGAAACAATATGTTAAGGATCCTTCTTTGGGTTCTCATTCCTTAACCACCCATGGTCCACATGGTTTGGATATGGTTTACTCCAGCTTCAGGACCAGAGGTGTGCACAAGTCCATCGATCAGAGCAAACGGTTGGTTGAACATAGGACTATGATACAAGCCTTCACATTTTGGTGTTACCAAATTGTTAATCTCAGGGTTGGTTAAGTGGAGTAACTGCTTGATAGTCATTTTGACAAGAGACTCTAACTAAGAATGAAGCCAATTTTCATAAAATGGAAATGAAAAATAAAATATCTTAAGCCCATGAATCCACCTGTCCTCAAAGCCACTCATCCTTGACGGTTTCAGTTACATGACCTAAAATTCACTTGCATGAGATAGTTTGGGCTTGGTTTCTGTCATTCACAACCCCAAAAGCACTACACATAAACTTGAAATCATTAAATAAATAACAAATTATTACTGTTCATAACACAGCAAGCAAACTAGTAAGTCAGAACTCTATAATTATTAACTAAAATAATAATTGTGATTATAAGTGCTAATACAAGTTAAGTAAATGTGCTGAATATAATACATTGAATAATAAAAACAAGAGTAAAATATAGTCTTGTTTCTTGTAGAATTAGCAGTAGAATAAACTTGAAAAAGGATTTAAGGGAAATAAAAAAGAACAGAACACTGCAATTGGCTTTGGATGCATAGAATTTGAAAGAGATTAACACTGCCTGAGGTGGTAGATACTTGGGGCTTTGAAAAATCATCATATGTCCAAGTCTTTTAACTTTTGGAGGCCCCTTGACACATAATACAAAGCAGATTAAAGTTTACCTTCCTATATTGAATTTAATTGTGTATAATTATAGGCATAGTATTACATGTTATAGACACCTAGACATTAATTTTAACATTAAGTTTGTTTTTTAAATTTAGAGTCAATATGTACATTTTTTAGAATTTCAATAATTTCGGTAGTGCTCAAAAGACCCTGGAATCCCTAACTATGGTATCTAAGTGGACATACAGTTCTGGTAAAGGAGCATTGAGAAAGGCCTCCAAGATACGTGACCCACATTCTGGAAAACTCCATTTTACACATTGAATTACCTATCTTTGGCCATCTGTCAATGGCCATCCCTAAGAAACCAATCTGATAGAGATTTTGAGAAATATTGCTCAGGTTTTTTAATGTTCTTGTTTGTAAATCAGTTTTACTCATTGATGAGGCATACCTCTTCTCCCCCTTTGGATTTTGAATAGCAGTTGATAAAAAGGACTTCCTTCCCATTTCATCCTTTTCTAGCATAGAGGATGTGGTGCTTTATTTCTGCCAAGACAGTGTGTGAATATAATTAGCATCCCCACGGTGTCAGAGCTTAGGTAATTTCCTTCTATAACAATTTTACCTCCATAGGAAGCATCACTAATTTCATTTTGTACTCGGAGGCATACTTTCTTGCTATGCTCTTGAAGATCGATTAATCTGAGGTAGTGCTCCTTTAATAGATGTCCAGTAACTCAATTCTCAAAATTTCCTATTAGTCATTTGATTGTTAAAGCGCAGGGATCCTCGGACTGGGCTGACGTTTTACTTCTATTATATTAGCTCAGTGAATGAGACAAGCTGGGAATGTAGAGTAGGCAAATCTATAGGAGTTTCATTTACAAAGTCACATAGTTACCAGGAAGGGCCTTAGCCCTTTAACTTTTTAAAATATAAATTCTGTAATCTTAGAGCTATTAATTTCTGCTGATGTTTCCTCACATATAAAATGGGGATAAAAATGACAAGCATTTTTACATGTATATTGTGAGGATTAAATACATTATAATAGAGAAAGAATTTGGAACAGTGACACATTGATCTTATTTTATTATTACTAATATTACATTTTTAGTTAAATAACCTTAATTGATTTCTATGTCATAAGGCTTAATGTGGTTGATAATTTTACAGAAAGTCATGTATAGTATTAGTTATACCTGCTGAAGGAGAAACTGGACCCAGTAGACATGTAATCTGCATTTCTAATTCTGCACAGTAAAACCTCATTTAAGTCATAAACCCATAATATGGAATTTATGGTAATTTAGGAGGAATTTCTTTTTTAGTACCTGTGAAGTCAAGGCTTGCCAGACATACCCCAAATGTAGAGTCAGTAGGCTCAGACAGCCATATATTTGACAATTTATTAGTAATTGGAAAGTCTGTGCTATTGTATATGCTGACAGTACTAGGCATATATTTTCTTCCTACATGTTATTTCTGACTTTCTTCCTACCCTGCATCATTGCTCAAATTTCTGCACACTATTTCAAAAGACGCCAATCAATATTTAGAGCTAAGATGTCTTTTATTCATGGATTTAAAGAATTATGAATTCAAAAGTTTAAATGATTAGGCAAAACAGGTAACACACATTCCATGAGAACCTTCTTCAAAATCATCATTCTGCTGCTTCACCAGCAGCAGTAAGGCAGGGAGGGCTACCTGGCACCTGCGAACATATTTCATAACTATTTCTTAACAGATGAAAGTCTATGAGATAGACTATCTCATTACCGTTCCCCCAGAAAATGAATTGTGTTAGTTTTTAGAGAGAGGATCATGGTGGCAGAAGGACGGAGTGACTTAATTTTGAACTGTATACTATAAGCTGTAATACCTGTTCTAAAATGCAAAATCTTTGTAAAGGATTTAATACAGTTGAATAGTCCTTCCTTTATCAGAATATTGTTTCCTTGGCTGTGATCACATTGCACTTCCTTCAGTGTCAATGTTAATTTGACCCTTCTGGTGGTAGCAACTGTTCTTTACCACAAGTTTCTCTTTTCAACTCTCCAGTTCTCCCACTCTATTCATTCTTCATATACATTTGTAATGTAAGTGGATTACATCTTCAGGAGCATCAAATATATACTCATTCATTCAAAACATATGCATTACATATCTACTATGGGCACTAGTTACTGGGATACAACAATGACCAAGTAGACAAAATCATAATTTTTAAAAACTTTCTTTCCTTGCAGGAAGATGGTTATAAAACGGGTAAATTATGGTTATAACCCACAGTTATGAATTCTACAGGGAAAACTTAAATAAAGGAAGGGAAATATACTGCCAAGTTGCAACATGGAGATTCTGCATTGGCCCCAGACCAGCCCTTGGTTCTGAGCTTCAGGTGCATTTACCAAAATGTCTAGTGTACCCTGGATGGCTAGCAGGTACCCTGAACTCAACACGACCCGAACTCAATATATCACCCTCATCAACTTTCTTCTGCCACCAACACTGAGTTCCTCAAGCCAGAAATGTATGAGTCATATTTGAATCCCTCTTTTCCCTCATTGTCCATATTGCATCTGTCACACAGTTTAGCCACTTCTTCCACATGGCTTTGGTCACTTCATCTTCACTGTCACTATTATAATTCAGGCCAACATCACGTCTCACCTGGATTCTTGCAATAGCTTCCTTACAGATCCCCTACTGCCATTACTGTCTTCCTGTAGTGTGATTTAAAACTCATCCTGTCATCCCTCTGCCTCAACCTATCAATGGTCTGCAATTTTCAACTGAGTCAACAGCCACTCTTGCCCTTGTCCTCTAGTCTGCCTGATCTTCCTTCATTCTTCATTCATGCCATCCTCTCTTGATTCAGGATATTTGTATACTATTTCCTCTGTCTGGAACTTTCTTTCCCCAATCCTTCATCAGGCTAGCATAGCTTTCAGATCTCTATCGAAGCATAACTTCATTAGGAAAATCTTTTCCCAAATCCTCAAATTGAGTTATCCGTACCAATTATGACTTCCGTAATCTCCTATCTTTCCCAATTTACATGTTATGCATGTAATAGATTCTATGACGGCTCTTGTCTCTTTCCTATACTACAGTGTAAAGTCCAAGAGGATAAAGACCACATGTCTGCTTTTTAAGCACACCACCCCTCAGTACCTGTCAAATAATTTTGAAAAAGAGTAAGAGCCTGCTATATATTTACTGAATAATGTTTCAATATTACAGTAAAGGCTAAAAGAAGATGGTTGGTGACTGTTTTTAATTTGCATTTATATGTTTCATACAGGGATATGATTTTGAAGCATGACCTGTTAAGAGTCCTTACATTTGCCCTCTCACTCTACATTTGGGATCCTGGAGGATGCTCTTCAGCAATTGATACATCTCCAGATTCCATGTTATTGTTCTCATTTTGCATCAGCAAAGTCTTCCAGAGAGTTGGCCAGTGTTGCTCCTGTTGTATGACTGGACTCACTTTAGACATAAGTTGACCTTAGTTTTGTAACTAGTAGAAATGTTTTTTTTTTTGTTTGTTTTTTGAGATAGAGTCTCGCTCTGTCACCCAGGCTGGAGTGCAGTGGCGCGATCTCAGCTCACTACAACCTCTGTCTCCCGAGTTCAAGCAATATTCTTTTCTTAGCCTCCCAAGTAGCTGGGACTACAGGTGCATGAGACAGGGTTTCACTGTGTTAGCCAGGATGATCTCAATCTCCTGACCTCATGATCCACCCACCTTGGCCTCCCAAAGTGCTGGGATTACAGGTATGAGCCACTGCGGCAGGACAGAAATGTATTTTTAATTATATTAGTTACTATTGTTGGTATGGGATATCCCTGAGATGTTATTACATAGAGAAAAAACATTCTTTCTTCTTTTCTCAGTTTGATGCCACTTGGGTTTTTTAATACATCTTCTTCTTTACCCTTCCTTAATTCCCTTGAAATGTCTGCTCCTTTATTCTCAGGCTAACTTATAATAATAGCACCAATCAGGCAAGAGAAAGAAATAAAGAGCATTCAAATAGGAAGAGAGGAAGTCAAATTGTCTCTGTTGGCAGATAACAAGACTGGGTATTTAGAAAACCCCACTGTCTCAAACCAAAATCTCCTTAAGCTGATAAGCAACTTTAGCAAACTCTCAGGATACAAAATCAATGTGCAAAAATCACAAGCATGTTTATGCACCAGTAATAGACAAACAGAGAGCCAAATCATTAGTGAACGTCCATTCACAATTGCTACAAAGAGAATAAAACACACAGGAATCCAACTTACAAGGGATATGAAGGACCTCTTCAAAGAGAACTACAAACCACTGCTCAAGGAAATAAGAGAAGACACAAACAAGTGGAAAAACATTTCATGCTCTTAGCTAGGAAGAATCAATATCGTGAAAATGTCCATACTTCCCAAAGCAGTTTATAGATTCAATGCTATCTCCATCAAGTTACCACTGACTTTCTTCAAAGAATTAGAAAAAACAACTTTAAATTTCATATGGAACCAAAAAAGAGCCTGTATAGCCAAGACAATCCTAAGGAAAAAAAAAAAGGGAAAAAGGAAGTCACAAAGTTGGAAGCATCATGCCACCTGACTTCAAACTATACTACAAGGCTACAGTAACCAAAACAGCATGGTACTAATACCAAAACAGACATATGGACCAGAAGAGAGGCCTCAGAAATAAGACCACATGTCTACAACCATTTGATCTTTGGCAAACCTGACAAAAACAAGCAGTGGGGAAAGGATTCCTATTTAATAAATGATGTTGGGAAAACTGGCTAGCCATACTCAGAAAACTGAAACTGGACCCCTTTCTTACACCTTATACAAACATTAACTCAAGATGGATTAAAGACTTAGATATAAGACCTAAAACTGTAAAATCCCTAGAAAAAAACTTAGACAATAAGATTCAGGACACAGGCACGGGCAAAGGCTTCATGACTAAAACACCAAAAGCAATAGCCACAAAAGCCAAAACTGAGAAATGGGATCTTCTGTCATTCTTGTGCTTCTGCACAGAAAAAGAAAAGGAGTAAATTTTTGCCATCTATCCATCTGACAAAGGGCTAATCTCCAGAGTCTCAAGCAACTTAAACAAATTTACAAGAAAAAAACAACCCATCAAGAGTGGGCAAAGGATATGAACAGACAAGTCTCAAAAGAAGACATTTATGCAGCTAACAAACATATGGAAAAAACTTCATCATCACTATCAAAACCACAATGAGACACCATATCATGCTAGTTAGAATGGTGATCAGTAAAAGTCAGGAAAAAACAGATGCTGGAGAGGATGTGGAGAAATGAGAACGTTTTTACACTGCTGATGGGAGTGTAAATTAGTTCAACCACTGTGGAAGACAGTGTGGTGATTCCTCAAGGATCTAGACCCAGAAATACCATTTGACCCAGAAATCCCATAAGCTTTGCACTTATAGGTGTACCTTTCCTTACAGGCTTCTACTCAAAAGATCTAATCATCGAAACCACCAACCCGTCATATGCCAATGCCTGAGCCCTTATAGCTACTCTCGTAGCCACTTCCCTCACAGCTATATACAGTATCCGAATTATTTTCTTTACTCTAACAGGACACCGCCGCTTTACAGCTCTTATCTTAATTAATGAAAATAATCCCCTACTAATAAACCCAATTAATCACCTAGCAGTGCGTAGCATTTTTGACGGGTTTCTTATTTCTAATTGTGTTCTTCCTGCTTCACACCCTCAAGTCAGTATACCATATTACCTTAAACTTACAGCTTTAGCTAAGCATAACTATTTTAGGTCTCCTTCTAGCAACAGAACTTAATTTCATAACCAACAATATAAAATTAAGCACTCCAGTAAAAACTTTCTACTTCTCCAACATACTAGGCTTTTACTCAATCACTACTCATCTATTTAATCCCCATTCAAGCTTAACCGCAAGTCAGAGCTTTACCTCAATCTTACTAGACCTATTTTAATTGGAAAAACCCATACCAAAAATAACAACGCAAACTCAAATCTCAATTTCTACAACCACATCAACTCAAAAGGGCCTAATTAAGCTCTATTTTTTATCTCTCTTTATTCCACTTATTCTGGCACTACTTTTAACTATTTAGCCCCCACCCCGAGTAAGCTCAATTGCAATATGCATGCCCATAAACAACGCTCAACAAGCAACTAAAACAACCCAAACACCATAATTATATAAGGTAGCAGCAGCCGTAGGATCTTCATGAATCAATCCTGGTCCCTCACCCTCATAAATTATTCTACTTGCCATAGTCTTATAATTAACAGTAACCTCTACCGTTTTATTGGGGTTACTGCCTAATAAAACTGCTATAATTATTTCCATTATTAAACCCAACATGAAAATCCCTAAAATATCAGTACTTGATACCCATGTTTCAGGATGCTCATCAATTGCTATTGCCTCAGTATAACCAAAAACAACCATTAAGCCACCTAAATAAATTAAAAAAAAACTATAAGCCCCATATAAGATCCACCAAAATATAACGTAATTACACAACCTACAGCACCACTAAAAATTAGCACTAACCCACCATAAATAGGTGAGGGCTTAGAAGAAAACCCCACAAACCCCATTACTAAAATAATACTTAATGAAAATAAAGCATATGTCATTATTCCCAGTTGGATTATAACCATGACTAATGATATGAAAAACCATTGTTGTTTTCAACTACAAGAATCCCAATGAACCTAATATACCCAAAGGATTATAAATCATTCTACTATAAAGACACATGCACACATATGTTTGTTACAGCACTATTCACAATAATAAAGACTTGGAACTAACCAAAATGCCCATCAATGATAGACCGGATAAAGAAAATGTGGCACATATACACAGTGAAATACTATGCAGCCATAAAAAGGATGAGTTCATGTCTTTTGCAGGAACATGGATGAAGCCAGAAAGCATCATTCTCAGCAAATTAACACAGGAACAGAAAACCAAACACTGCATGTTCTCACTCATAAGTGGGAATTGAACAAGGACAACACATGGATAGAGGGAGGGGAACATCACACACCAGGCCTGTCAGGGGTTGAGCGGGTAGGGAAGGGATAGCATTAGGAGAAATACCTAATGTAGATAACGGGTTGATGGGTGCAGCAAATCACCATGGCACGTGTATAACTATGTAACAAACCTGCATGTTCTGCACATATATCCCAGAACTTACAGCATAATTTAAAATAATAATAATAATGGCACCAAATCTATATCTACTCAGTCTTTATAGCTGAATGCCACTAAACCTTGTTTGTTTTCATGTCCATTCATTATGGCTTATTCATTAAAAGATTACTAATATTTATTAATCGCAGCCAGATACTACACATATATTTATTTTATCCTACAGCAGTCCAATGGAGAAGACATTTTTTTCCTTCTCAGTTTTCCAGAAGGGGAAACTGAGTCTTAGAGGTTAAATGTCTTGTCCAAGTTACAAATTTACTAAGTATTTGTGTAAGTCTTTTGAACCCAAAGATTTACCTTCTGTTCCTTTATGCTCTCAGTTTACACTATATAATATTTTACTTGGAGTTGCAAGCTACTTTCGTTTTAACTCTTTGCCCCTCTCTTCGTTAATTTTTTCTATATAGCAGACTTTTAATAAATACTTGTATCGTCATTCCCTGGGCCATTATCATTATTATTATTATAGTTGGGTGACAGTATTTATGGTTTGTTCTAGCTACTGTACTGAATTTTGTTCTCTCAACCCAAACTGAAGCGAGCCTAAGTAGAAGGGGGCTGACGGTGCAAGAAAGAAAAATGTGGTTAACTAAGGGTCAGAAGGAAAACCCTATTTTGAGCTATTTTGAGATATGTTAGAGTTTCGATGGGAAGGGAAGCATTTTGGGGCCTCATAATTTGGCTACTTGGGACTAAACCGCTTTGGGAATCCTGTGGACATCATGCTGATAATTTCCTAACCGCCCCCATCTCCCCACCGCTCCCCACCCTTCCTTTACTCAGCTGGTGCAAAAGATTCTCTCTGTGTACATGACAAAAGAGAAAGAAAAATGAGCAGTTTTCTTCGTCCATGGTTCAACATTCTGAGGTAACGCTAAACCCAAGTAACTACAGATGGGAGGCTTAAGACCTTCCTCCTCCCACCCCCGTGTGTGTGTGTGTGTGTGTGTGTGTGTGTGTGTGTGTGTGCGCACGCGCGCGCGCGTGTCAGTGCGCGCGCGAATGTCTTTGGATGGGCTGTTAGGAGCCTGGGAGTCTGGTAGAACGCCGCGCGGTAGATCTGCACTGTGTTCACGGTGCTGGGCTTTACCTGTTTCCAACCTAGAAACTCCCTTGGTCAGCGAAGGAACTCAGCTTTCTCTTCCTGCTTACCATCCATCCTGGGGGAGCGGTCGGATTCCCCCGTTCACAGCCCTTCCGCCTCCACACTTCCCTTTGAGTCATCCCCACAGGCTGCCCCCAGATGACCCTCTGACCCAGGCGGGGGAGGGGAAAGGTTATCAGAAGGTAAGTGGGTCAAGAGTGCAGCATGGACCCGGACCCTGAGGAGCCCCCAGGGTGGTGAGGACCGCAAGCCTGCGGAGCTACGCCCGCCCACTGCCGCCAACTCGGCGGGCCAGCGACCACTCCTCCCCGCCGACAGCAGCCGGGACGAGCTGGAGCGGTCCGCGCGCAACTCCACCCTCAGCAGCCGCGAGGTCCGCCGGCGCCCAGAGCTTGACCCGCCGCAGCGAAGCGCTTGGCGGCGGGCAAGGTCGCTGACTCAGGCGCCTCCGGAGTCTAGGCTGTCTAGTTCAGTGGTTGGGAACGCTGGCTTTGAAGTCCAGTCCTGGTTTCACCTCTTGCTATCTGAGTGACCTTGGGCAAGCTCCTTGGCTTCAGTGCGCCAATTTCTAAATCTATAAAATGGGGACACTGAAGTGATAGCTAATCGCTGGAACTGTTGTCAGAATTAATGAATGCAGCACTCTGGCACCCAGTAGGCACTCAGTTAATAGCGACCATGATTGGCAGCAGCAGGGAGAGGCTAAGCGTTGGGGTCCAGAATAGAGATTTGAGCTCTGGCCTTTCCAGTTCTTTATCCAGGGTGGGGCTGGGGGAGGGGTAGCGGGAACACCTACTCTACCGCCTCTTCCCCAGTTCCAAGATAAACTCGGGAGTACCCGGAGAGCCACTGGTTTGGACTCGGGTTCCTTTGGACTGCCCTGTGTCCCCAGACTCGTAGCACCTCCCGCCGCCCGCAGCTCCTCTCTTTCCCTGGAGCGGAGGGAAGACTTCTTTTGTGAATTGAGTATCTCCCTCCTCCAATTCCTCACCCTAAGCTTGCTGCCTCCTCCGGGTGCCGGCGGCCACGGCGAGCCGGCCTGAGCATCGGGAGGAAAGGAAGAGGCAGCCTCTGGGTGTGCGAGTCCCCTGGGCCCGGGGAAGGGAAGAGGACGAGGTGGCGCGGAGACCGCTGGAGAACACAGTGCCCCCGGAGGTGGGGGTGCCCTTTCTCCTTTTGCCTGCCTATTAGGGACCTCTCAGGCTTGTTGTATCCACAGGCACAGACCCTGAACGGCCCGGAGTTCCTCTCCCCGGCCCGGACCGAGGGGCCGGGGGCGCCAGCTCGGCACGCGGCGGGAGTGGGCGGCTAACGCGGGCCAGCGAGGTAAGGAGGGGTGGCGGTTGGGGAGTGCACCTGCACGTGTGTGCGCGCGGGTGCGCGCGGCAGAGGGGGCGCGGGGGGCCCAGCCCGGGCGAGTCCCACTCGGCCACCTGCCCTTCCTGCGCGGTGCCGTCGCCCACGCCCTCCAGTCCCCCGCACCTGCGCTTGGGCGCTCGTCAACCGCGTACCTCACGCCTCCACGTCCCGTCTCCCCCTCATCCAAACCCCACCCTGCCCACTAATAATACCCACTGCAGAATCAGACCGAAACCTGGAGAGACAGCGTTGCCTTTCTGCTCCCCTCGCCCCCCCCCCCCCCTGCTATAAATAACCGGGACTAGCGGGTCAGGAACGTCACACGGAGAGAAAACAGGACCCCGAGGTTTTCTTCTCTGGGAATAGGGGGCAAAGGGTGAGGAGAGGAGAAAGAAATCGCTCGTGAGTAGTGAAGAAAAGCTTGCTCTTTGACTCCTAGAAGAGACCAGCCATTATTTTATTCTTTTCTCTCCCTTTCTTCCTTTTTTATTTTTCCGTGCCTTTCTTATTCTGTACCCGCCTCCCCAACCCCCCGCCCCAAATCCAAAGGGTTTCTCAGCACTCCTCCCATTGGTTTTTTCCCTCCCTCCCTCTTCGACTCCCAACGCCCCCCCCCCCCCCCCCCCCCCCCCCTGCACAACCCCCCCCCCCCCATCCCTGTCTTGCCCCAGGCAGGGCATGCTATTTGCCGAGGAAATAAAGTTCAAACTCCTTGCCCCTGTGTCCGGCTGAGACCAGAAGTGGGCTTACCGGCACCCATCTTCCGCTGGCACCCCTCACCTGCTCTCCTCTAATTTTCTAATCTGGTTTTACATATTTAAAAGGACACACACACACACACACACACACACAAATAACCCACAACCCGCTAGGTGCAAAACTGCCTCCTGAAACTACCGAAACTTACCAGACGCTGTAGTTATTTTGTCTTAACGAAAGGATAACAAAAATTTTATTCTGGATGCTCCTGTGGGGTGACTTTTCCATACTATTCAAATATGTATGTATTATACATATATATGCTTTTCCTTTTTCCCTTTTAATTTTTTTTTTTTTTTTTTTTTTAACAAGGAAATCTGCTCGGTCCCCGGCAGCCGCCGCTTCCCCTTTGATGTTTTGGTACGCCGTGCGCATGCGCCTCACATTAGAATTACTGCACTGGGCAGACTAAGTTGGATCTCTTCTCTTCAGTGAAACCCTCAATTCCATCAAAAACTAAAGGCATGTGGAGAGTCCGGAAAAGGGGCTACTTTGGGATTTGGTCCTTCCCCTTAATAATCGCCGCTGTCTGTGCGCAGAGGTAAGTGTGCCCAAGGCTTCTCTTTTCCGTTCTCACTTTGAAGGGCTCTGTCTGCATACCTCTGTGAGCAGGGAAATGTAGTACGGATCCGATGCTGAAAACGCTGTGCCTGCTTCCTTATTGATGCCTGCTTATTGTCATTTCTTTCTTTAGTGTCAATGACCCTAGTAATATGTCGCTGGTTAAAGAGACGGTGGATAGACTCCTGAAAGGCTATGACATTCGTCTGAGACCAGATTTTGGAGGTAATGGGGTTGCCTTGTAAATAAGGAAGAGTCCAGCCACAGCCGAAGCTGTCTTTTGAGCTTTGTGCGCGCTCTCTTCCCTCTCCCTAGTTGTGGGTGCATGTGGTGTACTGAATGTGTCTCTATTTTACCATACTGAGAAACTGATCAAAACTTAAACTGGATTGTTGCTACCCAGCACTTGCGTGGTCTTTCAATGAGACCCTCTTCATGTGCACTCAAATTTGGTGACTGCTGTCTTTCAGCTTCACTGTTATGAATCCTTTGCTTCCCTGTCTTTGCTTTGTTGAGATACAAACCTCTTAAGTTTAGTTAATGGTGTGCTGAGAGAACCTGGCTTACAGAAGGCCACCGTGAACATTTTTTAGGACAACATGTGCAGGCAGTTGGTTGAGAGGTGGCATTAACCCCCTGTGCCTGCCTACTTTGGAAGAGTTCTTCTGGCCGCGGTTACAGTGGCTCATGTCTAGATATAATCCACTCCTCCCAGCCTCACAGAAGTGGGGAGGACTGGAGGATGGGAGGGTAGAGAGAAAATGGGAGGGTTAGACACGGTAGGGAAAAGAGGAACCTCTCTCTGGCTGCAGCCCTGGGTATGCTGATACACTCACTTAATATTGCTTCACTCTTATGAAGCTCAAAGAGTTAAAAACCTGTGTACAGAGGGGGGTGGAAAAGATTGAGGAGGAGAGGATTTCAGCGCAATTTATAAAAATCCCTCAGGCTAGAAGTATTCTTGTGCTTCTGTGAGTTGTGTGCATTCACTTGCTGAGACATATGCACATGTAGACTGAGCTGGAATCCCTTGTTCACAGCATATATGTGTGCGTATTCAATACAGCATTTCTCGGAGGAGTGAGTGCCTGGCTAGTCTTTTTAAACAAAAAAAGCAGAGCGTTGAGGAATTTGAGAGTGAGTAGTGAGGAGGGGTTTTGGGTAGAGTGTCTCGTGCCCAGAGATAACTCTTGCTGAGAATGAATGAAGTTCAAAGAAATCACGTGGCTGGCTATCTTGCTTTGCAGGTCCCCCTGTGGCAGTGGGAATGAACATTGACATTGCCAGCATCGATATGGTTTCTGAAGTCAATATGGTGAGTGCTGAGGTTTTTGACTACATCTTTGCAGACCTTCGTTTGGGGACAGGAAGGTGAAATGAGCCAGCTGTTGGGGGTAGGAGTGTGCCTGAGTATGTGGATGAGGTGGGGGAGAGGGCATGGAATTTCATACCGGAATCCACTGTGTTTGAGGCTAGAGAGCTGGCTCTTTCTGGTCCCTAAAGATGTTTTCAACGTGGTTCTGATACTTGGGACTTGGAGTAAAATGCATCACACATTCATGTGTAAAACACAGCCACGTGCAGGAGACCCCCTACAGAAGCCTCATCTCCTAAGGCTCAATGAGAAACACAGTTCATCAAGTGATTTTCTGGATTTGGGGTGGGGTCATGGGAAGAAAAGAAAGTTTGATTTGACATTTAATGGAGAATATAGTCTACAAACGAAACTGTAATAAAGGCCCTGAAATACTGATGCCCACTTGTTGCTTTCCAAGATCACTGTTTACAGCTAACGGCAAGCCCCCTCCCCTGTTCCTGCCCCAACTCCATTGATTGCTGCTTCCTTTAACCCCTCCTGCCCACCAAAATAAAAATTGGCCACCCTATTTCTAAAAGGTAGGCTCAGACCCATGTGTCATCTCTGTTCACTTCAGCAATTCATTCACATGTCCTAAGCTTGTACGGTTAATTGACAGCAGTACTCCTTGGTGGCTACCTCCCTGGACTTGGGGCAAGGCTAAGAGGAAAAAGCGTATGTTCCCAGCTAGGAAACACGTGTTGGGGGGTTTGCTTCATGCAGGAGCTCCCCCTACTGCCCATATTGGAATACTGCAGACATGCAAGACAATGACAAGTGTCCCAGACGCCCCCACGTACTTGGGGGCATTCCTCCAGTGACTTTTCTACTCTGTGTTTTAAAGATCCTGTGCTTTGGAGAAGTCCCTCTAGATAGGCCACATTGTAATGTAAAATTCCAGTGTTACTTTTAATCCTTATAGCCCACAACACATTTCAGAAGGCTGTATTTTGGCATAGTTCTGTCTAGAAATTGGATGCATTATTTTAAAAGGGGGTATAGTGTATAAGCTTTTATGCAAAGCATTTCTAAGCCAGCCCTCAGGACTTGTCAATTAGTTCTCAACATTATACAAATTTCCGTATTCCCAGAATTCAAGGAAGAAGAAGCTCAGTAACCAGCACAGTCCTTATACACTGTCCAAAGAGATAATCCTGAGATTTCACAAGATTCTGAAGCAAATGAAT
Source organism: Sapajus apella (assembly GCF_009761245.1). Classification (NCBI taxonomy): domain Eukaryota; kingdom Metazoa; phylum Chordata; class Mammalia; order Primates; family Cebidae; genus Sapajus; species Sapajus apella. Next base: position 8,817,365 of record NW_022437019.1, read on the forward strand.
ACTATCCTTATACCTTATGAATATGCAAGGGAATTCAGCTATTTCTAAAATGTTTTAATGACATGAATCTTCTCATATTCTAATTTGGGGAAATTTTTATCACATGCAATATAAATGCAGACTAAATACAATATTGGATGTTTCATAACCATAGATTTCCCTCACATTATGAAAATCTGTGTGGTTAGAGAATGTTTCTTGGGGTAGTACTTAATTTATCAGATATACAAATGTTCACTTTTGGTGAATTTGAAAGGCCTTTCCTCAACTTATATTTTGAGCTTCAGCATAAAAATAAAAGTCCTAATGTGGGTACCTTCCTACATCTCAGGAATTTGAATCAACATTGTACTGTTTAAAACACAGTAATGTAGAAATCAGGTGTGATTCTGTGCATTCTACACGTGATTGATTCAGACTCCTCTCTTTGGCATTTTGCTTTTTTTATGCTCTTCTCTCAGTCCCAAGTCTTATTTTACCACCACCTCCCTCTTTAGAGCATCACAAAATGAGATTTTGTGAAACATTTCAAGAAAAATTTAGAACCCAAAGAGATAATCACGAGATGACTAGAGGTTGCTGTAATAGGTTAGCTAATAACTTAGAGGCATTATATCCTAACATTGTTTAGAGTGATAGAATTTTTATTTTTCTTTCCTTTAAGATCTATTCATTTTTTTTTTTTTTGCTTGCATGCAACATTTGGAGAGATATCTGAGGTGGACACAATGCCAGGACCTGCTAGTCAAAATATAGATCCAGCTAAGGCAAGGTGTCATCACTTAAAGCTATTTACTGTTGCTGAAAAAACATGAGATGTTGAAAGTGCAAAAATGAATGTCAGGTTGTAAATAGGACAGCATTGCAACATTAATGATTAGTACCAAGTGTTGAAAATTCCAAGCCAGATTCCTTATTAGCCTTATGCTAACACTGATATATTTGTCCAGCTAGATTGAGACTTGCTGAAAAGTTAACGTTTATTTTAGCTAGCAATCTTAGTAACCTAAAATTAATCTTCAAAGAAAATTTTTGTGATGTTTGTTGTTATTTTTAAAAGATGATTATTTGTGTTGAAGCAACAGACAGGATATTCTATCACTGGTATCTAAATAACAGTATGGTATGTTGTCCCCTGTATGTAGGTCTAAGTGTTAGGGCCTTTTGATTTGCTTCAGGTCTGAAAGAATAGTTGATTGATTATTTAAATGAAACTTCAAAACTGATTAACAGACACATTTCTCCCTCATTATCCTTTCTGGACTGCAATGTCTGCTAATTGTAACTTTCTCTTATTATAGCATGTCTTCCTTTGGAGAATGGTAGAGAACCATTGACTCATTTGTACTTACAAATAAATGTCCATGTCAGTGTGATGCTCCTTGGAAATCACAATGACAGAAAGACTCTGAAGTGAATCAGGAGTCTCAGATGCGAGTTCTTCTGCTGCTTAGTCATCCAGAAAATATTCCACAGATAGACTGGGCTCACTTTACTCATTTATTAAAGGTGAGTAATAGCCCCATTTTACCTATGGGGGTATTACTCACCTTTAATAAATTTACATTTTATCACTTTACCTATGGAATACCATAATATAGATATACCTTGTTTTATTCTATTTTGCTTTATTGTGCCTTGCAAACATTGCATTTTTACAAATTGGAGGTTTGTGGCAACTTTGAAATGAGCAAGTCTATAAGGAGCCTGTTTCTCCGGTAGCACATGTTCACTTTGTGTCTCTGTGTCACGTTTTGGTAATTCTCACAATATTTCAAATTGTTTCATTATTATTATATCTGTCATGGTGACAGTGATCAGTGATCTCTGATATTACTATTGCAATTGTTTGGGGCCACCATGAACTGCACCCATGTAAGACAGCAAACTTAATGGATAAAGGCTGTGTGTGTTCTGACAGTTCCACCAATGTCTGTCTGTCTCCCTCTCTGTGAGCCTCCCTATTCCCCAAGACACAGCAATATGGAAATTGGGACAATTAATAGCCCTACAATGAGAGTTGCACATCTCTCACTTTAAATCAAAAGCTAGAAATGATTATGATCGGTGAGAAAAGTGTGTCAAAAGCTGAGACAGGCAGATAGCTAGGTCTCTTGCCCCAAACAGTTAGCCAAGTTGTGAATGCAAAGGAGAAGCCATGAAGGAAATTAAAAGTGGTAGTCCAGTGAACACATGAAAGATAAGAAAATGGGGCTGGCCATGGTGGGGCACGCCTATAATCACAGTACTTTGGGAGGCCAAGGTGGGTGGATCACAAGGTCAAGAGATGGAGACCATCCTGGCCAACATGGCAAAACCCCATCTCTACTAAAAATACAAAAATTAGCTGGGTATGGTGGTGTACACCTGTAGGCCCAACTATTTGGAAGGCTGAGGCAAAAGAATTGTTTGAACCTGGGAAGTGGAGGTTGCAGTGAGCCAAGATCGCGCCATTGCACTCCAGCCTGGCGACACAGTGACTCTATTCAAAAAAAAAAAAAAAAAGGATAATAGAACAGGCTTATTGATGACATGGAGAAAGTTTTAGTGTTCTTGATAGAAGATCAAATTAGTCACAACATTCAACATTCCCTTAAAGACAAAGCCAGAATACCAGAACAAGGCCCTAACTGTATTCGATTCTATGAAGGCTTGGGATATGCAGAAGAAAAGGTGAAAGCTAGCAGAGGCTGCTCTAGGAGGTTTATGGAAACAAGCTGTCTCCATAACATAAAGCTGCAAGGTGTAATAGCAAATGCTGACAGAGAAGCTGCAGCAATTTATGCAGAAGATCTGAGGTAATGGATGAAGATGGCTGGCTATTCTGCACAACAGACTTTTTTAGATAAAAGAGTCTTCTATCAGAAGAAGATGACCTCTAAGACTGTTATAGCTAAGGAGGAGAAGTTAATGCCTGGCTTCAAAGCTTCAAGACAGAGGTTGACTTCTGTTAGGTGTTAATGCAGCTGGTTACCTTTAGTTAAAGCCACTGTTCACTGACCATTTCCCAAATTAAGAACCATGCTAAATCTACTCTGCCTGTGCTCTAGAAATGGAATAACACAGCCCAGATGACAGCATATCTGTTTACAGCATGATTTATTGAACATTTTAAGCCCACTGTTGAGACTTACTGCTCAGAAAAAAAAAAAAAAAAAAACTTTCTTAATGAGTTACTGCTCAGCCAGTTGCAATGGCTGGCTTCTGTAATTCCAGCGAAAAAGGCTGGCAAATCCCTTGAGCCCGGGAGTTCAAGACCAACCTGGCCAACATGGCGAAACCTTGTCTCTACAAAAATACAAAAATTAGCTGGGTGTGGTGGCGTGTGCCTGTAGTCCCAGCTACTCAGGAGGCTGAGGTGGAGGGTCACTTGAGCCTGGGAGGCAAAGGTTACAGTGAGCCAAGATTGCACCACTGCACTCCAACCTGGGTGACAGAGCAAGAACTTGTCTCAAAAAAAAAAAAAGATTAAAATTAGAAATCAAACAACAACAACAACAACAAAATAATATCTGCTCATTGACAATGCACCTGTTCACACAAGAGCTCTGATGGAGATGTACAAAGAGATTAATGTGGTTTTCATGCTTGCTAACACAACATCCATTCTGTAGCCCATAAATCAAGGAGTAATTTTGACTTTCAAGTCTTACTTAAGAAGTACATCTTGTAAGGTTCTACCTGCCATAGACAGTGATTCCTCCGATGAGTCTGGGTGAAATATGGAAAACCTTCTGGAAAGGATTCACCATTCTACATGCGATTAAGAACACTCATGATTCATGACAGGAGGTTCAAATAGCAACATTAACAGGAGTTTGGAAGAAATTGATTCCAACTCTCATGAATGACTTTGAGGTGTTCAAGACTTGACTGGAGGAAGTCACTGCAGATGTGGTGGAAATAACAAGAGAACTAGAATTAGAAGTGGAGCCTGAAGATGTGATTGAATTGCTGCAATCTCATGATCAAACTTCAATGCACAAGTTGCTTCTTATGGATGGCAAAGAATGTGGTTTCTTTCCTTTTTTTTTTTTCTATTCACCTGGGTGCAGGTGGGCTAATGCCGAAAAGGGCGTTAGCCAGAATATGGTTTCTTGAGATGGAATCTACTTTTGGTGAAGATGCTGTGAACATTGTTGAAGCGACAACAAAGGGTTTAGAATATTACATAAACTCAGTTGATAAAGCAGCAGCAGGATCAACTTCAATTTTGAAATAAATTTCTGCTGTGGGTAAAATGCTACCAGACAGGATAGCATGCCACAGAGAAATCTTTTGTGAAAAGAAGAGTCCATTGACATAGCAAACTTCATTGTCGTATCATTTTAAGAAATTATCTCAGCCACCCCAGCATTTAGCAGCCACAACCCTGCTCAGTCAGCAGCCATCTACATGGAACCAAGACATTCTACTACCAGAAAGATTACTACTTCGTGAAGGCCCGGATGATTGTTAGTATTTTCTAGCAATAATGTTTTTAAAATTAAGGTATGTATATTTTAACATGATGCTATTTCATACTTACTAGATACAGTACAGTGTAAACATAATTTTTTTATGTACTGAGAAACCAAAAAACATGTGTGACTCACATTTTTGAGATGTTCACTTTATTGTGGTGGTCTGGAACTGATCCAGCAATATCTTTCTGAGATACACCCTCATGTAAGTTTATTGGTAGTCTATGAACATGCTTAATGAAGACAACTCAAGAGACCCAGTGTCCGCTCCAGCTACTGTCTTAAGTGTGCTTGAGTTGGCAATATAATTTACTAAGTCTCACTTTTACTATGTTTTAAGTGAGAAGGGACATATTAACTTGGCTTCTAATCAAAATTACATGTTTCTCTTACTTGGTTAGTTATAGTAGCTCTATTGGCTAAAAAGAAGTTCCAGGAAATCTTGAAAATCTAGAAAATTGTGAAAAAAATGTAGAACTCCTAAATGGCATGCAGTTGTGGGTTCTTACGGACGCTAGTGGTGGTGTTGGAACCATGTGACTTAGGTAACTGTCAGCTCAATAAATCTTTGGAAGAATGTGGTCTCAATTAGAATGCTCCTGAGAAGAAAGCTTGGCCTTGGAATGAAATATTTTTAGATGTCTTGGTTAAATTGGCAGGAATCTTTTTGTTAAGATTCTTTGATGAAAAGTGCATTTTAAGATTCAAATTTGGCTGTGAGGATTATGGACTGAAATAGCTTCCTCTTCATTTAAAGCAGATTCTTCTCCATCTTAAAACAACACATTTGCCAACCAAAGAGTGAAGCAATATTTCACTTTTGAGGAAAGAGTTCTAGTAAACACATACACAAATTACCTTTTTATGGAGTGGCAAATGGAGAAACGTACTGCTGTTTTTTAAACAGATGTTTTCTTGCATCACCAGCTGCACAGTTTAAAATTTCATTCAACAAATACTTATTTAGCAGCTACTATGATCCAGGCATGTGTTAGGCCTGTGGACACAGCAGTGAACAAGACCAACCCCTCTTCTGATCACATGAAACATGTTAACTAGGTGTTTACTTTTTTTTTCTTTTGAGACAATTTTCTCGCTTTGTCGCCCAGGCTAAAGTGCAGTGGTGCAATCGTGGCTCACTGAAACCTCCACCTCTTGGGCTCAAACAGTCTTTTCATCTCAGTGCCCTGAGTAGCTGGGACTGCAGGCATGCACCACCATGCTTAGCTAATTTTTGTATTTTTAGTAGAGATGGGGTTTCACCACATTGCCCAGCCTAGTGTCAAACTCCTAAGCTCAAGTGATCTGCCCCACTTGGCCTCCCAAAGTGTTGGGATTACAGGCTTGAAGGAGTGAGCCACCACTGCCCAGGTAGGTGTTTACTATTCTTATAGTCACATCAGATTCTTCCTGTATTTATGCCTAGCTTACATGTTATCTTTTCTGAGAAACCTTTTCCGAGCAGCCAAGTTACTGCCACGTGGTTTGTATTCCTGTAAGTTCCCTTGTCACTTGTTGATTTTGTCATTTGTCTGGTATTTGGTACTTCTAGTGGTTTATATTTTACATATTTATTCTGTCTCCCTCCATCATGTTTATAAATTACATCGCAACCAGGTTATGGTGTGGTTTTGCTTTATATACAAATGGTTGTTTGGATATTTGAACCCTAGTGAATGCACAAGTATTGAGTGAAGAATTCACCTTTATAGCAGTAATTTATTATTGTTTGCTACACACTGTACTATTTATGTGGGGAAATGGAGCATAGACTCATAGCCCACAAAGTCAGGTATTCACCACTTGGAAAAACAAATACAGAAAGAATCACGATGTGAGGTCGTAAGTGCTTTGAAAGAGGAAATACACAGAGTATTATGGGAATATACTAATGTATTATGCAGAAGTGAGTGAGGTGAAGAGGGGAGTTAGAAGTGCATGAATAGATGTTCCAAGCAGAAAAAATAGCATAGAGGAGGGTGCAACACAAGATAAATCAATGGTATTAGGGATTTGTAAGTCATTTTAAAACGCTGAAGTGGGAGTGAGGAAGGGATAGAGTTGATTTTGAAGCCATAGGTGGGGATTGAATGATTAAGACCATTTTTGTGTCTTGCTTATTAATTTAATATTTGTCCCAAAGGCTGTAGGGGCTGATGAAATGATGTCAGTAGAATTACATGAACAGATTCACACCTCTGGAAGATAGTTCTAAAGTGTAGAGAGTGGATTGTAGTGGAGCAAAACTTAAAGTTGGAAGAAGAGACGAAAATCTACAGCAAATTTTGATGTAGATTTGATGAACTAAGACAGGAAGAATTGATGAACTAAGACAGGAATGCAAAAAAAAAAAAAAAAGAAGAAGATATAAAATCATTGTGCTTATACAGTGAGAATGGCAAGACTTGGTGAATCCCAAGTTTCTGATAGTGTCCTTTACTGATACAGGGAAGACAGGAAGGGCAGTGGAGGTCAAGAGGATGAGGCATGTGGACAGATAGTAACTTTACTTTGGGAAATGTTGATTATTTTCTGTACACATGGGATCTCCAAATGGATTCAACCAGCAGGTGACTGGAAAATATAGGTGTACAGCTTAAACAATCCTCTCACCTCAGTCTCCCAAGAAGCTGGGACTACAGGCACATGCCATCATGCCCAACTAATTTTTGTATTTTTAGTAGAGTTTTACCATGTTGCCCAGGCTGCTCTTAAACTCCTGAGCTCAAGCGATCTGCCCCCCTGGGCCTCCCAAAATGCTGGGATTACTTATAGACATATAGTCTTATAGAGAGACGAACTGAGCATTGTCAGCATATAAGTAGTGCTTCTAACTACCTGAACAGATAAAATTCAAAAGGCAAAATGTGAAGACAGCTAAAAATGGAAATCTGGTGAGCCCTGTATTTTAGATAGAGGAAGACAGAAAAGGAGCTCACAGAAGAGATTAATAAGTAGCAGTCAGAGAGTTACTATGAGATGCTCCAGATAATCATGTCTTAAAACCTCAGAGTTTGAGAAGCAAATAGTCAGCTGTGTCAGATGCAACGGTAATCAGTTGAAACACACTGTGAAACTGTTCTCCCAGGTATAGTAACAAGAGTGCACTGGTAAAATGCAGCCAGAGTAGTTTCAGTGGTTGAAGACTAAACTTTTGAGAAGTTTGGTTCTGAAGGGATGTAGAGAGAGGGAAATTGCTTTTAAAGTCATATATAGCTGGGCACAGTGACTCACACCTGTAATCCCAGCATTTTGGGAGGATGAGGCAGGCAAATCACCTGAGGTTGGGAATTCAAGACCAGCCTGGCCAGCACTGCAAAATCCCATCTCTACTAAAGATAAAAAAAAAAAAAAATTAGCTGGGCATGGTAGTGTGTGCCTGTAATCCCAGCTACTCAGGAGGCTGAGGCAGGGAGAATTGCTTGAACCTGGGAGGCAGAGGTTGCAGCGAGCCAAGATCATGCACTGTACTCTAGACTGGGTGACAGCGTGAGATGCTATCTAAAAAAAAAAAAAAAAAAGAAAGAAGAAGAAAAAAAGTCCTGTATAGTTTGGTGGAGAAATAATCTTTAGAGAGTAGAAAGGAGTAGGTTGAAGATACAAAGTGAGTAACAGGACTGGAAACTAAAGGCTTGCCTGAAGACTTATATATTCTCTATGAACATACTAGACACACTTTGTATTAAAATTAAAGGAGGTTAAATTTGGCTGCTGTGAAAAATAGATAAGTGAGGTCACTCAGAAAGCATAAAGTAAATTAAAGGAAGTGTGAATACTCACTGACCACAGACAGCTTTAATTCCAAACAAGTTATGTCCAGGAGCTCTCCTACACAATTTTGGCAAACTGCTGTCTTGTCCTTCCTGTTTTCCTCCTTCCGTTTCTCCTCTAATCCCCTCCTGAACCTAGTTTTGTACAGCACTCAACGTTCTCCACAATCATTATACATGAATATAAGGAAATAATTATAGCTACTTGTCTTAGTCTATTTAGCGTTTGCTACGACGGAATACCTGAGACTGTATAGTCAATAAAGAAAAGAAGTTTGTTTCATTCACCATCTGGTGGCTGGAAATTTCGAGATTGGACATCTGCATCTGGCTACGTCCTCAGGCTGCTTCGACTAAAGGCAGAAGCAGAAAGGGAACTGGCTTCCCGTGCATAGACATCACCTGGCACAAGAGGAAGCCAGTAGGGGGAGGTCCCAGGCTCTTGTTAATAATTAGCTCTCAGTGAAACTAATAGAATGAGAATTTACTCCCCAGATAAGGCATGAATCTACTCATGAGGGCTCTGACCCCCTGACTCTAGCACCTCCCACCAGGCCCCATCTCCCACCAGAAACACATTGGGGATCAAAATTCATCATGGGATTTGGAGAGGACAAACATCCAAACCAGAGAGTTCTTAACTTGTGCAGGCATTGTGTCAATGCATATCATATTAACTAGTCCTCTTATAAAAACTGAGATAGCCAAAAAAGGGGAACTGAGGCCCAGAGAGGTTAAATGATGTGTTTAAGGTCACAGAGCTAGCAAATGACTGCCTTTATATCTCTCAATCTTAGCCATCTTGTTACATAGCATTTTAAAATGTAGCAAAGCCATATTTTTTTAATCATTTGCACTCCATGAGGATCTCTTGTTTTGTTATAGTTGGTTTTACTCTTATTTTTAAGGAGACATTTGGTGGATCAAATAAACTAATCCTTCCTGAAATATTACTGTTTCCCCTCTCTACTCCACCTTGAAAAAAAAATTAATTTAATTAACATAATTTTTTAAAGTTAGGTGCCTTATTCAGTGTGTTAAATATAATACACAGTGTGTTATATAAAATTCGCAGTGTGAATAGTATAACTCTCCTTGATAAACTTATATTTTATATTACATCTCTTGAGTACAATTTAAGTCAAGCAATAAAGGAAGATTTATATAAAACATTGAGGAGTTGAGGATGTTGATTGTGTCATAATTTCTTTCATTGTTAATGGATACCATTTTTTAACTTGTCTAATAACTTTCCTATCGCTTCAGCAAAATTTGTCAGGTAACCATTAACGTCAAAAATGTATGGTAAATAATTATCAGGAAATGTCGCCTGGTATTTGTTCAAGAAATGTAAGCTCTCTCAGTAGTTTTAGGCTACGTGTGGGTACTATATGAAAATTCTACATCTTTTTCTTTTTTTATTATCAAGACCTAATTTTCAGTTAAATTTTCAATAATGAGAATGCATTTTCATGCTTACTGAGAAATTGCTCCTGCATATAATGTAGTTTAGTATTTTTCCTTTCTGAGGATTTTTTCTTCTTTTTTCCAGCCTTTCCTCGCTCTATCCCACATAATATAAATCCAGTTCATCTAAAGATTACATCTTTAGAATGCTTATTTCATCTATTTTTAGACAATGCCCACTTGGCCAGGCGAGGTGGCTCATGCCTGTAATCCAAGTACTTTGGAGGCCAAGGTGGGCAGATCACCTGAGGTAGGGAGTTCAAGACCAGCCTGACCAACATGGTGAAACCCCGTCTGTGAGTTTTAAAAGACACAAATGAAAGATTTATATATTGCTTCCATTTGTGTATTTTATTTGTAAAACGTATATTTTATTACACAAGGAGATAAATGGATTTATAATATCTTGTCATGATTTATGTAGAAAAATATAGGGGGTATGTTTAGCCCATTGGCTCTTGCTGGTGTTCTTTCTGTTCACATTCTGTTGGCATTCCTATTGCCAAGTTTCATTTTCTTGCTATACAATTTGGCATCTACTGCCTATTCACCTGTCAAGAGGTCTTAACTTAGAAGTAATTGTCTGGGCAATTGAAGATGAAATGAATTCTCTCCTAACACAAAGGCAACCATTAAACTAATGAAGTTTTTAAGGTGAATCGGTACATATCTGAGAAAAGCAATACATGAGTAAGCCACAGAGAAAGAAAGGAGTTGTCCAGGTGCACAAATGTATGGACATTGTTTGCACACATCCCCAGTACTTCTCACATGCCTGTCAATTGGTAGATGCCCAAGAAATACGGAATGAATTTGTCGGAGGAGTAGTTGAAGGACTGTCATATCAAGCAACCAGGAAATATTCATCAACTGCTAACTTATTTGGTTCTACACCAATTAAGCTGTGTAGAAGAAAGATATGAGATAGTTCTTACACACAAGTTATGGCTTTCTCTGGAATCCAGAAGGAATCATCTTAATTGCCCGATGGGGGAAGTGAAGAGTTGATGCAGAGAAGAATGTCTCAGACAGTGGGACAGGAGATGGGTGTATCCCTCAGGTAGAGGACTCAAAACAAAATGTTGAGAATACATTTTTACAGTAATCAAACTTTTCTTTGCAATAATCATCTGAGTCTAGTGTGAATACTCATATTTTCTGGGCCTACGCCAGAATCCGATTCAGTAGATCCTAGATAGAGTTCAGGTACCATCTGGGAGGGTCACTGTTTTAGGAAAACTAGCGTTATAGTGAAATTGGAAGCTAACATTATTACTTATAAAGTAACTGAACAGCAACTAACCAGTTCTAGTTGTAATACAGGCATTTGTGTCAATAATCAAAGTGGACTGACACAGTGAGTGGGTAATATGGACAAACATATATGCACACAAATATGATACACATATACATAGATATATACATACATATGAATGCTTATTTATCTAGGGTGTGTTACATACAAGTTTGTGATAATTGAAACAAAAGTGTGAAAAATAATTCAAAATTTTGACCACCCAAATATCCATCCCTGTGTGTGTCTCTAGTAATAGCTCATGGCTGTTGAGCTCTTACCATGTGCTAAGAACCCTGTGTGAAGATGTATATTAAGTTTTAGGAAACTTAAACCTCACATTAAGTTCATAACTTAAGGACTATTACTGTGCTCATTTTAAACATGAGCAAAATAAACTCTGAGTAGTGAACTTGTCCAAAGTCACATACTGGTAAACAGCATTGTTGAGTATGGAGCCTCAATAAATAAATACTTATCAAACATATCCAAAATTGAAATTTAAAGAGGATCTGACAAAATATAAGCAACTTATAATATTTTCATCTTATATTCACTTTGACACCAGTTTCAAGTTTTTTTTTAAATTTCTTATGAAAATAAGAAGATAGTAAATAATAATGGAAGATTATAGTTGGTTTTGTTCTGCATATTAGTCTGCTACTGGGATATATTGGATCATAGGTTTGCAATATGGATCATTCAAAAGTGATTACTCTTTTCTATGAATACAGTCACATTTATTCCTACCTTGCAACCTCTAGAGTCTAAACCTCTTTACAGTCTAAAGTATTAACATAGAAAAAATAATGTTTTGGAGAGTGTGCTTTCCATCCCTCTCAAGAGGGAGGGAGTGTTTTGAAAAAAGTATTGAATTTTCTTGTTTCTTTGAACTACAAGTTAACTGGATTGACACAGAGCTCAGTAATTGAACAGCTGGCTTTTAAACAAGTATACAAAGATAATCTTTTAAAAATTGTCAGGTTTCCGTGGGAGTATAGAATTTCATCAACTGTAGATTTTTCCAGAAATAACTTTAACATTAATCATGAATGAAATGATTTGTGGATTATTTTAAAGAATACCATAAACTAAGAAGCAGAGATTTTAAAAGAGTTCTAAATATGAGTGAGCAGCTGCCAATTATTAGGTTGTAAAATTGAATTACCATTTCTGTGTGTCTTTCATTGTTCAAGCCAGCATACTCCAAAAAATAACATTTAGATACTTTTGATTATTATTTTCCTTGACATACAGACAAACTTCAGGACTTATTCTATAAATTCATATTTCTGTTTCTTTTGCCAAATGAGTATTTGAGTTAAAAGACTGAAGATCTCTTGAAATGTTATTTGATCAGTTGGGTGCATCATTCCTCTTTCAAGCTCCATTAAGCCAGTGTGCTTTTGATATGGGTGGGGCTGATCTGGGAGGCTGTGCACATTTGTGTCTGGTGTATGCCTAGGGAGAATGCTCACAAGTGTTTTCTTGAGTCCTGTTAGTATGCCTGTGTAGCAAACCATTGTTTTTTAACAGAATTTACTGAAAAATGTCACCTTAGTTATTTTAAAAGTCCTAATATTTTAAGTCCTTGCCACATTTACAGAGGAAAAAGCTGTAGAATTATAGACCACAAGAAAAAACAAAGAATTTCTTTATATTTCCTTCAGGTTTGGGGGGATGCTTTATCTTAGACTGTAATTTTGAGGCAAATTTCTCTTCTTTAAGAAATAGGAAGAGAAATTTTTCCAATTGCTTTGTAACACTACAGAGTAAGATTTTCTGGCAAATATATCCCTCTGGTTATTTAGAAAGATTAACTATGGTTTTAATATCATAATCATACATTTCCTAAGAGACCATAAACCTCTTCCTGTCTATTTAATGGGCCAACTTGAGAATCATGTTTTAAAATGGCTTTATCCTGTTATTTGACCACCAGCTCTGATCATTATCACTAGGTAGCCCAGTTAGGTAGTAATTTGTCATTTAATGGGACATCTTTAATTAGGCTGCTTCAGTCAAATATAGCATTTAGGAAAATGTTATAAATATGTCCAGGTGTAAACATTCCCAGATTTGAAGAAGATACCTCTTCATTTTTCACATTCTCATTTTAAAAAATTGCCACAATGCTGGAGCTCTGGGTTTTCTGTTTTGTTGTTGTTTCAGTGCATAGTGCACTCGCGCTGAGACCCAAACCCAGTGAAATCAAACGCTACTTATGCTGTTGAACTTTAAAGAGATACAGAGACAGAGACACCCAGAGAGGGAGATGGAAAGAGGGAAAGACGTATTTGCTTACTATCCTTGAGGAATGTGTTTGAGAAATAGCAGAAGGCCTATTTTACATTGTAGCTGTGTTTTGTTTTGTATAAAAGAATATTAAAAGTATGTAGTAAAGGCTTACCATGTTAGAATGTGTGTATAATCAGGAATTGCTGTTTGGAATTTAAATAATATGGAATTAAAAATATCAGAGTACATGTAAATTCTCTCTATTATTTTAACCATTTAATAGTTTAGAAACACAAATTTTAATGTCGAAGGGTAAATTGAAAATGAGATTTGAAAAAACTGCATTATAACTTTGACGTACAATTGGGATATATTTGATTATTATTAGTAACATTACTAAAAATTTTTCCCATTTACTGAGAAACTTCGATGAAATGAAATGTAATTTTAAAATAATTTCCTATTTCATTCTCAAAAGCTATGAAATAAGTATTATCACATTTTACAAATGGGGAATGGAAGGTTAGATTTTTGTGAAGCTAGAACCTATGAGAACCAGATAATATAGACCTCTTATGCTACAGCCAGAAAGTGGTGGAGCCCAGTTTTTCCCCCATCTGGTTTATTTTGTGTTCTTCTGATGTTAAAGGAAGGAAAATTTGAAAAATCAAATGGAAGTACCTGCGTCATAGTCTCCCAGGTTGATTGTTAATAGTCAGCATGCCAGCTTCCTAAATGACTTTTGGGAAACCCACACAAATCAAACAAACAGAACTTTAATAATAAAATCTGTACTATTATAGAAGTACACAGTCTAAGTCATTTTGAAACTAATTCAGCTAGAAATTATCACTGTTTCAGCATCATTTAAATTTGTGTATACATTGAAAAATTATGATTTACTTTTTTCTTGGTTGTTGTAAATCATCATTCATTACTGGATAATCATTTCAATTCTTGCCCCAAAAATCTGTTCTGAAAAAGTGTATGCTAATCCTGAGAATTAAGAGCAAAATTATATTTTGATTAAATTTTATAAGAGATTTTCAGATGCAGAAAAATATCAGCCCTTCATGTCATACAAGTTATTTTAATGAGGTGGTATACCCATCTCAGAATACTTAGTAAACTGATGTTAAGCTTTGTGTGAAGTAACAATTGTGTTGTATTTCAAGATCAAGTCAAAGGACTTTAGTTTAAATATACATGTGTTTTTCAAGATTGGGAATAATCTGTTGTTCAAACAAAACATTTCTAATCAATTTTTTTCTGCTTTATTAAATATTCAACTGGATTAATGAAAACTAATAACAAAATCATTTTAGATGTACCATATGTATAATACTATCTATATGCATAATATTTAATAACCAAGTTCTGAATTTTTTGGAAAGCAAACAATCCTTAGATTAAAAGATACTATTAGAGATTTTGATAAATTATTTCTATAATTATTCTGAAAAGGTCAATATTTATATCAAAGACAAGAGACTTGGCAGTCCTGGCTTTGTCCTGGATTTGTCACTGATGATATTTAAAGCTGTACAAATTTATTAAATTTAGACAACTATTTCTGCATTTAGAAATTAAGGAAATCCAATAAAAGCTATTATGTTTACTTTGTAAAGCAGGTAAATTCCTTGTTATACAGTTTTCTTAATATTCTGGCCTATTTTTATCAGAATCATTTTTGTTACTTATTTATGTCCATTATAGAAAAAACAGTAAATATAATAAATGATAGTGAAAAGTGAAGATCTCAGTGTCGTCACTCAGATACACCTAATGTTAGCAAAATGATCACAAAATCTTCAGACTTCATAGGAATTCACATGCATGCACATGAAATAAGATAGTGTAATATATTGTGTATTCAAATATGATTTTTCCTCTTAATGTTTTGTGAACATCTTTTGATGCAATTTATAATTTTTATAACTGTTGCATAGAATTCTCTTGTGTGAATACATCATATTTATTAAATCAGTCCTCTGTTGATGAACATGAAGATTATTTGGAGATTTTTGGTATTGTGAACTAAGTTATATTAAACACTCCAGCCTATTCATATTTGATTTATTTGTAAAATTATTTTCTCTGGTAAATTCTTAGGAGTTGGGTTACTATACTGGACCCCAGAACACGTATATTTTAGGCACTGATACTTGTTACAGAGCCATGCTTCCTTAAAAACGTGCTAGTTTATATTTATACCACCTGTGTGTGAGAATTCCATTTGCACGCATACCTGTCAGTCCTGGGTATCTCTATCAGTACATATGTTCCTTTCATCCTTGCTAATCTGACAAGTAAAATAATTTATTTCCATGATTAACTAAATTTAATTGCCAGTTAACTATCTCAAACACTTTTTTGTGTTTATAGGCCACTTGTATTTCTTCTCCCTGAATTGCCTTTTTATGTCATTTATTACTTTATTTTCTATTGGAAAATTCATGTTTTCTTATCAGTTTGTTGTAAATTTTCACATAATAAGGCTATTGAGTCTATGTCACAGATTGCAGACATACTTCCTTGTATAATAACTTTATGAATAATATATTTCATTATCCAGAAGGTTTTTATTGTTCCACACCAAAATAGGTTAATTTCTTACTTTATGGTTTTTGATCCTGGTTTTCAGACTTTGAGAAGTTCACACCAATAATTAAAAAAAATAAATATTCAGATGTTATTCCAACATTTTATGAAAATTTTCACATAAAAATTGAGTTCATTTGAAATTTTGATAGGTAGGCAGGTAGGTAGAGTGATTGACAGATAGTTGTAATAATGCAATTTCATGAAATAATCTGTCCTTTTAGTACTAATTTGAAATGTTCTTTACCGCATGGGAAATTCTTCTTGTCCTTAGCTCTGTGTTTCTGCTCTGTAATTTGTTTCATTAATATTTCTCCATATTTTTGTGTCAGCATCATGTGGTTTTAATTACTCTGATGTTAAATGTAAGACAGATCTCTTATTACGTTTCTGCTTAGTTATATTTGACCATTACCAAATAGTTATGTTTCCATACAATCTTTAAATTTCGTAAAGTTTAAATTGCTACTACTATTTTTGTTGTAATTGCTTTAAAATTTATTGAGGAATATGGAAGGAAATTTACTCCTCAATAGGATTTGTTCTTTCTATTGAAGGACATGATATGTTTTCCCTTTTATACATATTCTGTTATGTTCTTCAGTGAAATTTTACAGTTTTTTTCATGTAGATGTTGCATATTTCTTATGAAAAGTATGCCCATAAGTCCTATATAACTCTTGTTAAATTTATACTTTAGTACTTTATAGTTTTTATGGTTCTTGTCAATGAGATTTTTATATTCAATGATTATTTTTGATACTGGGCCAAATGAACAAAGATTATATAACTATCTGAAGATGGTTGTCTTTTAATTTTATTGCTTAGGCTAGCATTTCCATTTCAATATATGCATGAGGTGCTTTGATATCTTATGGAAATAAAAAAACTTCTTTGAATGTAGTAAGCCAAATCATCATCACATTCTATATCTAAACTCTGTCGTCCCTTACTTGAAGTATAAATGATATCATTACAAATAATGAAGAGGAGATATTCCATAATGAGAGCATCTGCGCTCAAAATAAAACAGCTTAACTGACACACTATGTGTGAATATTTCCCCATACACCTGTTTCAGAGTGATAACTTGGCTCCATCCAATACCAAATCAGGACATGACTTGCACTCAGAGGCTTGATCACCTAAAGACTGAGGGTCACAAAAGCTCTCCCATTATGGTAGTCTAAGTTCACAATTGGTTTGACCATTTTAAACAATTGAATTGTCAGTTTGCTTTACTTTATTATCATGTTGATCCACTCAGCTAAGAATGGTTTGGTTGTGCATGAATTTCAAGATTTCTAGAGATTATCTCAAAATATGTTACCATCTTTTAGAATAGATATACCATATACATTTTAAAGGATTTAGAAACTCTTTCATTGAATTGTAATTTTTGCAATGGTTAGATCAAATGTAGCTTTGAGAAAAACACAGAAGCTCAGAAATTGTAGAAGAAAAGAATTATATAAACTAGCCTAGCCTTATCAATAGCATGTAATATTTGGTTGTCATACATGTAGACATCCTCATGTGTACCTCCACCTTTTTTCTGTTTAAATAAGAACTTATCACCTCCAGGTTGACTTATTTAATACTGGGAAACTTAAGTTAGATGCATTATCCCATTAATAGTCGAATGGGATATAAGGCAAAATAACAATGCCACTTTTGTCAGCTTGAAAGAACTATGTCCTTGGATAAGAATATGTGCTTCTTGTAATTCAATCTAGGCAAATTAAAACAAGGCTGGTATTCCATGCTATTCTGCATTATTTTACTAAATAAACATTTTAAAATACAAAATGAAATATCTATACTAGATGGCTGTTTTCATATTAAAATAGGTAATGCACTACATTTTTATAATTTCAGGCTTCTGATTTGATGTGTTAAGAAAAGTGTAGTACTTAGACGATTGTGTGTTGGTTCTGTATGTTTTCATAAAAAATAGATAAAATACTTTAATAAATAGAATGCTTACTAAATTACAATTAAAAGACAGTTTTTACTCTTAATGGTCTATAGATTCATTTTCCCATCTAAAAATTGTTAAATTTCATCTTCAAGGATATACATTAGAATATTTTACTTGTTAAACTGGAATTCAGAGAAACATGATCTTGATGATCATGTTTATCTCTGTTTAATTACTGTTGGCTGAAATATTATTGATGTTTTAGATTTGGGGTCAGCCAGATCTGAAAAGGTGCCTGTTTTGATGAACTAATTTCCATTGGAGCACACTTGTGACCATTAGGTTACACATTGTCTATGCCTGCTTTTGTACTCTCAAGACAGAATTGAGTAGCTAGAAGAGAGACTTCATGGCCTGCAAAGTGCAAAACACTTACTGCCCAGTTGGTAAAGAAAAATTATTTTTCTGTTTGAGAACACTAAATGCAACCTAAAATAGAAAGTGCTTTGTATATAAGCGAGAAATGAAAGCCATAGCCTATTACATTGGATATTATTATGGTTTTCATGCTTATATATTTGCTAACACTTTACTTGAATGAGTGATGGCTCAAATTAAATAAGAATTGTTTTGAAAGTGTGATTTTTCATAGCTAAATATAGTTTATGAAAAAATAATGTTATGAGAAGTATAAGAAGCAAAATATAAAAGTAGTAAAATTGAAAGAATTACAGAAAATGAGGCTCTCTGCTTCATATTAATTAGTCTGAGATTTGCATTAAAAATAGATCGTGTTGTATTCTATTCTATTAATATATTTTAACCACCTTTTTTAGTATTAGTAAAGATGCTCATCAGGACTGCAGTTAAAACTTGGCTTTCTTGATTTGATAGGCTAAATCATTTCATTGGTAACTTGCCTGCTTTTCTTACATCTGAGGTATATTTATTGTTTACTAACTGTTAAGTCACAACAATTGAATCTCACTGTATGTACAATCTGGTGCTCCTGCTCAGCTCTGCTCTTTGGTTTGGTTTTTATTCTTAGACATAATTTCAGTATACAAACTCCAGAAACTGATATTGTCTATCTATAGATGTCAAGTTGCATCTGTTGGCCAGCAAATCAGTATCATTGTTTAAAGAATTCTGCATATTTTTCTGTCACACTTCTACTGTAAAATGAGGAGAGTGACTAAACCTTATGTTCAAGTTTGCTTTGTAATAAATTATGAAGTTGTATGGCCAAATGCCATATGGGTGCTTTGAGGACATTAATGTTTTGATTAATATAAGAAGGAGAATTAATAAAATATTTTCTACTCTTAGTCCTTAAAAATTTTGTTCTACTGAGGAAATAACCTCAAAGTCCATTAGACTATGCTTCATGAATTCAGGGCCGTGTCTGTTTCTCTGACTTTTCTAACCATAGGCATGTCTAGTTCAAAAGGGGTCTGACTAACGGTGATTACATAAGAAACTAATGAAATTAATGTCAGAATAACTTCCAATCCCTTTTATTAGTGTTTCTTGCTCTTAAGAAGTTATAGAACAACGAAATTATAGTTTCCTTCAGAAATTGAAATCCTTGCTTCCATTCAGCCTGCAGTATCTACTCAGGGTGTTTCTATTGATTTTTGGAATTTTCTCTGAAAGCCTTTGTACTGCATTATCATAGTAGCCCTATAATTATGTATGATTCTGCATATCAATAGACGTGACAATAGAATATGCAGAACTCTTCAAAGTATAGTTCTTATTTCTTGGCCAGCAGTTGCAACTTGACATCATTAGGCAGACAACATTCATTTCTGAAACTTGTACACTGAAATTATGGCTAGGATTAAAAACTAAACCAAAGAGTAGAGCCAAGCAGGAGTACAAGATAGTACATAAATGAGGCTTAATTGTTGTACCTTATCGGTTAGTAAATATACCCTAATATTTCAGACGCAAGAAAAGCAGGAAAGTCAGCAGTGAACTAATGTGGCCTATCAGAGTCAAATTTTAACTGCAACTCTTGAATATCTTTGAAATTGTTTGAAATGTATTTAAAGAACAGATGCAACACAGTCTGTTTTCTTAGCTTGATTAGAACTAAATGCATTTGGTTGTTACTTCTCCAACTGGTAGAAATGCCAAATTTTTTTCTTAAAACTAATAAAGGCAGAATTACTTGTGAAAATTTGTAGGATGCATGTAATTTCCCTTGATGTTTTTATAAATACTCGTAGCAGTTCATAGTAGTTAAAGATCTGGGTTAAGAAATCTTGGCTCTGCCACTTACTAGCTATGTTATGTGGTCCAAATTACTTAATTTATTAAATCATCGCTTTTCTCATCTATATGAATAATATAGATATGAATATAAATAATACTAGTATCAATCTCAAAAGATTATTC
This sequence comes from Sapajus apella, assembly GCF_009761245.1. Taxonomy (NCBI): domain Eukaryota; kingdom Metazoa; phylum Chordata; class Mammalia; order Primates; family Cebidae; genus Sapajus; species Sapajus apella. The sequence goes on from NW_022437019.1 coordinate 8,837,522, forward strand.
CAAAAATTAAATGATTTAATATATGTATAAGGCTTATTAAAATTCTCTGCATATACTAAAACTCATTAAATTATATCTATTCATAATATTACAACACACACACACAAATTTAAGTTTGCATGATGTCACAAAATCTCCAAAACACTCATGACCTCTGTTTATACAGAATTAACACCAAATCAAAAATGATGATATCCTGAAAAGCACATTAAAATTTAGAGATCAAAACAGCTGTGTGTTTAAAGGAGAATCCTAAGACACTGGGCTAGGATTCAGGAGACCTAGATTTTAAACCTGACACATCTACTCACTAGTGTGTGACCTTGAGTACGTCTCTTTTTGTTGTTGTTTTCTGGGACTTAGTTTCATTTCTGTGAGGAGACAAAAGAACGGGGTTGATACAGCCTTTTAGTTCTGAAATCCTGAAAATCTTTGAGTTATAAAAAGAGAAAAAATCACTAAAGAAGTAGAAAAAAACAACCATTGCTTTTTAGGCTAAAAAAAAGAGCTGACAAGCAGCAGTTGTGTTGTTAAACAGAAAGTGTGCTTTTTTTTTTTTCCAACGGAATAGTTTGCAATTGTTTTTTAGAATAAGTGTTTTGCTAACTCTATAGAGCTTTAGAGGTATAATCTTCTCAAGGTATCGTGCCTGCAGGAGTCTGCAGCAGTGTTGTTGGATGCTGTTATTTTTATATGGTAATGTCAGTTCATAAGGCTGAGAAGAATTTTATTGAAAAGCTAAATGCAAAACAGGACACTGAGTCTACTCTCTGCACTTTCCAGAGGTAGTTTTATTTCTGAACCAAATGTATCTAATCTTAAATGTGTGATAACACCTAGGGGCCTATTAAAGGTACATGAGGCTAACAAGAGTTTTATCTTCAAAAGACAAAGATCCAAGATTCATGTACAGAAAATGACACCCTTCTTACTGGAAATAGCATAGGATCGCACCTAGGGAAATGCAGATGTCCTACTAACTTTATAACTTCTATTTGACTTCTGTGATACATGAAAAATTAAGGAACTGGTTGTGCAGCTTAGTAATGCTAGAAAGGCAACTCAATCTTCTCTGATTTGATTCATTTGGAAATATTTGTCAAGGTCATTCTCAAAGTATAAAAAAATTGTGAAGTAAAATACAAATAGTCAGAAGACACGGTCCATCCTACCTTCTTAGTTTGATTTACTTGCTTTGTTAAGGCTGAGATTTATGGCTTTGACATTGCAAAGTTGTTCAGATATCAACCTCCATAAGTTGGCTTAGATGTGGTCTTTTACCATTGCATTAAGAACTTTCAGATTCTGAACTTTGTTTTACCAATTGTATTTCCTGATTGAGTATAAATACTTAAACAATGATAATACCAACACTAACATTTTTACCACATTCTGGGATTTTAAAAGTGTCTTAATATGATACACATCATTTGATTCTCCCACTCTTTCTGTGAGGTGAACATAACAAGTTTGTGTTTCTTCATTTTGTCTTCATCCCTTCTTTTCTTCATTTCTTCCTTTCCTGCTGCTCTCCTTCCTTCGTTTCTTTCTTTTTTTCAGAAACAAATTCTAGAAATTTAAACCTCTGGTTATTACTTAAAGATATACGGTTCCTAAATAGAATTTCAACTAGAATTCTAATTCTATAGACTCACATTCACTGCTCTACTTACTGATTCAGGAAGCAGGTTATAGGAAATTAGAATAAATTAGAATAAAGAGTGATGGAAGGTTTATGGATAAAGTACTTGGAGCAAGCACCAAATATATTTCTTCAAAGAGCCAGTAAACCTAATAGTAAACCCTAAAGTGGCAGCTAGGACTTGCTAAGCATCATTTCATTGTAATGCATTGGGTAACTTCAGAAAACCAGTAAAACCAATGGTCCTCCAGCTTGTTGGTCCATAGGAAATTTTCTCGGTATGAAGAATTGACACATTTAATTAAGTGTTGTAAATCATGGATGTTCTCAGTCACAGCCAACAAGACATAAACCTCCTGCAGACAGCTGTAAAAATCAATAAGTATTATTTTATAGCTGTTTTCTGAGACAATGTATTGCAGCAACTACTGATTGTTGGCAAGCTTTATCGATCATTAAGGTCTAATATGGCAAGCTGTGATGAGGAGTTTAGCAGTGCTCCTTTTTCATTCATTTCACTAAAGTAAATATGTTTTATCCGTAGTCCTCGAGCCCACCCCAAACCAACAGAGCTTCTTCCCTGGGATTAGGTACAGTACCAACTTGCATAGGTTAAATGTACTTTTGTGAGCCAGTTTCACAGTACTGAAGGGTCTGAACCCAGACAGCTGGCATTTATAACACAAGTTTAGGCAAGTTACTTAATCTCTGAGCCTCAGTCTCTTTAACTGTAAAATGAGGTAAATAAATATCTTGGAGTTGGGTGAAGATGAAATATGATACTATGTATAGATTTTAGGATATTTCCTGTGTATAGGAAACCTTCATTTTGAATGTTGTTATCACTTCATGTCAAAAGGGATGCTATTCCCAAAGAAGTTACAGAGAAAGGAGATAAAATAGTGGACAGCCAGTAACTGAATATTAAGAAGTTGAACAGATTGCAATAAATGATAGGATCATTTTCTTTTGTAACTACATGGTTTCATGAATATTTGGTCTTTGTAAAATAAAGCATACAAATAAAAATTAGCAAAGCAAAAATCATTCTACAATTCACCAAGTTTAAAGTCCTTTATTTTACGACAAAAGAGCTGAGCATCAGGTTAGTGTTCAAGGTTATAAGTGACGCAACACAAGTACTCTTACATCCAATTATAAGCTACAGCACCTAAGCTACTACCAGAGGCAGGTGCAGACAGACTTCCTAATTATACAACTCACATAATCCCATGGCCAGTTGGAAGATGTGGTTATATTTTTTAAGGTTGCTCTGAACTTCTTCTCTTACCTTTAATGTCCTTATATTTCACTCGGTATTAAATTATCCTAAAAGCAAGTAGCTATGACCCATTTTATGCTCCGTTTTAATCCAAAATCTAATAAAGTATCAACATTGGATAAGGAGGAAAACCAGCATTGGAAAAAAATAACTGTAAAAAGAAAATATGATCATGATGTTAGATATGTAATTTAAAATATAAAATATATTTTATTCCTCTTTGACCTTGCTTGGCTTGTTGAAATGCTGTCTTAGACTTACATTTTATATCACAAGATACATAGATTAAAAAACAAACTGCAGAATGACTTGTAAAATTTTCTCTTTCCTCACCTTTGGTCATTTAAAATCGATTTTTTTTTTGTCTTCTAAAATTGGGATGGTATTGATTATTTTTAGTTTCCCTTAAAAAATGTGACAGATTTTTCTGAATTTAGTCCCATTCCTTTACTTTTCGTTTTTTCATAATTATAAACCATTTATTGACAGTCTTTATGCTTTAATTAATGCCTAATTTCTTGATGAGATTTACATGTAACAAGGTTCGTCAATAAATTTCTCTAATATGAAAATAGTAAATAACTGTTGGATCCTAAAGGCTTCAGTGTGAGGCTTCACTGATTTTTGTCTTCATTGGCAGATCATTGGCTACCTTTAGTGGTAGAAAGATTCTTTGAAGGGCAGGCACCTAGAACAGAGCTTCATAAAGCCTCAGTATAAAGTCATGGGTGTGTATCTGGAAAATATGTTTCTGTTTAAATAAGGGGTAATGCCTTAGTGTAGGCCCAACATAATTACTGTACTGCCAAGTAAAACAGTTTTCAATTGCAAGATAATTGAAATGAACATAATGAACAGGTGGTCATGGACTCTGTGAGCCTATATATGTGCATGGATCAATTTCTATTCACTTTCCAAAATATTATCAGTTCAGTTGTGGCTTATGGTCTCCAAAAGAAACCTTGTGACCTGCCTATTCATCTCTTTTCTAGTTTGTGCTAAAGAGCATAGCACTTTTCAAAATAGTGATGTTAAACTTAACCGTTCTTTACAGCTTCTGAACTGGCCATCTGAACATGTTCATTACCACTTCATAAACTCTGCTCTGAAGCTACTTACTGTTCTTTGTTAACCTTATAAAACTCAAAAGGTGGTTGTTGTGATGTCAGTGTCTTAGAGACCATCACTACTGCTGTCTACAGTGATTTGTTTTAAAGGCTAATAATTTCCACTTTGAACTAAAATTTAATTTCGAAGCATAACTCAATAGTCTGTAGGTATGACACAAAGAGTTCTGATATTAATTTATAAATTACAGTTTGTCATATGTCTTTTTCTACAACTGAAAAAAAAATGAGCGTGCTTTAAGGTGACTTCTCAATGTACCCAGTGACTTTATCAGCGTCTCTTTTCTGTTACTCTGCATGAATCAAAATATCTCCGTGATGTGGGTATATTTAGAGCAACTCCTAGAAGTCTTTGACTTATGCAGGATGCAGTGTTTATGAATGTTGTGCTCTCAATAATCAAGAATAATTTTGTAGTCAAGTAGCATCACCTATAAAAATCCTACTTTATGGTAAGGTAGTGGATAGTAACAGATACATTTTCAGTTCTCACAGTCAAATGTGATTTTTTACTATGAACTGTTACAAAAGTCAAGGGCATTCAGAGGATTTCAGTTTGCTATTAGAAACATTAGAAAGCAATCCTGACTACCTGTTTCTCAGTTAAGTTATGTCAACAGGAGATAGTAATGTCCACAACTGCCAAGGTCTGTATAAATCCTCCACTTGGGAGATGGATTGAAACTGTAAACAATTCATTTTTTATGCCATTGGAATTTCTCTTGCTCAGAGTTTCTGAAAAATGATTGCTTTTCCCTATTCTCAAAGGAATTCTTACTGTTCATACTTTTGGTTTTGTATAAAATGTTAAGAAAAGAATCTCTCACCATACAGTGGAGAATGATTGGCTAAAATTCTTTTCCTCAAATGTACCTCAGCATTCTCTCATGAAAAAATCAGAAATTTTCAGTTTTATTTTGTCATCCGCGAGTTATTTTAGTTGCACTTCCTTTATGCCAGAATTTAGGCAGGATGTGTTGATTAGATTGACCCTTTAAATTGACTTTTATGGCACTGTAGTCACAGTTCTGGGAATTACTGTGACACCTTTTGGGCACATGATGCAGTAATGCAGGTGGCAGGTCTTGCAATAGCAGCAGTGCCCAGCTAGTTTACACTGGGTACCTGGAGAGAGCATTTACACCAATTCCGCCTCAAGTGTTCTTCCAGGTAATGAGGCTGCACAGACATTAACAAAGAAAAGTATGCAATCTATATATTTCCTCAATTGACTTCAACCTAAGTCGCTGGTTAAAAAACAGTAATTATTTATCATTACTTATAAACTGACATGAAAGCTAACGCTTATAATTCTAGCTCACATTTAAAAAATAAGAATTTCCCCCTCTGCCACACAAATTTATTTTTTGAGAAAAATTCCAATCTGGGTTAACCCCAGCCCTGAGAAGCCCATGTGTGCTATCAGATTAAAAGTCTTCTATATTGACTTAGACAGGTAGGACAATTTTACTTCTGAAATGATGTAAGATATTTTCTCAGGGTCACTAATATAACCCCTTAATTACAACTATCTTTCTGAAAGGTTTGGGTCCCAAACACCTAATTTACATTCTATATAATAACCTTCATTGTGTCACTTTCTGTCCTGGTAATTCTTGTATTCAACCATAGGAAATTCCCGAGCCATCAAAATTAGTCACAGAGCAGAACAGAGCATAGGAAACTCTCTGACAAATTAGTAGTGCCCTAGAGACATGAAAGAAGTGAGATGTTTGCTAACTCTTTAAGTAAAGTATAAGTTGTTACTAGAAGAAGTCTGAAGTATTGGGAACTAATAGACACGGGTACCAATGTTTTTCAGTTTCTTGGGTCAGAGTTTTATTTCCATCTTTGTCTTTGTCACCTGGGATATTGATAGCAGTCTATTCTACATCGTTGTTAGATTGTTTGAACATGGATTGAGCGAAACAATTTCTGAACAAAATAAATTCATTTTGTTAGTATCAGCATTTGGCGAAATGTGCTAGACAATGAAACTTAGAATAATAAAATCCATTGATTTATAAAGTTTTTCAATAAAACAAATCTTTTCTTTCTTTGCAATCCCTACAGCAAATATATAGGGAGAGTGTGGCATATCAAAAACAACATTGCTCTCAAAGTTATGAAATGCCAAGTTCAAGCTTGTTATTTATGTTTGGAGAAGTGTCATTGCCTTTCTTATCTTCACTTCCATCTTCTGTAATATGGGCATAGAAGCAATAACCTGCTTACATCCAAATTATATTGTTGGTAAGCAATCACTTAACCATCCTGAGTGAAGGCAAAGAAAACTCACATAATTTCCTCATTTGCAAAGCAAGGATGGAAATAGCACCTTCCTCATGGGGTTTTTATGAACATTAACTGAAAGAATCCATATAAAGCCCTTAGCATAGTTTATTTCAGGTATATACTATACAACCAATTAATATTAGCTAAAATATTGATGGTCAATATATATAGCCAAAGAAGTTAAGTTTTATCAACAACAGTAAAAGAAATCTTTAATTTATTTAAGTTCTACTGTATGCAGACTCACTAGTAGGTACTATGCATATTAGGAAAATTAAGGTAAAAGATAAAATAAAATACTTATGGCAACTCAACTAGTAAATATCAGAGTGAAGACTCCAAGGCTTATGAGTGACACTGTGAATGAAGTCCAGGCTTATTTTCTATAGCAACTGCCTCTTGACAAACCTCCATGAAGCAGCAGGCAGAAAAGCTGCCATGGAATGTAGCTGACCTTTGCATGTCAGGTTAATAGTGCCTCTGACTTCTTCACATACATTTCTAGTACTGCATGCTGCATGTCTTTTTGTTGTACCTAAGTTACTACGTCTGTTTTTGATAGCTGTTGATTAGTCCGTAGACTGAAATAGAGCATGTTTTCTTACCTATCAAATAAAGCTATTTGAGAATTACATTCTTTGTATATTGGAAATAATCTTAAAGATTTCCAGCCACAGAGTAGCAATTTATAATTTATTTTTGTTACTAACATGAAAAAGGTAAATTCCTTTATTTCTTCTACATGTGCTTCTAACCTTTAACTCTAAGAAGCTTAGTTAATACATTTGCATGGTAATTAAAGTTTAGTGATGTTTAAAGGAAATGAAATCTACTGTGGAATTAATGAGATGTGTGAAGCATACCAAACCTTAAACATCTTTTTTATTTCTTTTTTGTTAATTAAAGTGCTTAGGAAAAATAAAAACAGAAAAATCTCTAGTAAAATTGAGTTTTTCATAGCTACAGTTCTATGCAATAATATATACTCATTTCTTTTCCAAAGTAAAAGGATTTGTTTTGCAAACTATCCCCTGGATAGAATAGAACATATTTTCTAATAACAGACCCAATATTGCTGAAAACAAAAGTTTCTTTTACTTTTGAATTTTTTTAAAAAAAATTCTAATTCCCTTTCTACTGTTCTTTACCCAAAATGTTAAATACAGCTTCAGAGAAACCTGTTGAAGATTTTAATGTAGAACTGATCAGAAGGGATATTTCAATGAAAAAATAATGTCACACAGAGAAGAGATGAACTTTAGAAACTGAGTTCATTTTGCATATCATGGTCCTTTTTTCTACCTATCTAAGACATGTTCAAGTGAACTCAGTAGCAATTGACATTAACTTGACCTAACTTTATCATGCACTGTTATGCATGGCAGCATTGACAAATATGGATAAATGGTATTATAGCTACTTCTTAATGAGCATGTTCTCTGGTAAGGCCTAGGGTTCACACACATTGTCTCATCTAAAAGTCATTAACAATTCTGAAAGTAAAATATATTTAATGTGAAGAAAGTAGAGATTAGAAAGATTAATCAATTTCCTAAACTCTCACATATAAATGAAAGAGACTGGTTTGATTCAAAATTGAAGCCAAGGTTTGAGATGACTAGAATTTGGAGTGGTATGTAGACATTAATCTTGGCTGAGACATCTGGGAGACTTCATAGCACTACAGAGTTGTCTAAAAGGCTATGAATCTAAGTGATTATGGAGCTACTGTACATGTTTCATAATTAGTGCACATCATTTTACATGTACATTAAGGACCATTTGGAGGCAGCACACCTTATATGGATGACCCCCCCATTTACACACACACACACACACACTCACTTTCTGGGATAGAGAGAAGGCAAATCTCTTGTTTTCATTTTATGTATTCAACAAATACTCATTAAGCATTTGCTCTAGGGCAGACACTATATCTGGGAGATAAAAAGATGAACAAGACAGACCAGATGTTTTCTCTTATGATGCTTATTCTAGTGCAGGAGACAAACAATAATCAAGTCAATGTGCAATTAAGAAAATTACACAGTATTCTGTGCAGGAACTAATCAGGTGGATGTATGAGAGAGTAGCTTATGGATGGAGGGACTTTTTTAGAATAAGAGGTTGGCGTTTCAAGGTTTTATTTAAGCTGGGCTGTGAAGAATGGGAGGGCGAGCCTTGGGAAGAGGTGGGAGAAGAATGTCTGCACTCTGGTCATATAATCAGCAAACACATTTGTAGCCATTTAAGCAAAAGTGTCAGGTGATAAGCACATCACTGTGCTCCCTGGAGCTGTGATCATGAAGTTCTGGAATGAAATCACACTTAGCTGATATTTTTGGCATGGGAAGAGTACAACTATATGAAAAACATCTGCTTTCTTGCTTCAAATGAAATGTGGCCAAAAATGACTGACTGAAATGAATTTGTTTTTGAAAAAGCAACAGAATGATGAGGAAGCTAAATTTTGGTAATATTATAGCTCATCTCCAGCTTCATTGTAGTTAGCATTTCCAGTGTGTGTGATTTCTGTTGCAGTATCTCTTAACTGTCAGTTGTGGGGGTTTTTGGAAAGAAAATTTATTTTTATTTTATTTTTAATTTTTAAAATTTCAGCTTTTATTTTATATTCAGGAGGCACACGTGCAGGTTTGTTACATAGGTATAATGTATGAATGCTGAGGCCTAGGATACAAATCAGCCCATCACCCAGATAGTAAGCAAATTATCCAACAGTTAGATTTTCAACCCTTGCCACCTGTCCTCCCTCCCCCACTATTACCCCCTATGTCTTTTGCGACCATCCTTATGTCCATGAACACCCAGTGTTTAGCTCCCAGTTATAAATGAGAACATACACTATTAGGTTTTCCATTCCTGCATTAATTCACTTAGGATAATGGTCTCTAACTGCATCCATGTTGCAGCAACTAACACGATTTTGTTCCTTTTAAATGGCTGCATATAATTGCATCATGTATGTATATCACATTTTCTTTATCCAATCCACTGTTGACAGGCACTTAGATTGATTCCATGTCTTTTACTATTGTGAATAGTGCTGGAATGAACATACTAGTGCTCATGTCTTCTAGGTAGAATGATTTATTTTCCATTGAATATATATCCAGTAATGGAGGAGAGTGAACAACTCATTCTCTGAGGACGTCAGAAGAGACTTTTCAGAGAATAAGATGCTTTAACTGATTTTCCTCATGCAGAAAACGGGACAAGTGCTTTTCAGGCAAAGGAAACTGCATACTCCCAATGTGGGAAGTGCTAATGCTGAATGTGATATCCAGGGATCTACACATTGATTGACATTGCTGGACTGTATTTTACAAAATATGAAGGAATGGTAGAAATATTATTGGAAAGCTTTTTTATCTTACAAAATATTATCATAGATGGATTGAAGTTTACTCAGTTAATCATATTTAATAATGCTTTGTATCAGTATATAATTCTATACTGGATGTTGGGATGCTTTAGCCAAAGGGTGAATTTTCCATGCCATGTTTTAGGTCTCTTATTTTGAGACTAATTCAGAATGAATGAAATAAGAGAGATCTAGCACTACATTTATGTAGTGTTGCCTCATTTCTTTATATAGCTATCTATAATGAAGTTTCATATCTCTAGTTAAAAAAGGAGCCACAAAGCCTCTCCAAAGGCAGAATAGTTTAGAGGATACTGGGTTGTTCTGGCAAATTAATTATTCTACCTTACTTATACAATGGAGGTTTACAGATTTTCATGCCGTATTTTTATATTAGCAGAACACTTTGTGATTCCTAGGATATGAGCGAAGATGAGTTTCTATGTGACATATGCACCAATTAAGAATACAGAGGGAAAATAATTTGGCCTACACTATTCTGAATTGGTGTCAGGCAAAATGCTATGCATTCATCCTCTTACCCAGCCAACTGCATCCTTCAGATCTATGTTTGTCTCTTCCTCATGGAAACCACGCACTCTTTTTTCCCTTTAGAAAACTGGACAGCTTATTTTCCCTTATTATAAGCGTAACTACAATTACTTATGTAAGTGTATGTTAATGTACATCTACTTGTTAAAGTGACAACAACTTGAGAGAAGGAACATCATCTTGGGAGACAAGAAACATGTTACTCAATTTGGCATGAGAGTGTAGTGTAGCCGTAGTCAAGGGTTCCGGGTCTTGTATCAAAGGAATTGCATGTCAATCCCGTTCTCCACCTTTCAAGCCTCATCTCTAAAATTGGGATAACATTGCTATTCATGTCAATGTTGTCTTAATATATTTGTCACTTTTCTCTCAATCTAGCTGCCAGTTTATGAGATCAGGGAACCTGGTATCTACTTTGTTATGTCTCCAGTGCCTAGAACATTGTTGGACACACAATAAGCTCTTAATAAATTGCTGTGGAATAGATGAATTAATGCACAGCTTATGTAGCTAGGTAAGGATTTAGTGAGGCATAAATAGGTTTGTATCCAGAAATCTCTTAGCATAATGCCTATAGCAGAGTATGCGTTTAGTGATATAAAATTATTTTTTATTTAATAACTAGTACTCAAAACAGTATTTATATTAAAACTTGAATATTTTTTGTTCAAGTCTTTTTTTATACATATGTTGCCATTCCTCTTGGGTAAATACCTGGAAGTGAAATTACTGGATCTTGGTGTAGATACATGTTTAACTTTATAAGATTCTGCCAAACCATTCTTCAAAATGGTCACTTCATTTTCACTGTCACCAGCAGTGTATGGAGATTTGGGTTGCTCTACATCCTTGGCAACAGTTGGTGTTGTTCTTTATAAATTTAGCCGTTCTAGTGGGGGTGTAGTGGTATCTCATTGTGGTTTTAATTTGCATTTTCTTTGATGACTAATGCTGTTGAGCAATTTTTCATATGCCTATTGGCCAGTTTGCATATCTTCTTTTGTGAAGGGTCTGTTTTAGTCTTTTGCTCATTTTTAATTGAGTTCTGTGTCACTTTGTTATTGAGTTTTAGCAGTTGTGTAGACATTCTGGGTATAGTCCGTTATAAGGCATATATGCATGTGTGCACGTGTGTGTGTGTGTGTGTATGTGCACACATATATTTTTACATATAGATAAATTTTCTCCTTGTCTTTGACTTGCCTACTCGCTTTCATAACAGCCTTTTATCCTGCAGTACTTTTATTTCAAAATAATTTTAGATTTACAGAAGAGTTGCAAAGATGATACAGAAAGTTCCCAAATAACCTTTACTTAGCTTCCTCTGATGTTAACATCTTATGTAACCATGGTATATTTATCCAGATTAAGAAATTAATGTTGTTACAATACTATTAAATGGCTTACTTTACTATTCACTATTAAATAACAGACTTTATACTTTTCCAATTTTTATATTAATATCCCTTTTTTGCTCCAGGATCCAATCCAGTGTCCAATTCAGGATACCACATTGCATTTGTTTTTCATGACTCCCATTCCCCTCCATTCTATGATGGTTTCTCAGGGTTCCCTTGTCTTTCATAACAATTTTTTAGAGTTCCATATAGGTATTTTTCGAATGCCCCTTAATTTGGGGATTTTGATGAACAGAACTTTAAAATTCTTACAAAATTCAATTTATCAATGTTTTCTTACCCAATTAATGGTTTATGTGCCCTATTCAAAAAATCTATCACTACCCAAAGGTTATGGAGATATTCTCCTATAGCTCCTTCAACAAGTTTTATAGTTGCTTTTATGTTTACATCTCCAATCCAGTTTGAATTAATTTTTATCTATAGATTTGAAGTAGAAAATCTTTTTTTCTATGTGGATAACTAGTTTTCTACTTATTTACAAAGACTGACCTTTTCTCATTATATTGCTTTGGTGTCTTATTTAAAAATATAAACTATATTAAGTATAGGTCTATTTCTGGATTTTAGTTGACTCCATTGCTCTATTTGTCTCTTTTCACAATACCTTGATTACTGCCCTGTTAGAGTAGTGGTTGGTAAACTTCTTCTAAAAGAGGCAAATAATAACTATTTTAGATTTGCATGTCATCAAGCCTTCTCACAATTATTCAGGTCTGTCATTATAGCATGACAACAGCCGTAGATAATATATAAGTGAATGGCTGTGGATGTGATCCACTGAAATTTAATTTACAAAACCCAGGAATATTGTTTGGAAATTATTTGCTATTTATTTAGAGTAAAACTTTAAATAAGATAATGTTAAGTCCCTCAACTTGATTCTTGTTTTTCATAATTGTTTTGTTTAGGCTAGTTCCTACACAGGATTATGTAAATGACAGGAAAAGCTTAGTTTCTATAAAATGCCTAATAGGAGTTTTATTTTATTTGCATTGAATTTACAGATCAATTTGGGGAAATTTGACCTCTTAGCAATATTTTCTTTTTCAAACCATGCGTCTTCATTGATATGGGTCTTTTTATCTTCTGAATGTTTGTGTAGAGGTTTTGCACATTTGTTAAAACTTTTCCTTAGTATGTTGTGTTTTCAGTGTTTTTATGAAGTTTATGACAATTTATTTTCATTGTATAATTGCTGACCTTGCAGTCTGTGAGCTTTCTAATGCCCTTTATTAATCCTAGTACTTTTGTATATAGATTCATTAGGTTTGTGTGTGTGTGTGTGTGTATATGTATACATGTATATATACACACACATATATGTATACAAAATCACATTATTTATGAAAAAAGACAGTTTTACATATTCTTTTCTAATCTTTGTGATTTTACTTACTTTACCTATTACATTGACTGTGATTTCTATTACAATGTTGAATAGAAGTAGAAGTGATGATAGCAGACATGCTAGCTTGATTTCTAGTGTTGGGGGAAATAAGTTTCTAAATATTGAGCCTGATGTTATTTGCAAAGTTTTTATAGATGGCTCTTATTGGAGTAAGAAAATTTCCTTGAATTCATAATTGCTGCAGATTTTCTTTTTAGATCATGAATCAGTATTGAATTTTGCCACGTGCTTGCTCTCAACTTAGTGATGTGATCATTTATTTTTCTTTTCTATTCAGTAAATGAGTCATGAAAAAGCATTAATTGACTTTAAAATGTTAAAGCATGCCGACATTTCTGGGCTAAACTCTATTTTATCATGCTCTATTACACTTTTAACATATTATTAAATTTTATTTGCTAATCTTTTATTAAGGATTTTCATGTCTATGTTCCTGCGAAAAATAGGTGCACAGTTTTTATCCTTATAATATCCTTTCCTGGTTTTGGTATTAGGGCTTTTGCTTGTCTCAAGAAAACACTTGGCTGGGCGTGGTGGCTCACACCTGCAGTCCAAGCTACTCAGCAAGCTGAGGCAGGAGAATAGCTTGAACCTGGGAGGTGGAGGTTGCAGTGAGCCGAGTTTGTGCCACTGCACTCTAGCCTGGGCAAAAAGAGCAAAACTCCATCTCAGACTAAAAAAAAGAAAGAAAGAAAAAAAGAAGGCCTGGCACCATGGCTCACACCTGCAATCTCAACACTTTGGGAGGCTGAGGTGGGCCGATCACTAAGGTCAGAAGTTCAAGACCAGCCTGGCCAACATGGTGAAATGCCATCTCTACTAAGAAAGTGAAAATTAGCCGGGCATGGTGGCAGGTGCCTGTAATACCTGCTACTCGTGAGGCAGAGGCAGGAGAATAGCTTGAACCTAGGAGGCAGAGGTTGCAGTGAACTAAGATCATGCCACTGCACTCCAGCCTGGGGGACAGGGGGATACTGTCTTAAAAAAATAAACAAATTTTAAAAAAAGAAAAAGAAAAGGCTTAGGAATGTTGGACTCTTCATCCATTTTTTGAAGTTGTTTGCATAGAATTTACAACATTTCTTGTTTAAATTTGATAGAGCTCACCAACAGAGTCATCTGCAATTGTGAGGGTTTTTTTATGTAAAAAATTTTTCATTTGGAATCATATTTGTTTCATAGTTATTGGCCAATTCATATTTACTATTTCTTCTTTGTGTCAGTTTTGTGAATTGTTTCTCCGAATGAACTTGTTCCCCTTCAACTAATTTGTAAAATGCATTCATGTAAAGTTGTTCATAATTTCCTTATTATCTTTCTAATTCCTTTAGTCTCTGTGGTAATGTTCCTTTTTTTAATTCCAGATATTCGTTTCATTGATTTACTTGTTTTTCATTTTATTGTTTTTTACTTGTATTTGTTATTTCCTTCTTTTCTGTTTGTGTTATTTGCATTTCTTTTTATAATTCCTTAAGTTTAATCCTAAATTATTAATTTTAAGCTTTTCTTCTTTTCAAATATAGGCATATAAAGCTATAAATTTGCCTCTGAACACTTTTTTGGCTGTTCTTCAAGAATTTAAAAATATTCTGGTTTTACTATTCAAAATATTTCAATATCCCTTGTGATTTATTATGAAATCCATGAATTTTTTAGTTCTAAATGTGTGATTTCCCATGTTTTTTTTGTCATTAATATGAAAAATCTAATGTGATTCTGTTGTTGTCAGAGAACATACAGTAAATGACATTAGTCCTTATAAATTATTAAGACTCATTGAATATCCTTGCACATGGTTTGTTAGGTTATTTTAGTAAATATTCCATATGCAATAGAATATTATGTGTATTGTATTCTGCTGTTTCTGGGTGTGGTGTTCTATAAATATTCATTAGGTTATTTACTTTGTAGGATTATTCACATCTTCAATGTCCTTTTTTTTTTTTTTTTTTTTTTCTTTTTTGGTCTATTTGATTCATCAACTGCTGAGAGATAGTCGTTAAAATTTCCAACTTACCTGGTGAATTTTCTATGTTTTTCCCTTTAGATAGGTCAGTTTTATTTTAAAGGTAGCTTCATTTATTTTGAAGGTCTATAATTAGTTGCATATACATTTCGTACTATGACTTTTTGATGTATTGATGTTTTTGTCACTGTGACATTCCATCTTTATATTTAGAGATGTTTCTTAAGTAGAGGTCCTATTTTTCAACTTTTAGCGTAACCACTCTAGTTTTTCTATTTTTAGTATTAGAATTTGTTTTCATTCTTTTATACCTCCCTGTATCATTATACTTAAAACGTCTCTCTTGTGAAGGGCAAATTATTGAGTCTTCCTTTCTTGTCCAGTTTGACAATCTCTTGCTGATAAATGGAATATCTATTTCATTATATTTTACTTTTAATGTGGTTATCTATTTGGAAGTTTAAATCAACCTTATTGTTATTTCTTTTCCATTTGTCCTAAATGTCTTTTGTTCCACTTTTTCATTCTTTTCTGCCATGCTTATTGAAGATCTTTTAGTTACCATTTTTCTGCTCTTTTTCAATTCTAGGATTTCTATTTGATTTTTAAAAATAGTTCCTATATCTCTGCTGAGATTTCCCATCTGTTATCTTGTGATACATATCCTTTTCCCTTGAATCCATAAAAGCATTTACAAAAACTGTTTTAAAGTCTCTAAGAATAGCAAAATTTCTAGAAGAAAAAAACAAAACAAAGCAATAACAACAATCACGTCTTTATCTTCTTTCAGCAACCATTTTGTTTCCCATGTATCAGTCATATTTTCTTGCTGCTTCTAGTCTAGGAGTTCCTTTGATGTTTTTCTGCCTTGTTAGAAGTCCAATGTCTGCAAATACTGTATGACCTGTGTAATCCCCAGTCAACTCACAGATCTCCAAAAATTGTTTTCTGCAAGGCCTTACAAAGTTTTGACTTGTTAATGCACTGCTTAGTATTTGGCCATGTCTCAGTGAAGAAACCATATGGAAATTTCTCTAATTTTTCTCTGTGCAACTCCCTCCTCTCCAGTATCCTGCTCAGTAGCCTGCCCTACAAATTTCAGCTACCTCATCAGCCTCCAAATCTTAATCTTTTTTTCTACCTAGGCAAAGTTTTGCTCCCTTTTGAAGGTATAATTTCCTTTGCTGTGCTTTATACAGTGATCCCAGGCAAGAAGCTGTAGTGTTTATGAACCTCACTTTTCTGTATTTCTTTCTTCTAAAGATCATAGCCCTGTGCTGTCCGATGTTCAACACTTAAACACAATCGATTTGTATATTTTATATAGTCTGATTGTAGGCAGTAGAGGGAGAAGCAACATGAGTTGTGGCAACATGCCTAATGCTCATACTCCTCATAGTCAGAATTAGAAGATAGAAATATGCTTTCATCTCATATTGCTTATCCAAGATAACATTAGATTTGTAGATTATTTAGCCCAGATTCTTGCACACAAATGTACCTGTTCCATATCTAGTATAATAAACAATGCATTTCTTTTATTACTATATTAAATTTTAAAATATACTGACATTTTAATTAATCTTTATACTTTTATTTAATTATCATAATTTATACTGGAATATAGCTAAGTCTATAGTATAGTGAAGTTCATTACAACTTTAGTGAAGTATTAAAAGTATATTACATTATAGTGAAGTATCAAAACAACTTTATTTTTTTCACCCTGTTTTATATTCTGATTTAGATCATGATTTCTCCATTGATATAATGAAGGTACATTTAGGCTTCCCTAGCATTAAAGAAATGTAGAAAAATTATTATAAATTACATAATGCATAAAGTATTTTATATAAGATAATAAAACAATTTTACCTTAAATGTACAAACTATATACCATATAAAAATAAATAAAATAAATTCATGAAGTAAATATAATTACTTTAAATATGTAAAATAATATTTTATATTTACATATTTTATATTTATTTTATATTTATATATAAAATAATTTTAATAATGAAATAATGTTTATTGTTAAGATATTTTATATTTTTAGGTTAACTGATCACTCCAGTTTTCTTTTTCTTGTAGATAAGAGTAACCAGGGAAAACCTACATTTATATGCAGACACATACACAATACACCTAAAAAATAATCGGCTTCAATGTCAAACAAATTTTACCAAATTATGCTTGGAGAATCATATTAGGAATATCTATGCAATATTAAAAAACTGTAGTAGTAAGTTAAGCTCAAGCACTTAAACTAGTGGGTCTCTGAATCTGTGCCATTAACATTGAAAAATGAAAGCATAATTAGGTCACTATCTTTTATACTGTCAAAAGGGAAATAGCATAGTTAACAACTTCAAAAATAAAGCAGTCAAAAAAATACTGCAGTATAAAATAGATAGTGGAAAAATCACAACTGTCTGTTTAAAGATCTGTGGTTGAAAGGTAATTAATTCCACTTTGCTAAAGGCAAACTATTTTCGCATCCTTTGAATATTACCCACAGTACTTTTTTTTTTTTTTTTTTAACAAAGACTTGGCACAAAGCAGATTTCTTAAAAAGAAGTTCATACTTCTTTTAGAAGGCAAATCTCATACATGTGCATAGCTCTTTGTGATTTTTTTCTTGATTCCTAGATAGTTTTATAATTTATTCAATAAGTTTATAATGAATTTTTTTACAGGGCCATTTATTCAAGACCTTTTCAGGTGTTTCACTAGTGCTGAAAGTTTATTATTTAAAACATTCTAGTAACTAGATGATACATGCTCATTTTAAAATATCAGGAAACATTTAAGTTAATAATTTGAGTTTAAAATATTTTGGAGAAATTTTGACTTTGCCTGATATGTTTGGAAACATCTTTCAGTGTCATAAAAACTGAAATGGAATTCACTTATTAATAATCTCCCTTTAATTAAATGAATTTTTACTTTCACAATGAAAAAATATTATACATATGAGTCTATAATCACTGCAGGCATGAGAGAGATCCTTGCTAGTAGGTTAGACATTACTTGAAAAGGGGTTATAAAGTCAGAGAAGAGAAAGGAAAACACAAGACAACAAGGGAAATGTGAAACAAGCAAACCAAAACATCTATTAACCAACTCCCTGTTATAGATTACGCAAAATAATATGCACTTAATATACATTTTATCCCTGTAACAATCAAATGGAGGCCCATTTACCAGATTCTTAAGGTAGGCTATACTCTTTTCATTACTCTGCGTTGACTTCAGGGTCATCCACTCCAGCCATTCTGTTTCATATGTGGGTATAAAAAAAAAAAAAAAGAATGAATGAAAAAAAGAGAAAAATAGCCAACCAACCAACCAACCAACCAAACTCAGAAAACACAAACTGAGTTTCAGAAAGATGGAGGTACTTAGTTTACTTAAGAACCCACAGTAAGTTGTAGTCTGAATATTCAGTCTTGAATATCCTCAATGCTATTCCCTGTAGCGGACTCAGCAACAGTATCCTCAGAGTGATAAAAATTATATTAGTAAATGGACTCAGAGAGAACCAACACTTTCAAATTTTTTAAAGCTGAAATTCTGCACTCACAGAATTCATGGAACTTACATCCTGAGAACTTTGAACCAGTTGTTTGGTTTTATTGTTTTTGAATGACTTTTTTTTTTTTCATTGCTCTTCTAGCCAGTGGGCTTTGTATTTGAACCATGAAATCAATTTTCCTCATCTTAGAATGTGAAGGGCTACAGGTTGTACTTTCTGTAAAAAAAAAAAATTAACAGAGACAAGCAAGACAATTTAGGAAGCATTCATGTTCACCATGCTTTGTACTGCACCCCCACCGATGCCTTCTGCATCCCCCTAGAATGACAACAGAACACTTGACCTTTTCATGCTTTTATTTTATCCAGTCTATCCAGTGGTGATTGTGATAAATTACTTGAAAATATTTCCTTGGATGGTTCTCATATTAGAAGAACAATTATTTTTGTTGTGTTTTAGTTTTTGTTTAGTTGGTTGTTTTAAAAATACGTCATGGTCATTAAGAAGTATGGTATTGGTAATCTCCAGGGAGGTTCTGATAATTCCATTATTTAGAAATAGTTATACTGCATACACTTGACTAATTTCAACTACCCATTGAAATCCTAAACCCTTGGGTGTTTAGGAAGAAGTCCATGAACTTTCACAGCTGACAAGGGCCTATGGAAGATTATCTAGTCTTTATTTTACAGATAAAGAAATGGACCCCAGTAAGGAAAATTATTTGCTTAAAGTCATTTTGACTCCCAGTTCGCTGTTCCCATGTTTGTTACCTATTATTGCTCGTAATTTGAGGCACAAGAAGTGGTGCATGCTTTCTCAAGTGAGAGAAATATTACTCATTTTTCTAGTTTGAATTATTTTTAAAATACAGTGATTGATAAGATAGTATTGAAGAAAATGATGATGCATAGGCTTTGAAAAAAGGTACCTGCAAGAAGAATTAAGTAGGTTATCATTGGTGAGTGCAACTTCATGGACAGTTGTCCAACCAAAATGTAGGGTCATTGCAGCTCCAGCATCTCAAAGCCAATAAATACAGAAATATGATATTTTTGGTCCATAATCAATTCAGAAATGTATTGTGCCATTTTAAGTATGGCTAGAAAAAATAAGGCTAAGTATTTTCACTCTGTCTCAACTTTTCATTAAAGAAAGTGGCGGTTCATCAAAATTATCCAGGGGAATTAACATGAAGAGTTACACGACACATACACTCCTTGTTATTTGAATACTTGTAAGGACCCAGTATGATCTATTTTAAGACATCCTCGTCAGTCCCCTTTCTCTTTTATATTTGTTTCACATAGGTCTGAAATGACTCAAAGATCCATGTAAAGCCTTCTAAATTTCATGCAATAAAGTATTATTTTCATGATTGCTTGTGTGGTAGCTTTTCAACAAGAATTATGGGTGAAGCAATGTTTATTCTATTTATTAAAGTTGATTATTTCAGAATGTTTCTCAAAGACATATTTCACTATCTTGTAATTTTTAAATAATTTTACATTTTATTTTAAAGCCCCAAATAAAGGAAATTTTTACCCAAAGTGATAGACAAGAGATAGCTGTACTTCAAGAGCAAAGGCAGAGTCACCAGAGGCTTCTTGAGTCCAGCTGGGTTTGTGGGCAGGCCATCATCCTAGCTGAAGATGAAATGAATGCTCCATGGGCTCTCTGCCTCCTTTACCAGGCACCTTGAAAGGCTGTAACAGAACTTAGCTTGTGCAATGTTCTAGAGGGCTGAGTTGGTAGGGGACTAAGGGATTTTATGAAGAGAGTGATGTTGGTATTATTGTCTTGATTGTGCTGTCTCATATTCTAGGGTTTACAGGTGTTCCTCAGCACACAGACTGAACTCAGCCCTGGGAGATTATAGTCTTTGTTACTAAACAAAACACACACACACACACACACACACACACACACACACACAGAGCCCCAAATGACAATGCACTTAAAACTTGAGCCCCCATGAAATCTCGTGATTATACTCTTCTGAGTTCAGATTAGTTTCTGGCTATGAGATAGAACACTTTGGCAATCCTCATGCCATAGGCTTAGTGGGCTTTCTTTTTGGGAGGTGCTAATGTCCATCACCACACCTGAGGTTGTGTCCTTAAGATTCAGTCCTGTAGCAAGCCTCAAAGATCAGGGTTTGGGAGAGATGTGTAGATGTTAAGAGAACTATTTCTAAGGGACTCTGCTGCCTTAGGTACTTAAAGAAGAGATGCAATCATGTTGAAATCACCTGTGAGTCTCAACAATGTGTTCTTGATCTAAAGCATAATGCAAGGGCTCACTGAGAACTTACCTTGGGAGGTTCAATAACTTTGAACTCAGTTTTTAAATATTTCATACCTAAAATACAAAACTTCTAACGTGAGGATGAGGGGTGCCTCCCCTTAAATGTTGGATGTTACTGAGTTCTGTACTTTTTGAATGGAAAAAGACTCAAAGGTATCTGAGGGGCATGAGTCTGATGGGAAATACAACCTTATTATTAACAGTTTTAGTAAATTTGGTATAGGTGTATACATACATATGATTACTCTCAGAGAAAATATTTTGCCAAGGGCATAAAGATGTAATATTTAAGGATGCACCTTGCAGAGTTACTAATATTAGTAGAAAAAAATGTAACCAAGAAAAAAGTCACATAATCTGATACAAGAGTATTGGTGGTATCTAAAACTGAGGTGACTACTCTGCAGATGTTAAAATTATGATGTTGAATATACCTCAAGATATATTTTAAATTTTAAAAATAAAATATATTATTTAGTGTGGTCATAAAATGTTCATGCTGGTTTTCTGTATGGATATATGATAGCCACTAATAATGGTTGTTTCTAGGTGGTAGATTATGCTTAATTATTTTCTTTTGTTCTGATTTCCAGTTTTTCTACAATGACTTTGGATTCTTTTTCTTTTTTCTCTTTTTTAATTTGTCAGATAACACTATATATTTATCATGTATAACATAATATTTCAAGGTTGTTGAGTAACTCTAGCTGATTATTTTTCTAAGAAAATCAATAAACCTCATCTTAATTTTGAGAAAATAATCTTAAATTAAAAAATGAATCAGTAGCTACTATGTACTTGCTTAGAAATGTTGAATGATTGATTTACTTAATCCTCCTAATAATCCTCTAAGAGGATATTATGATCACATTTTACAGGTAGGAAAAATGAATTGGGGAGGTTACATAATTAGTTCAAAGTCAAATCACACATATAGTAAAGAATAGAATCAGGGATCACTCCCAGGCTTCTATGAGCCATCCTGCTGTGACACATTGCAGTTTGGTGGCCCGTTCCCAGTGGCTTAGCCTCAGAAAGAGAAGATGGTATGTTCTCGTCACCATTGTTAGTAGACTTCCTTAACACCTCCACCTTTCCATGTGGTTTATAGCAATATTCCTGACTTGTCATAAGTCCAGTTAGGGGTGAAAATGTGAAGGCCTACTTGATAACAGAATGTGTAATATGTACGTTTGCAGCAGTGGATCAAAGAAAGCATGCCAGCTTATCTGCTTCAGCTTATTTTAATTTTTCAGCTCATTATAGAGGACATAAGGATAGGGAACTACAAAATCCCTTTCTTGTGTGCTGCCAACTCATGAGGAAGTCTCACACAGCCTCTATTTTAGAGTGGCGTATCTCCTTTTGGAGTTGCCCTGACTTTATTTCAGGTTCAGCTAATAGCATGCTTGAAAACCTACAAATACTAGCAGAGAAATCTTCCACTTATGGCCACAATTTTAATAATTGAGCCTTGAAGGCCATTCACCTTCTGGAGTATAGAATATACTATTTTTAGTTATTAACACTTAATTTCTCAAAGATACTTTGATATAGTGAACGATCAGGATAATTCAGGGCAAATGCTTTCAAATTTCTTTATTAGAAAACAAATCATTTAAAAATTCATTAAAATCAGTTAAATAGAATTATTTTTTTCAAAAGGCCTAATGACATTAAACCATTCGCTTGTTTTCAAATCATTTTGCTATGTCAACCAGTTTGTTCTTTCTTTGGTAATATTTTGCTACAGAATAATCATTGATTTTTTGTATATTATTGTTATACTTATTTTTGAACAAACTTTTAGGATTCAAATAACTGAATATTATAAATAATAGATAACTCTCATGAGTATTCAGGTAGGACTTAGTCAAGGAAAGTTTTTTTTACAATAACAGTGTTCAAATTATCTAACATTTAATCATATAAAAATGGAATAATGCTTGTGAATAAACTTTAAAGTGTTCAAAATATGAAGATTATAACTTTGGGAATAGCTACATGTTAATTTGTGACTAAGCATCATGTGATCTTTGGCATTAACTAAAAACAACCACAACTACAACCACTTTAAACAAGGAATCTTTTGTAATTCAATTCGAATTTCAAATGTCAAACTACTAGAAGAGATGAGCTAAAAACTGAAAACAATGAAAATATTTTATGTAGGCTTATATTTTAAGGTTTTACTACTTATTTAGAGAGAATATCTGAGTAATAGAATATACTGTCTTTGAGGAAGCATTATGACAAATGTTGACGAAATGCTTCCTTACGGATCTGAACTTTCTTTAAATAGAATTAAAAACAGCAAAGACAATGAGTGGCATTTAAAGTTTGAAAATGTTCAATATTCCCCTGTGAACATTATTTGCTCCCTGCAGAAACATCATGTAGATTACATAGTGCAAAATATGGCTTCACTTTAAGAAAACCCTTCACATTTAATACTTTTCCACATAGAAAAGTAAATTTACTTTTTATACTTTGGAGGATTCTGGAAACGTTTTCGTGTGTCAGTAATTGTACACACACACATACACACACACACACATGAACACACACATAACAGTAAATATATTACCACTGCCTTTTGAATTGTGAATGTAAATGTCTTTCTAACCGTAAGTCAACTTACTTAGACAATATATGATAAAACAACAATGATTTACATATTGGAGCTAGGGAAGTAGAAGGAAAATAAAGTCAACTCTCATGGTCTCTTCTCACCTATTACATAATCCAGTAAGCATTCTCAAATTCTTCTTTTTGTATCATTAAGTGTAGACAGTTAATAGCATAGCACAATCTAGTAACTCATATAATATTTTTGGTGCCTTTCTGATTAGATTACAAGCTTTAATAATCCAGTTGAAGGAAAGGAATGTTTATCCAGTCTTGTCACTACTATAGTACCTACAATGCTTGGCTCCTATAAGCATTTAAGTCAGAGATGCTTTAGAGATTATGTTTTATGGTAAATATATTTTATATTTAGTGATGTGTTTTGAGAAAGATGTACCCTATTAAATAAGATTTTTAAATTGTAGTTTTTAATTGACAAATAAAAATTGTATATATATGTTGTGAAATATGTATACATTGCGGAATCACTAAATCAAGCTAATTAACATATGTAGTTAGCTCACCTCAAGTAAGATTTTTATAAACCTAGGTTGCTTCAACATTGGCAAATGCATTAGGATAATTCACTATATTAATAGATTAAGAGCAAAACAATATTATTTTCTAGATTCTAAAAAGATAGTCCATGAAGTTGTCATATACATTTATCAAACTGGTAGTTTTGCTCTGTACCAGCAACAAAACAATCCATTACATTGTGAGGGAAACACACCTTGAAATTTGCATAGTTGTTTGTGGAAGGTAGAACAAAACTAAACCTGCATAATTTTTTTAAATACACACTTTCTTATTTTGTTGGAACCAGTGTTATAAAGACATCAGTTCTTCCAGATTGATCTGAAAACACAATGGAATTTTCATCAAAATTTCAATGAGTTTTTTTTAAAAAAAAACAGAATCTTTCATCTCAAAGAGTAAATTTGTAAATTAAGTAGCTCAGTGAAACCTAGCATATAAAAAGGTGACATTTCAAATCAATAGGAAAATAATGAAATAACTATAATGATTAGTAGCTACATGGCAAAATTTAGAATTAATAAATTAGAAGATTTTTTTTTCTCCTACTTATTTTCTAGAATCGTTTGGGGGATACACATACAACAAAGTGTACTTATTTATAATACGTAATCATCTCCTTTGTATCAATAAGGAAAAGAATGGAAAAATGAGAAGAGGCATTGTGAAATACTCCTCAGTTTCAATCATAATTAAAGGATTTATAAATTAGTACAATAAAGAAATATCACCATATTTTTGGAAGACATTCAAATATTATTCGTATTCTAAACAATCTAAAAATTGTTGTTTGGCATTTAATAGTATCTATCAAAATTAAAATTTCATATATCACTTGACACAGCTTACTTTCACTTGACACAATCTTTTAGCAATCTGTCATTCATAAATACTAGCATTAGTGCAAATATATATATTTACAATGATATTTGTTCTAGCATCATTTGTGACAAAAATTGAAAGCAACACAAAATCTGTGAATGCCAGGGGGAAGAAATGTAAGCCAATAAAATAGAATAAGAGGTAGCAATAAAAAGAGTAAAGTAAATTTACATGTACTCGTTTGAAAAATGTCTGAGATATATCATGAAGTGAAAATGCCTGTGGAGCTAAACGTGTGTCGCACGATCCCTGTTTTGCAGTGGGTATCTTTTGGGGTGTAGGTATGAAACTGGTAATGAAAGAACATTTCCTTTTTACAATGTGTATGCCATTGTTTGATTTTATGACAATATGTGTTTGATACTATTTCAATTACAACTAACATACATCTGTGTAGTGTGGGTAAAAAGCACACACACACACACGCACACACGCGCACACACACACACACACACACACACACATTACAACAAACAAATTCCAAAGGAAAAAATAAAGAAATGCAAAGTCATGGACCCTGGTAGCCATGTGACGTATGCTTGCAATTCAAGGAAATGGAATGATTAGCAGGAATAATTTTTAGGCCCTACATTAATTCAGAGATAGATGATCATTTATCAACCAGGGAATAGAATAATGAGAAGGGGCTAGATTCTATAGATATTTAGAGGGCAGTTGCAACATGATTAGATAAAGAGAAGAGACAAAGAAGCACCAACAATAACATTCAATAATAACACTTGGAGGTTTATTTTTTAATTAATAAATTATGACCCTCTGCCTGGATTATAGGTATGACACAAAAGGTATTTTATGAGTCAATTTTAAGAAAAGTTCTGAAATCCTAATGATACTTACTTTCTGAGATCTTACAGTAAAGGCATAAGTTCTTATATAAAAAGCAGGATTGAAATATGGACTGTAAGCAGATAGAATTCACAATCCTACTACACTTTTTTCAGTACTGGGTACATTAACTTAGTTATTAATCTGTTTTTACATCTGAGTTACAGGGAGGCACCCTCCATTGCACACTCTTTTCTTTATTGAGCAGTTCACGTGACGCTATAAAGGTTATCAAAACTTGATAGATATGTCACTGCCTCGTGATATTCATTTTGATTCTGTTCATGAAGCTGAACGCATATCAAAAGATAAAACAGATGCTCTTTTATAGACAGAAGGCAGTATGTTTGCAATTTAGAATGCCATTTTACTTAATTTGCTCTAAGATATAATCTCCAGTAAAATATGGAATAGAGCTATCAAGCTGAGAATTTTCTAAGTCTACCTCTCTTACTTTGTAATTAAGAACTGGGAAGCCAGTCATCCTTCTTGGTTTTGAAGGTTCTGAATGGAGCGCTGCCCACGTGCCCTCAGGCAAGCATTTCTCTAAATGAATAAAACAATCATTGCAGTATTGACGGGGCCTTCGAAAATATTCCAAATGACATTTCCGCAAGCCTTTCTTCTGGTTTGGGACCCGTACCATTCTTATCAGATGATCAAATTATTGCTTTTCTGTAATTATTTTAATAGTTTAATTTGCATAATTCTCATAAATTATATTTGCATCTGAGTTTTAAATCAAGAACATGAACTAAAAATAAATACATTTCTTTCTTTTTCTTCTTTCTTTCTTTTTTTTTTTTTTTTTTTTTGAGACAGAGTCTGGCTCTATCGCCAGGCTGGAGTGCAGTGGTGTGATCCTGGCTCACTGCAACTTCTGTTTGCCGGTTTCAAGCAATTTTCCTGCCTCAGCCTCCCGAGTAGCTGGGACTACAGGCATGCACCACCACAACCGGCTAATTTTTTGTACTTTTTAGTAGAGACAGGGTTTCACCATGTTGGCAAGGATGGTCTCGATCTCTTGACCTCGTGATCCACCTGCCTCGGCCTCCCAAAGTGCTGGGATTACAGGCGTAAGCCACTGTGCCCGGCCTTCTTTCTTAAGGAATCCTAACTAATGAGAAGTGTCATTGAGTCGTGAGCCATTGACTTAAATCTCATAGGACAGAACTTTGATCTTCCAACTCTTCATTTAGTTTTTACACACACACATATATATATATATATATATATATATATATATATATATATATAGAGAGAGAGAGAGAGAGAGAGAGAGAGAACAATTTTTTTAATATAAGTAATTTGCTGGAGCTCTTGCAGCATATGTAAGAAACTTGTTTTCTTTGTTATTACTCTTTTTCTGACCTTTTGTGAATTACGAGACCAACAGTTAGGTCATTTTGAAAATCAATTTTGCTGTCATGGGCATATTTGGTAAATATTAGTTTCATTTTATAATGCTGGCTTTATCTACTCTCCAAAAGCATTGCCCTTTTATGCAGAAAGTTTTACAAATGAGGGAGGGACTGATGGCACTGTGATACCACTAAGAACCCTCCCTGAACAGTAATGGGATACTAGAATGAGGAAGCAAACCTCTGAATTGGCATTAACCTGACTGTCATTTGGAGACAGACCCAGAGGAAAGGATTTTTTAGAAACATCTTAGGAACAGTAAGCATATAAGGAAAAATATCTTGCTCTAGAAGCATAGTTTGAGAATATTTTGAAGAAAATGTTCACCAGGAGGCACTTACGTGATTTTTTTAACTCCTTATCAAAATTTAATGGGAACTTACTGTGTGACAAGTGCTATATAAGGCTTTGAAATTTGTATCAAGTTACTCACTAATTTTAGACCCACATTTCCTCCTCTGTAAAACTGAGATAGGTTTAACAGTCTTAGAGTTTACGGGCTGGGCAGACAGTAATGATTCTGGATGCTTATGAGCACTTATGCTGTGCTGGGCAGTACACTAAATGCTTAATGACTTATAATGTCTCAATTAAACCTTATAAGGGTTCAATCTGGCAGCGTTTTCCATCCCTAATATATAACTGATGAAAAGGTTTTAGGAGCTGCCTGTGTAACTTAAGTTCACATTGGTGATAAACTGTAAACCACCTTTGTGAACCATGTTTGCCTGGCTCTAAACCTGAATTCTCAACTGGTACTCTCATATGTTTATGACTTCTTTGGACATTTTTTTATTTTGAAGATTTATTTTCATTCTCTCTCAAAATGCTGCAAATATAGTTTATATTTTTAAAATTGTTTTTAGACATGGCATGTGTGATACAAGACAAAGCAAGATATTTAATTTGTGAAATTGCTAAGACTCCTAGCCAGAGACAGTAAGTATAGGTAAGTGACATAAATGGTTATATAATGAAACACATTTGCAGATGGGACAACATTTTTTTCTAAAATTCACTGAAAACATGTATATGTAGGGCAGATTTCTTTTTCTCTGAACTCTAGTGATTAGTTTCTATGCTTACAGCACAAACATTGAATTTTCTGACTTAACTACAAAAACCATTTTCTCTATCCCCTGACCCACAATTTATAATTTAAATTTGATTTAACTTTGGATTTACGTTTATAAAACAGTGCAATCTCATAAAGAGAAGGAACTTGTATTCTTATAGTCAAATGGTGACTAAAATAAGCCTAAAGCTATTAGGCTTAATGTAAGTAGTGACTTCTGATAAGCCTAAGGCTAAACATTTTTGAGTACCAGTCTTTTCTTTGCTTCTCAAAGGACAGCTCCTTGACTAAATATTCCCTCAATGCAGTTTGTTTAACTTGCTATGCAGAAAAAGACCTACATGGCAGCTGAAACTTTGCTTGAGCATATTACCTGATATACCTTTCTCAGTGTAGCCTCTCTCAGTAATTTCACTGAGATGCTATCTTAGTGAAGACTTCAGCTCTTTAGTCAAACCACCTGAGTTGGAGTTTAGATTCTCTCATTTTCTACCTGTGTGACCTTAACAAAGTTATTTACTCTGTTTGTCTTTTGCTTTCCTCAGAAATAAAAAAGAAAGATGTCGGTAATGTTTGCTTGATAACATTGTTAGTGAAGATTAAATTAAGTGATAGAATTCATGTAAATTGCTTGGCACAGAATACAAGCTAAGTCAATGTTACCTATTATTATCTGTCTCATTTATGTAGGTTGCCTTTTTTCATGGGCTACTAAGAAAAAACTACATATATTTACCTACATAAATATAAGGATCAGTCTATCTTCTACTGTGCTCATATTACTACAAAATAAATAGTTTAAGCAAAAGCTGGGCTGATCTCTGTAGGAAAGGAACTGTGATTAGAAAATCTATTACTTATGGCTTTGTGACTCACAAGCCATCGATTCTCAGCACTAATTGTCTATTTGTTTGAAGAATGGTAGCTGTTTCATTCGATTTCATAGTTTCAACCATCAAATGATGATCAGCTTGAATTTCAGTATGTCTTGAATTTCTTTCAAGGGCATTTCTCATCTTTAATAATATGTTTATCTCTTGACACAAAATTAAAGTACAGGCACTTAACATAATGTAAAAAGTTATGATCTTTGCGACATAACCATGAGCACGTTTTTGGTTCATGAGCTTGCTAACTACTTTTTCCTAGCTAGGAATGACACCCGTTGCTTACTATGTAGCCATGACATTGATGTGTACCTTTTGTAAATATTTTTTTCTCAGAAAGGAACCACATAAAATTAGAAACAAAGAAACAGATGAACGTACTTTGATTTAGTCTGGAAAGGATCTTTCTTGGTGCTGTGACTATTGAATGGATTATACAAGAATTTAGAAGAGAAATTAATTTTAGCACTGGGGATAGTAAAAAGATAACTGCAATATGCAAAAACCAGCCATTTTTATAACTGGGAGATTTCTTTAAAACATTCTGTAATCAAAAGCCAATAATCATAAAGTAGTAAGAGGCAATAACTTTTTCCCACCCTAAAGGTTTCATAAGTATCTTTCTAGCTGTAAAAATGTATTTATACAGTCATATCTCACCAAAACTTCATTGTTAATGTGAGGTAATGAGCCATAGGTAAAGAAGATTAAAGATCACAGTGAGAGAAATAGTACATCCTTCCTCAAGAGGCTAAAGGACAAGTTTACCAGCCCCAAAACATACTCCTAGGACTAAACCTAAATGTCTGTATCAGCATGGGACTAGTAGGGTCTCTTGAAGTGATTGGAGTCTAAGTTCCTTAGAAGGAAGTGAAAAAAAAAAAAAAAAAACTAAACTAAAAGCTCTAAACTACTTGTGTCAAGCCAAGTTTTTCTGTTCTATTCTCTCTAGGGCCCTCCACTTCTTATGCAAACCATTTTGACCCTTAAAGCGGTAATCCCACAAATAGACACAGCCATACAGGAGGAACAATGATTAATTTGTTCATGCTAGTCACCTGATCAATTATTCTTGTGCATGAAAGCATATAAAAAATGTTGATCTGCAAACACCGCATGTTCTCACTCATAGGCGGGTGTTGAACAATGAGAACACATGGACACAGGGAGGGGAGCACTACACACTGGGGTCAGTTGGGGGGAAATAGGGGAGGGACGGTGGGGGGTGGGAAGCTGGGGAGAGATAGCAAGGGGAGAAATGCCAGATGTAGGTGATGGGGAGGAAGGCAGCAAATCACACTGCCACGTGTGTTCCTATGCAACAATTTTGCATGTTCTTCACATGTACCCCAAAATGTAAAATGCAATAAAATAAATAAATGGGAAAAAAAATGTTGATCTGTATTTTAAGAGAGATGGGCATGCTCTGTTCTCTTGTAGTTCTTAAGGGATGTTTAGCTTATGTCACTGGGTCATCTAGGATCAGTCAATAGCTTTTCGGTGTTAGGAATAGTCAAACTCTTCTTTCAACTCTTGGATAGTAAATGTACAAATTGTAAGAATTTAGGAGCACAGCAGTGGGGGAGTTCTCTTTAACCATTTGTAATTCCTATAACTCTAGTTACCATTTATCCAGTGTTTACTGCATATTAGGCCCTAGAGCAAGTTCTTTTTACATGTGATTTTGTTTAATCTTCACAACTACTCTGGGAATTGGGCATTAATGTTACATTTTACAGATAAGAAAACTGTCAGAAAGGATAAATAAGCAGCCCAAATTCATATTAATGAAACAGAAGCAGAACCAGATTGGGTTCCAAACCCAGGCATGGGCTTGATAGGAAGTACTGTCCTCACATTTAACAACCTTTCTAAAACCTTTTTTGTTTGACCCTATATGCCAAAAATGAATTTGAGTGTTTCCCTGTCATTCAATTTCAGTAGTTTTCGACCCAAATAGTAGTATGTTTACAATTTAACATGCATGGCATTTTTCATGGAAGCAATCAGTAAGAGTGTGGGCAACTGGAACAACAATAACCGTCCCCCAAATCTCTCTTATTACCTGCCCCAGTCCAATTTGTATCATTTTACCATCTTGGGAAATAATACTGAAGATCTCTGTGATCATTTACCTAGGATCGTTTTATATGTGTGTGTGAGTGTGTGTGTATATATATATTTATATATATATACACACACACTATATATATATACACACACATATATGTAATATACATGTATTATGTATGTATGTATAATATACAGATATACATGATATATATTCTATATATACATATTAGATGTATATACATGATATATATGAAAGTGCTATAATGAGTAAAAAAACACCAAACCTGCAATAATTTTCCTGATTGGCTTGTCACCCAACAAAAGAGCAAGGAACAAAAGATGAGTAATTTTTGCCAGAAAAATTATGAAAAGAACAATTTCAGAATCTGTGATACCAAAAGAGCAGACAGACCTAGAAAGAATATCAATTCTTTTTTCTTTTGGATAGCATGAAGATAAGTTATGAAACACGGAACTTGTAATTTACTTAAAATTTGCTCAGGAACTACCTAGTGTTGCTGAATTGAAGACTTAATTTCAGCCTTTCTCTTGTTAGATTTGGTAAAGATTCTTTCTCTACCTGACTCGAAGGATATCGGAAAGCTAGTGGCACATGAGCTATCTATGTTCAATGACGTCTAAAACTATTTGTGTGAGGTAGTTCATCACAGTGACCTTTCTGGCATTTGGAAAACAGTAGAGTGCCAGTGTTGAGCTGAAGCCTCTCTGAAATGAATATTAATTATCTCCAGCCGTGGAGGAGGAGACTTAGGAGGACAGAACTGAATGGGAGGGAAAAGCATATTTGTCTTTTTCAGAGTGGCACAAAGAAAGCCAACCAGTTGATGAATAAATTTATGCATTACATGGCTCACTTCAGATGCCACACACTGATGCACTTCAAATCGATGTGCCGTCCTTCCAGACTAACCTGTTGTGTGTCCAGGGTAAGATGTTGTTGTGTGCTTGCAAGAACCAGACTGGGGCATATCATAGACAGGATTGGAACATTTTTCAGTGATATAAGTAGGAGATTAAAATGCAATCCATCATGGTTGACAATGTACCTTACAGTGTGCATTTTCCAGGAATTTAGAGTCAATGGGCAAGATGTTTACTTCCAGAGGCTGCCCATTTGTGGTGGACAAAAGTATAGCCCAAACTCTGAGAACTCTAGGGGCAGGAATAATGACTTCTTAATTTTATGATGCCTGTTTCTAAGCAAGTGATCTAGTACAGGGTAGGTAGAAGTTTAAGAATATTTGTGTAGAAGAGGAAGACCCATTGCCTTTTCTTTTTCTCTGCTAATCTTTTCTATCCTTCAAAGTTCAGGCCAGGCATGGTGGCTGACACCTGTAATCCC
This sequence comes from Sapajus apella, assembly GCF_009761245.1. Lineage (NCBI taxonomy): Eukaryota > Metazoa > Chordata > Mammalia > Primates > Cebidae > Sapajus > Sapajus apella. The sequence goes on from NW_022437019.1 coordinate 8,870,155, forward strand.
AGCTCTTTGGGAGGCTAAGAAGGGCAGATCACCTGAGGTTGAGAGTTTGAGACCAGCCTGACCAACATGGAGAAACACAGTCTCTACTAAAAACACAAAATTAGCCATGCATAGTGACACATGGCTGTAATCCCAGCTACTCAGGAGGCTGAGGGAGTAGAATCACTTGAACCTGGGAAGTGGAGGTTGCAGTGAGCCGAGATTGCACCATTGCAGTCCAGCCTGGGCAACAAGAGTGAAAGAACCAGCCGTTTCCCATCTTTCAGCTGTACTTTTCTTTTCGTTGCCTTTATTTCCAGGCAGGTGCTTTCCAAATGTACCCTCACTTTGCAATGCCCCACCAATCACTCTGCCCTGGAAGGTTCCAGGGTGCAAACGAAAACAGATTTTTTTTCCCCAAACTGCTACAACAGCAGTTGCAGAATTGAGTCTCATTGACCATTGACCTAGCTTGAATCCTATGGCAATCTATGAACTAGGAAAATGAAATAATCTAGGCAGTTGTATCTCACATGAACACCTCAGAAGGGGTAGGTCAGTACCATCTGAATGACATGAACACGGTATGGGAGAGGGCTGATTTTCCAAAGGAATTATTGGTTTGCTATGACTACAGATTGATGCTTTTGGACAGGTACTATAAAATGAACTTACAAGAGGTTCTGACATTGTATAACTGGAAGACTTGTTTATTTAGTAGAGGTCAGAGCAGTTTCTATAAGAAGAAAGCTATGTATGCCTTAAAAAGAATGATGCTCAGCTCAACAAAAGCAAAGGTAGTGACCTCTGTTTTCTCTTACATTGATGAGTTCCCAACAAACCTTATTAACTGCTTGTTTTGTGCCATTGCTAGGCACTAGGAATATAGGCTGAATATGACAGACACAGCCTCTATTTTAATACAATGCATAAATCACTGGGGGAAACAGCAAATGAGAAATTACAATGGCCTCTTATAAATACTGTTCCAGGAGAAATATGAATTGTTGTGACAGTATATTGGAAGGCACCTAACCCAGATTAGAATGCGGGGGTAGAGGATGGCAGTGAAGGTGAGGAGTCTGTCCTTAAACAGGAAATGGCATATATTTTAGGACCTAGAGAATGCAAAGGAGTTACTCTAAATGAAGAGGAGAAGGGAACGGTCATATAGGCAGAAGAAACCGCTTATGCAAAGATCTAGCTCTTAGGGAGTCTAGCAGACCAGTCAAATTAAGGAAGTGCAATATTCAGAAGCATAAATGGTGAGCTTGGGCAGGTCCTCATAAGCCATACGAAGAAGTTTGAACTCTATGCTGAAGGCTCTAGAGCACTACTGAAGGAATTGTAAGCAGGGCTATGCAATGGCCAAAACCGCATTTTGGGAAGCTGTCTTTAGCAAAAGTGTGGAAAGTGCTTTAGAGGTAACAAGGCCAGATGAAGTGAGACCAGTTGTAATAATCCAGGGTGAGACATGATGGGGGCCTAAATACAGTGGAGGCTGTGAGATAGAGACAAAGGGATTCACTGTATATATGGAGTTTACATAATGCTAAGTAAGCTCTTTGCTATGAACCTTGGATGTCCGTTTAGGTTTTCAATTTTATACGAAGCCTAGTATTTATGTAAAAATAACAGTGAAAATAGTGAGCATTACTTACAGTTTTCTTTGAGAGAAATAGGGTGGGAAGATGAATTCAGGGACCAACACTGTGGGAGGCCTTTCTCCCCAGCTGGCCTGCTCCAAGACTGTCTCATCTTTGCTCTGCTTTTGTAGTTGGTAGGTGGGTCATTTCTCATTGGAGAAGTGTGCAGTTACACTTAACCATGTGTTGGGGTATCTAGGGTACCCTAGAGAAAGGGATTTAGTAAGAAAGAGTTCCCGAAAGAAAAGAAATGAACACAAGTTGATGACTTCTTTTTAACTTTAGAGTGAATGGTAAATACCTGTGGATGTTTCCAGAAAATAAATCTCTCTCTTTCTAGATATTTTTGTGTGGATGTTTTAAATCTGGGAGTGCTTATAAAGTACATGTGATAGTTACTGAAGCCATCCATTTAAAAAAATTGATGGATTGAACCAATTAAGATAGGCATAATCATAATCAGGGTGGGCATAGAACACATTAAGATAAAATAAAGCTCCGCTTTTTAAAATTCTCTTTGTTTTTGAGCTTTAATTTATGGCCATTTTCTCAAGCCGCATAGCAGTTATATTTGTAAGAATAGAATCCTCTTTAGTATACCAATGGGTGAAAATCACAGGGAACCATATTTATTGCAATTGTAACCATCCAAAAGTGCCATACCAGCCTTGCCAGGTAGAGATTTTTGTTACTGGAAGTATCCAAGCAGAATTTGGGTTACCATCTGTCAGGGATTTGGGAGAAAGACTTTTTTCATTAAAGAGAAAGGTTGGAAAAAGAATATAAAATCAAAATAATCCCACCACTTTTAAGATTTTACTGCATTTCCTAGTCAAAACCGTAAATATATTTATGTTGTATTTTAAAATAGCAATGATTTCTATTTTTCTTATGCATTATGTTTGTTCCTATCCCATACCACATTAAAATTTTTCCAAACTTTAACAGTAGGCCTTTCTGAAGCAGAATGCTGAATCTAGGATTACAACACGCATCTGAGAGTTATTCATGTTAAGTCTGTTTTAATTTGTCTCTTTTTCATAACACTGTTTCAATAAGGAGATCAGGCCAGGATCTTACAGAATATTTCATCTACTGTTTTGTTTTTTGTCATCCCCTATTACCCTTCTGCACCAGTTTCATCTTAATTTTTTAATAATGAATCATTTTCTTTATTCATTCAGAATTATTTTTTGAGAGGCAATCATGTTAAGTTCTCTGTTCATCCCTGGAAATACGCAGAAGCAAACATAGAGGAGTCTTGTCTTGGTATAGCTTGCAGGTTAAGAAGAAATAAGAACAAATGGAGGAAGCAGCATAGCACAGGGACATCAATTATAAATTATAAAAGGCACTGGGTAATGGTGTTTGATGCCATGTGTGATCATGTCTCAAGGTGTGTTTTGAAGAATTCTAATTCCCCACTAGGTCCTACTCATTACACAGTCAAATGAGTTTGAGAAATGCTGGCTTAAACAAGATTAAGAAAATTTCTTTACTGGAGGACTTACTGTAGCCATTAAATTAATGTGCGTGGCAAATTTCTAAGAAAAAATAGAGAATGCATGTAACGTTCTCCTGACACATTTGATCATGGCACGTATTTCTTGAAAAACATCTTAGTGGAACTATCATTGTGTGGAGCACATTTTGTCTAGGCTGATGATATAAAATCCTAGCACAAACAGGTAGGAAATATTCTGTGAAAGTCAGTGACTCTGAAATCAAACAGAACAGTTGCTGCCTAGTTTTCAAAATTTTTGTAAGTAACAATTAAATATGGAATAAAATATCAAACCTAAAATAAGTTTGATATTATTTTATTAGTCTTTTCATACTTCAGTGTTATATAAAGCAGACTTCATCTATGGGTTTGTAAGCCAGAGGGGGCATCTTTGGATAACTATGACATGCAGATTATTATAAAGTATGGATTTTTAAAAATAAATTCTATTATTATGCCCATGCCTTTGAGGTACCACCTTTTTCGATTAGAAGTTGCAGATTTAACACTGTATTGGAGAAAGTTACAGTGCTGTAACTAGATTTGAATGGCCAAAAGCTCAACCTAACTCACATAGAAAAGGGAGCTGCGATATTAAAAATCATGAAAGATGCTCCTTTCTGCCAGGAGACAGCCTCTGGGACAATATTGAGAGAGAAGAATTAAAGTGAGAAGAAATGATGTTGGATTTGGGAAATTTTCACAGGTAACCACCTTGCTACAAAATTATCTGAATTAAACCAAAAGAACAGACACAATAGTTGGATAGATTTAGCAGAATCCTTTTGTAGGTCTCCTTTGCAGAAAGCACTGAGGTTCATCTTCTAAATCGCTGAAAACAAGAAACACATGCACAGCTACCGAGAGATGTTTGCAACCCACATCCCTGGCGAGTACTTCAATGTTGAATGGGAAAGTTTGAAGGCAGCAAAACTTAGTGCATACTATGGCTGAGAATGGGGAGGGAGTTTAAGATTAGGGACTCTCACGCACTGAGAACTGTCATCAGTCAGTCTTGAAGTGACTGTGTGGTCTCAGGCAAAATGACAAGTTTCAGGGTTTCAATTTTCTCTCTTTAAATTTAGAGGATTAGGTTCTCAGCAGAATAAAAGCCTCCCATTTCTACGTGTTGGACTCCTTGTGATAATTGAGGGATTTAGGACCATCGACTGCTTCCTCGATCATGGGAAAAATGAATTTTTCCTTTAGCTAAGTCATTGTAGTTCCAAACTATGAATTTTCCATTTTTGTTAAGACCTGAAAGCACATTAACCACTTTGCCTTCAAAGCCCATGGATCTAGATGTATATGAACTTTTCATAAGAGTATTACCATATTTGTATTATTAATTTCTCTTGAATGGGTTAAAGCTAACTATTGTTAATACCATGTTTTTGATGGAATGAACTGTATGCATTCTTTTGCTTTGGATAAGGCTAGGTACTGTTACTCTTTGCAGAAAAATTATTCACAAAATAGGGCTATTCTAAGTGATATTTATGCCATGTATGGAAGTAGGTAACATATGTTTAAGTTGTCATTTACAGCTTAACTTTGGGGAAGTCAGAAATTTATTTTGATGTAAAGAACAACTCCATTTACCATATGGTCCTGGTACCTCTGTCTATGGCAATTTCTTTTTAGAAGTAAGTATGAGTAATAATTAGAAGGAGGCCTATTGAACAGAAAGTACTGAAAATGACAATAAGGATTACATGTTGATTTCCTATGTGTGCCAGGCCTTTATATATTTTACCTCTCATAGTTACAAAGTTTCTGCCAGTTGGCTTCTTCACTTGTGTGGCCACATCTAATATGAGATTCCATTCATCTAGTTAGCTTTAATCAATGTTTTCAGGGAAAACTAGATTTAGTATACAAAATGTTGTGCTTAAAAACTGGGTCCATGTATCATGCTTGGCATGGCACTTGATACATATCAGATAACTGCAAATTTGGTTAAATGCATTTGTTGTTTAATAGATGTATATTTTTGTCACTGATGTTTATATAATGTTCATGATATAATGTTTTTTGTCTGCTGTATACCTGTTAAATAAGAATGAAAGTATACATTTACTACTGATTTAAAATGCCAAATCTTTGATTCTTTATCTCAGTTGATAACGGGAATGTTTTCCCATCATTTTCCTTTAGATACACTAAAATAAGAAGCATTGCCATATTCACCCTCAAACTAAACTTTTAGGCATTTCTTAATGGATATCAAGCACTTTTAAAATTTTAAGAAGTGCATTAATGGCCTTAATTTGGCTAGGTTTACCATTTCAGTGATAAATGAATTGCTTCAACACTTATTCCTGGTAAACATGTTTTAAATCAACTGACTCAAATCATCTTGAGAAGTAGGTGAGGTACAAAATATAAAGTAGTAAAAGAATGCTAATATGTTTCCTTGGCTCAATACAAGAAAAACAATAGCTATCTTATTAAAAATGGCTGTTATTTGTTTCCTGTGTTTGTTTAAATAATTAGCACCAATACCAAACACTTTCTTTATACCAGACACAGAGTGCTATACCAGACACATCTGCTCTTTAATTCTTACAATAATCTTACATTGTAGACATTACCTCCAATTTGCAGAGACTCCAGGATTCCCCTTGTTGACAGCCACACAGAAAGGTGATCAGAAAACCTATTATGACCTGTGAGTTTAATAGATAAATATCTCATTAATATATTTATCTATTTGCTGTATGTAAAACATTATCTATCTGTTATTATTATCTACATATATGTTACTAGCTTCTATAATCAACCTGCAAATTTCAGTGACTTAATAAAATAAAAGTTTGTTTTTCACTCATTAACAGCCCAGTGATATTGCTCTTATTTTAGCAAGCAGCTTTCCCCTGTGCTGTTACTCAGGAACTCATCCATTCTATTTTGGGGGCTGTGTCATTCTTCAGGGTCATAGAGAGGAAGAGAGAGGACCACCGTTGTACTGACTAACATTTGATGTCCTCAGAACGATAACAGTGAGGTAGTGGTGGTGGCGGTGGGGAAAGCCGAGAAAAAATAGTCCCAGGTGTAGTGGTCTCACAGAATATAAGGATTATGAAGTCTGTGTGTGTATGCATGTATGTATACGTGCATACCTATACTGATGTATATATACATGCATACATATACTCATGTGGTATAAGATAGCAAATTTGTAATACTGAGAACACTGCATTGAAAAAGGCACTTTATAAAGAAGATTTAGGGTATTCATGGTTACTCTGCTATTTTGAGCTACTTAAATTTTCTTCATTATAATTTTTCGTAGTCATCAAATTTTTGGTGATTTGATGATAATGAAAATCAAAAACCATCATTTTAGAAGCTACTGAAAGTCATGTCTCTATATCATACAGGTAGGACTAGAGTAAGCTAATTAGGGTGCACAGTATAAGAAGTATTGTGTACCTGCTGACTTTGCACCTCTAGAAGATAAGCTGGGTGGTGGTTGGGAGGTCATACTCACCAACAGGGAGGGTATGTCACTTCAACCCTGAAAACCCTGGCCTGTGTGTGCATTCAGTATACGTAAAGAATATCTGATACAGACAGACACAGTGATAAAACTTTGTGCCCAATGCCTCAAATAGTAGTCTTATGCATTTGTGTTTCATCTTGGTCCATCAGGTATTCTCTTGGATGCATGAGAATTCTCTTGACTCAGCATATTTTTTGTTGTTGTTCCAGCCTGGATCTGTAAATTGGCCTTTATCTCAGCTTCTACAAGCTTATCAAAAGCATGAAAGCAGCGATGTACTTATTTTAAAATGTCCTTTCTTTTTACTACTGTCAGATCTCTTCAGAGCCTGCTGCTTCAGAGAAAATGAGCCTAGTCCATGCTGAGCAGAATGAAAATAAGCACCTAAAATACTGAAAAGGGCCTACATAGCATGTTTTGTCTCTCTCTGCCAGTTTCCTCACACCTTTTCACTGCTTAGAGTGGAAGGAAAAAAATAAAATAGTGAGTTAAGATGGGACGGACTCTGCTCATCACAAGTATCCATAAATAAGACAGACTTATCTGAAGGGCACATAGTATGATGCAGTATGCATTGCACTCAACCATGAAAGATATTCATGGAAATCTATGTGGATATCAGTTAGTCTACCCAATCCTCTCCCAATGTCTCTTGCAAAGTTATTCTTTTGTAACCAGCAAATTAACAAACTTTGTAGAAAACTCCATAAAGATCAGAAAACACAAGAAGCGTATTGTAAATAATTTTGTTTCGATGTGCTTAGTAATAATATGTACCTCTGGCCAATGTATTATAGGCAGAAAATGAATTATTAAAATCTGGCACAGATTTCAAAGATCATTTTCAAGACCAACATCAGATTTGCCACATCTGGTCAAAATAGCAATTTATATCAGTGAGCTTATTTGGTTGGAAAATAGAATGGTAATATGTATGCAACCTTTGTAATTCAAGGTGAGGTTTAAAAATAACTTAATGGTGTTATGTCAGAGAGTCATAAATGCAATTTCTCTTACATGTCTTCCCTTTGTAGAGAATATATGTATTCCAAGTTAATTTTTTCCTGATCACTTTGAACAAGCCAGTCTGTCTGCGCCCTGTAGGAACAAAGACTTTGTGATTATTATGGTTTCTTTGCTCAGTGTGATTTTTCAAAAGGAGAGGGAAAGAATAGTTCCAGTTTTTCTTATATTTTTAAAAAACATAGGAAAGTTTACTATATAATTATGTAGAAATCCAAACATAAAGCAAGTGACAGTTTCTTTGCAAAATGATTCTGTGTTTACCATACATGAAGCTATAATTAACAAATGTTCCTAATATATATTTTTATTTTTTATTTATATATTATTATACTTTAAGTTCTAGGGTACATGTGCAGAATGTGCAATTTTGTTACATAGGTATACATGTGCCATGGCGATATGCTGCACCCATCAACACATCATCTTCACTGGGTATTTCTTTTAATTATATCTCTCCCTTACCCCCTCACCAGCTGACAGGCCCTGGTGTGTGATATTCCCCTCTCTGTGTCCATGCATTCTCATTGTTCAACTCTCACTTGTGAGTGAGAACACGCTGTGTTTAGTTTTCTGTTCTTGTGTTAGTTTGCTGAGAATGATGGTTTCCAGATTCACCCATGTCCCTGCAAAGGACATGAACTCATCCTTTTTTATGGCTGCATAGTATTCCATGGTGTATATGTGCCATGTGTTCACTTTCCATGTAGTTGTGTGATTTCGAGTGAGGTTTTTAATCCTCAGTTCTAATTTGATTTCACTGTGGTCTGAGAGACTGTTATGATTTCCATTCTTTTGCTTTTGCTGAGAAGTGTTTTAACTTCCAATTATGTGATCAACTTTAGAATAAATGTGATGTGGTGCTGAGAAGAATGTATATTCTGTTGATTTGGAGTGGAGAGTTCTGTAGATGTCTGTTAGGTCTACTCAGTCCAGAGCTGAGTTCAAGTCCTGGATATCCTTGTGATTTTTCTGTCTTGTTGATCTAACATTGACAGTGGGGTGTTGAAGTCTCCCAATATTATTTTGTGCAAGCCTACATCTCTTTGTAGGTGTCTAAGAACTTGCTTTATGAACCTGGGTGCTCCTGTATTGGGTGCATATATATTTAGGATAGTTAGATCTTCTCATTGCATTGATCCCTTTACCATTATGTAATGCCTTCTTTCTCTCTTTTGATTGTTATTGGTTTAAAGTCTGTCTTGTCAGAGACTAGGATTGCAATCCCTGCTTTTTTTTTTTTTTTTTTTTTTTT
>NW_022437019.1:8879166-8922814 GCF_009761245.1 Sapajus apella
TTTCCATTTGTGTGATAAATATTCATCTATCCCTTTATTTTGAGCCTATGTTTGTCTTTACACGTGAGATAGGTCTCCTGAATATTGCACGTTGATAGGTCTTGACTCTTTATCCAATTTGCCAGTCTGTGTCTTTTAATTGGGGCATTTAGCCCATTTACCTTTAAGGTTAATATTGTTATGTGTGAATTTGATCATGTGATTATGATGCTACCTGGTTATTTTGCCCATTATTGATGCAGTTTCTTCATAGTGTTGATGGTCTTTACACTTTGGCATATTTTTGCAGTGGCTGGTACCGGTTGTTCCTTTCCATGTTTAGTGCTTCCTTCAGGAGGTCTTGTAAGGCAGGCCTGGTGGTGACAAAAATATGGAACGCTTCGCAAATGTGTGTGTCAGTCTTGCTCAGGGGCCATGTTAATCTTCTCTGTATCATTCCAACTTTAGTATATGTGCTGCTGAAGTGAGCATGCCTAATATACTTTTAAAAGTGAGTAGTTCAGCAGTATTATTATATTCACTTACTTGTGCTACCAATCTTGAGAACTCTTTTTCTTTTGCAAAACTGAAACTCTATGTTCATTAAACAACAACTTTCAATTTCCCTCAGTCCCCAACTCCTGGAAACCACTATGCTACTTTATGTCTCTATGAACTTCACTACTCTAGGTACATCGTATCCATGGAATCATATAGTGTTTGGCATTCTGTGACTGGCTTATTTCACTTAGCATCATGTCATCAAGGTTCATCCAGGTTATAGCATGTGTCAGAATATCCTATCTTTTTAAGGCTGAATAACACTCCATTGTATGTATCGACCCCATTTTGTTTATCCTGTCATCCACTGACGGACATTTGAGCTGCTTCCACCCTGTGACTGTTGTGATTAATACTGCTATGAACATGGGTATGCAACTACCTCTTTGAGATCCTGCTTTCGATTCTTTTGGAGATATATACCCAGAACTTGGCTTGCTGGATCATGTAGTAATTCTACCTTTATATTTTTGAGGAACAACCATACTGTTTTCCAAAGCAGCTGCACCATTTTACACTCCTACCATTAGTTATAAGGGTTCCAGTTTGTCCACATCTTCATCAACACTTATTGTTCTTTTTGTTTGTTTGTTTATAGTAGTTATATGCATGAAATGATAGATATCTCTTTGTAGTTTTGATTTGCATTTTTGTAATGATTAGTGATTTTAAGAATCTTTACATATGCTTGTTGGTCATTTATACATTATCTTTTGGAGAAATGTATTAAAGTCCTTGGCCAATTTTTTAATCAGGTTGTTTGTTCTTTTGTTATGAGTTGTAGGTGTGTTTTCTTTTTTGTTTGTTTTTTTTGATTTTTAAATATATCCTTGATGTTAACACCTTGTTAGATACATGATTTACAAGTATTTTCTCCTGTTCCTTAGGTTGCCCTTTAACTCTGCTGACTGACTGTTTCATTTGATATGCATAAGTCTTTAAATTTGGTGTAATCCCATTGTGTATTTTTGCTTTAGTTGCCTGTGCTACTGGTTATATCCAAGAAATTGTTGCAAAATCCAATGTCTTGAAACTTTTTTGTGTGCTTTCTTCTAGGACTTTTATAACTTTAGGTTTTACATTTAAGCCTTTAATCCATTTGGGTTTAATTTTGTATATGGTATAAAATAAGAGCCCACCTTCATTCTTTTGCCTACAGTTATACAGTTATCTCAATACCATTTGACGAAGAGACCGTCTCGTCTGTATTGGGTAGTCTTGGCACCCTTGCTTAATAGCATTTATTTGTTTGTACATTTGAGAGTTTATTTCTGGGCTTTCTATTCAATTCCATTGGCCATATATTTGTGTTTATGCCCGTACCACACTGTTTTGATTACTATAGCTTAGTAATAAGTTTTGAAGTCAGGAGGTATGAGATTTCCAACTTTGTTCTTTTTCAAGATTATTTTGTTTATTTGGGGTACACTGAAGTTTCCTACAAATTTTAGGATACATTTTTCTATTTTAAAAATAAATACCATAGTGCCATTGAAATTTTGATAAGGATTGCATTAAAACTGTCGTTTACTGTGGGTAGTATTGATATCTTAACAATATTAAGCCTTCCAAACTTTGAAGATGGTATTTATTTTCATTTATTTGTGTCTTTAATTTCTTTCAGAATCATACTATAGTTTGCAGAGTACAAGTCTTTTGTTACCTTGGCTAAGTTTATTCCTAAGTATTTTATTCCTTTTGATACTACTGTAATTGTTTTCTTAATTTTCTTTTTTGTATTTCTCATTGATAGTGTATAGAAATGCAACTGCTTTTTGAATGTTGATTTTGTGTTCTGTAACTTTGCCAAATTTGTTTGATAATTATAACAGTTTTTGTGGAATATTTAGGATTTTCTACATAGTGGATTATGTTATCTGCAAGCAGAGATTATTTCACTTTTTTCTTTCCAATTAGGATGCCTTTTCATTCCTTTTCTTATCTATTTGCCCTGGCTAGACCTTCTAGGACTGTGCTAAATAGAAGTGGTGAAAGTGGATATCTTTGTTTCGTTCTGATCTCAGAAGAAAAGCTTTTAGTCTTCCACTATTGAGTATGATATTAGCTGTGGACACTTTGCATATGGCTTTTATTATGTTGAGTTAATTTTGTTTTTAGTTTGTTGAGTGTTTTCATCATGAAAAGCTGATAAATTTTGTCAAATGCTTTTTCTGTATCAGTTGAAATGGTCATATTATTTTTTTCTTAATTTTGTTAATGTGGTGTATTACATTTATTATCATACGTTGAACTATCTTTGCATTCCAGGAATAAATTGTACTTGTTATGGTGTATATTCCTTCTCATGTGCTATTGAGTTTGGTTTGCTAGTATTTTTTTGAGGATTTTTGCATTGATATTCAATATTGGTCTCTAGTTTTCTTTCTCCATAGTGTCTTTGACTTTGGAATTAGTGTAATGCCAGTCACATATACAAGTTTGGAAGTCTTTTTCATTTTTTGGATGAGATTGGAGAGGACTCGTGCTAATTCTTTTATAAATGTTTGGCAGAATTCACTACTTAAGTCATCTTTCCTTGGGTTTCAACTATAAGTTGAGGAATAATAGGTGAGGAATAATAATAATAACAGTAAAGTGAAGAATAACATTAGGCCATGCTGCCTTCCCACATATAGACATTGAAGAGGACTTTTACATGTCATATGTAATTGTGTGTCTTGGGGCAAAGTTCACATGTCATGTGTAATTGTGTATCTTGGGACATATTACAGAGGTAGTAGTAATTCTATTTCACAGAAGCAAAACATGACACTTAGAGATATTAAGCTTCTCTCTAAAACCATCAGGTGTTAATTGATGGAGGTAGTCCTCAAGCATGTCTCCAACTTTCCAATTAACTACTATTTTCATTGCACCCTCTCCCCCTCACCAGCTGGTATGTTGACATTTTGCCTCCTCTGAATGCATATGAGAGGTCAACTCGAGTTTCACTAGTCACATTTAGTCCAGAACAGCCAGCTCTCAGAGACATTATAATTAGATGCACCCCTTGGAGATTGCTTTTATAATATTGGCCTAGGGATATAAAATTAACTGCCAATCAAAAAGGATTTTGAGGTATGTAATTGACTATACCATGAAGTTACAAGCAGATTTAAAAACAGTTCATTTTGAATGTAGATAGGGAAAAAGACAAATGTGTCAAGTACTCTAGTATTATATCCAAAGTAATGGAATTTCCTTTTAATTATGAGTTTCCCTGAAAACAGATGATTTTCCAAGAATCACCAACTGCTTCTAAGAGAGGGCAAAAAAGCAAAAAGGGAATCACAGAACACATTGACACCTATTCTTCTGAAAATATGTTTCTTCTAGACTGATAATAAATAAATTGGCTTGCTATCTCTTGTATATATACAATGTTTTGTTTCTGAACATAGTGATTCTGAAGCATTAGAAAAGCTACATTATGACATTTTCTTAAATTAAAAAGTAAGAAAAAAATTCTCTAGTTCATAAAATTAGGCCCCACGTTGTATGGAGGTATAGAAAGAAAGAGAAACATAGGAAAGGGAGAAAACCCATTTAGGATTTTGAAATGAGTCAAGTTCTGCGGGAAGCTGAGCAAACCATCCTGATTGAATGTCATGGCAAAATTGAGTTCATCTGCAAGATAAGAGGGAGGAATGAAGGGACTGCTGATGATCTTTAGAAGGCCTGCCTCTTGAAAGCTACAGATCAGTCTTATTTATTTATTTATTTTTAATATTTTATTGCACTTTAAGTTCTGGGATACATGTGAAGAACATGCAGGACTGTTGCATAGGTACATACGTGACAATGTGGTTTGCTGCCCCCCCATCCCCATCACCTATATCTGACATTTCTCCCCATGTTATCCCTCCCCAACTCCCTACACCCCACTGTCCCTCCCCCTGTCCTCCCCATCAGAACATAGTGTGTGATACTCCCCTCCCTGTGTACTTAGATCTTCCCCCAGCTCTGAGAATGAGGAGCAGATGTGCCATAAATACATTATAAGGTGCTTAGAGCTGGTCTCTTCCCCAATCCATCCCTGCTTTAGGGCCTTGGCACTGGCTGTTTCCTGGGCTTGGGACTTTCTTCATATCTGCGTGGCTGGGCTTTTCTACACATTCACCTCTGCTCAAATATCCACCTCATCAGAGGTCACCTCTTCATCTACCCTTTGGTTTTCTGATACTTGTTTACTTGTTTATAGTTTTTTTCTTCTACCACACTGATGTCTGGTGAAACAGTGGCTCTGGTTGTCTTAGACCAAGATCCATTCAGCCCTTAGCACATTTCCTAGTCCGTAATGGAGACACAGCAAATTTTATTTGACTCTACATCTTAAAAAGTCAGCAAATACTGAAGTGCCACTTAGCACCTTTAACATGGCTGGAGACCCTGTCGGGTCTAACAGTGGCTGATGGTATTAAAAAAGAATTTTTCTGTTAATAATAAAAATGTATTAATACAATCTGGTTCAGAGCCACAGGAGAGAGGCAGATGATGCTATTTTATTTTCTAAGAATCCACCAAATCAAGCAGCACAATTCAGTTTGATTTTTAAGTGAAATCAAACCCTTATTCAAATGTTTTTTCTTAAATCAAAATTACTCCCAACTTAGTGTCTTACACATGAAACAAATGAAATTGTTAATTTGTGTTCCTATGCTCTTGGTAGGAAATTTGTTGTTATTGTACTATTTTTCCTCCTCAAGGTAAGTGCAATGTTGTCATCTTTAATGCTCTATTTTCACGGAACCTGCCACCGTACTTACACTTTTTCCTTCATCTTGGATCATGGCCTACTGCCTATCTTCAGACATTTTGTAATAAGTTAGTTATATAAATGTCTATCATCATATTGTGTAGAAAAATTTGCTGAGTTTCTCTATAGGCTGGTTGCATTCAAGGGGATACAATCTACATAGCTTTAGATAGCTTTATCAAGGCAAAATGTTTAATAGAGAATTTGGAAAATTCCCTAAACATTAGGACATAATCTGAATTTCCTTTTTAATCTGAACACAAATTACAGAGCTATTTTGAAAACTCAATATAAAAATAATAAGCTTTTCATTTTACAAAATTTGGCTTAGTAATTTGATAAATTAGGCTGTGTGAGTGTTGCTAATTATTTGGAACCTGAAATTCTTAATCATAGTCAAATAAACTTAATAACTTTACCCGTGCACTCTCTACCATGTCTACGTTAAACCATATGAAACTGGTAAAATTCACACATTTTTTAACTGACAAAAAAAATGTTAATTTTTAATGGTTCAACCTAAGTGTTAAGTAATAGTTGTCATTGTTTTGCTGAAAGGAATCTTCCTGATGGTATGAATTTAAGCTGAGCAAGTTTTAGTTTGTTGGGCTTATTTCTTCAGTTGAATTATTTATGAATGAGCACATTGTTGTAGGTAGCACCATACACCCCTCTAGTTACTTTAGGCTCCTCAGTGCTAAAGTATACACTCTCCCAAAACAAGGGATTTCTTAATAATTTAACACAAAGTTAGTTGATGTAATTACCTTTTGTGTAAAATTATGTGTGTGTTTAGGAGTATGTGCATGTCTGCACAACTTCAGTGTTCAAATCACAAAAAAATTCTCAGGGACTGACATTCATCTCCTACCTCCCACCCAAGAAACAATTTACTTTATGTATGCCCCAATTAGTTCTAGTGTATGGCTGTGTTTGTGTGTGTGCACATGAGTGCGTGTGTGTGTGTGTGCGTGTGTGTGTGTTTTGGAGGAAGCTGGAGGAGAATAGAAGCAATGTTGGCAAAGGATGGGTCAAAATCAAAACTGCCAGTGAGGTGGGTGTTGCAGAGGCGCATGGCATAGTACTAAGAACACGGGCTAATGGTCTGAGAATCCCACAACCAAATCATGTCTTAGAAAATTATTGACTGAGTGACATTAAAATCATCACTTTCCTCTATGTGTCTCAGATGTGTCACTTGGAAAATGGAAATAATGAGAATAGCATTAATAATAATACAAACATTTGTAGATTTAATCTGAGCCAGACATTCTACTAATCACTTCCCTTGGGTGAATTTATTTACTCATAGGAACTATTTTCTCCCTTGTTTTATGAAGCATGATGGCTCAGCGAGGTTAGGTAGCACGCCCAATGTCTCATAGCAGCTAGTTAAGTGGTTAATCCAATATAAAACTTATAGTGCTATTGCGATGATTAATGAAATAATGCATGCAGAAAGCAAGAACCTAGGGACAATGTTAAGTATTAACATTGGGTACAGACTAATTAGAAGATAAAATACTCTAAAGCAATTTGAGATAAATTTATAGAGCAATAAAAAGCACACGTTGATAGTGAATAAATCATATATACAAAGTACACTTTTAATGTTGGTTATCTCAAGGTGAACTGAGTCCTCTGCTAGGAATCATATATATTAAGGTAACAGTCAGAGATAGCCAGTTACAGGGCTAGATTATTTTAGCAATCCTTAGAATCAGTCCCATTATCACCAAGAAGGTAAGTCTATAATAAGATGCAAAATGAACTAAGCAACATAGTGGAAAAGCTCATTGCCTGGACCACGTGCATTTTAGTTTCACATGCAAGAAAATAATTAGTCACTTCTGAACTTGAATTTCCCTAATGGGTGATCTTAGGTGCAGCTTCCATGTCCTGAATGTGTCTCTAGCAATTAGTCAGGGCTGCTACCATGTGCTTCTTCCAAAATGCTGCAATTGAACATCTGGTGTGATGGCTTCTATTAAGGGGGAGCTGAGTTTTACTTCATTACATTCTAGTTTAGGAGGTTGAGAATGAGGAAATATTACCATGACCTATAATTGGATCAGCAATTTGTGGGCTCGGATGTGGAAGATAGAGCATTTTAAAGAGCTAGGAATGTGGAAACAGCTTCGAGGGAATCCTTGCATTCCTCTCTGAGTTTTGTTTGCTTTTGATAGATAAACTGTGTCCTTCAGAAATCCTTATTCCCAGCTCTGGGACCATTGGTTTTCAGAACTGGAGCAACTACGAAACACTGAGAGAACAGCAGTAGCTCTGAGGGTGTTTGAAACAGGTATGGAAGAGAAAAAGTGAAACCTAGTTCTCAAATGCCAGTGAATGGAGACAACAAATTCCTTGGGGGATTCTGGAATAATGATTAGTAAAGAGGATTTCAAAATCAACATTTGAAATCCATGCATGAAGTGAGAACAAGCTTTCATGTGTCCATTAACAAATACTCATGAAGGGTCACCTATGTAAAGATAAGATGCCTGGATCACTTAACGAAGAAAAGATGGCATGGTTTCTGACTTCAGGAGCATAGTACAGTAGTTTCCCTTTTTCTCATGTTTCTATTTCTATGGTTTCAGTTACCAGTGGTCAACCATGGTCCAAAAATATTAAATGCAGAATTATAGAAATAAACAATTCATAAATTTTAAATTGATTGCTGTTCAGAGTAATGTGATGAAATCTCTCACCATCCTGCTGTGTCCCACCTAGAAAGTGAATCATTCCTTTGTCCAGCAGCTCAGTGCTGACTGTGCTATCTGCCTATTTGTCACTCAGTAGCCGTCTCGGTTAGCAGATCGGCTGTCACAGTATCGTACTACTTGTGTTCAAGTGACCCTTATTTTACTTAATTATAGCCCTAGAGCTCAAGAGTAAAGCTGCTGGCATATTGTTATCGTTGTTCTATTTTATTATTGTTGTTAATCTCTTACTGTGCCGGATTTATAATCTGATCTTACTGTGTTTACATAGGAAAAATCATAGTATACGTAGAGTTCTGCACTATCTGTGGCTTCTGGCGTCCACTGGGGTCTTGATACCTGTCCCCCATGGATAAGGTGGGACTTACTGTGTAGTTTAGTTGAGCGATTATTCCCCTCACCTAAATAATCATTCAATTCGGTAGTGTTTGGCTTACTACAGAACATACATTAGAAGGCTTAGAGGATGAATGCTGATGTATAGGAGAAGTGGAAGAACTCTCATGGAAGCTTGAAGGATAGGTAGGGTTTAGATAGACAGGAAGGGCAACAATTCTCCATGATTAAGAAAAGAGCAAAAGGAAAGAAAAGATGTGTCAAGAGAGATAGAAAAGTTTAATTCAAGCAAAAGATCAGGAAAGTGATTGGTTGAAGGTAAGTGTAATGTCGGAGATGCAGAGAATGTCTGAGGGATCATCCATTCTATCTCACATTGTTCACTTTGGATGAGAAAACAGAGATGATGAAAGGCGAAGTGACTAGAACAGGTTGTGAAGAGCTTTGTGAGGAGCTTGTACTTCATGGCCATAGAGTTTCTTTGAAAGCTTTTGCAGGAGAATCTATTGACTTGAACTTCCTTTGCAGTGCAGAGGGTGCTCTTAGACTTAAGTGAACAGCTCTTTGTGTATATGTGAATAATGTTTACATCTCCTCTGAGTATTAGACAAGAAGCAGATATAAAGTCTTTACCTTAAAAATGAAATATTATTTCCTGACGATGAGGTGAAGAAGACTGACGTTAGTGCCAGAAGAGCATTTTGAGTTGCCTTTTGTTTGGTGTTTAAGGGGAAACATAGTAGCAGTTTTCACTGATCAGTGATGGTTATATGTTAGCGTCCCTGGAAAAGGAAAAATGGTGGAACAATTGTGTTCTTACTTTTTGTGTGATTCTAAATGAACCCCTTTTCAATATAAAAGAAATGTATGCTTTGTTAATAACAAGCCTAAATGTAGAGGCTTCTCATTTATTTGTGACTATGAGTAAATTTTCTTCCTCTTGATACTAACCTCTGAAATATGCATAAAGACATATTTGTAGTGTTAGATACTAGTTTTTTAATGTAACTCAACAAGTAATTATTTGTTTAGTTTTGTTATAGAAATGATACGCCTAACAAAACACAGATTAACAAAAATTATTGAGAATCACTTGACATATCATCACACAGAGATACTATTATTAATATTAGACATATTTTTAGACGTGTTTTCTCAATCTATGTGTATGGTTCATTCCCAAATTGGGTCATGTTGTACATATTGTTTTGTAGTCTTCTCAAAAAGATAAGGTATAATAATATGTATTAGTAATATAGAACATCTATTCATGTCATAAACATTTTTATAATATTATACATATGCATGTATGCATTTCATTATATATTTGTACTGTGTGTCATTTACACAATTTTATATTTATGACCATTTATGTTTTTACTAATTTTTATTTTATTGCTAATATAACAATAAGTATTTTGGGAGTATTAAGGTCTATGTGTTGTCTTTCATTTATGCTTTCGTCTATTTTAATACTTTGGGGGTTTTTTGTTGCTACTATGTCCTAAGCTCTGTTTTAGGCATAGGGATACATCAGTGAATAAGCTAAGAAGTTTTTATTTTCATGGAACTTACCTTCTTGTTCGGCGACATGAAAACACATAAGGAAACAAATGAATATTATTAACTGAAAAAATATGATAAGTGCTGTGAACATTATAAAAATAAGGGATGTGCTGGGTACGGTGGCTCACGCCTGTAATCCCAGCACTTTGGGAGGCCGAGGCGGGTGGATCACGAGGTCAAGAGATCGAAACCATCCTGGTCAACATGGTGAAACACCGTCTCTACTAAAAATACAAAAAATTAGCTGGGCATGGTGGCGTGTGCCTGTAATCCTAGCTACTCAGGAGGCTGAGGCAGGAGAATTGCCTGAACCCAGGAGGCGGAGGTTGCGGTGAGCCGAGATCGCGCCATTGCACTCCAGCCTGGGTAACGAGTGAAACTCTGTCTCAAAAAAAAGAAAAATAAAAATAAAAATAAGGGACTTGACAGGGATTGCTAGGACTGAGAGGAAGGAAAAACCCCCTGAGGAGGTTTGAGCTCTGAGTTGGGCTCTGTGTCCCAGGAAGGAACCAGCCATGCTTGGGGACATAGCCTGTCAGTTAGGTTTTCAGTCCGTTGTTAAGAGGAAGTTTGTAAAGTCTGAAGGAACTTGAAGTATTTACGAAACAGAGAGAAGGCCAATGTAGTTGGCCTTAGTGAGTGGAGGTAAGGGAAAGGAAGAGGGAATAGGTGGTGAGATCAAAGAGGTAGGCAGAATCCAAGTTACATAAAGCCTTTAAGGCCATAGTAACAAGTTTGGATTTTGTTCTAAGTGCAGTAAAAAGCTTTTAGATCATCTTAAGCAAGGAAAAGACGATTTGCTTTACATTTCTACTACACTGTAGGAGCAAGGGTTAGCCTCAAGGAGATAGTAACAATGGCTTACGTAACTTGTAAACAATAGTGCCTTAAACTAGATTGTTTATATTGGAGACTTGTGACAATATTTGGAAGTAAAGCTGTCAAAACTTGCTGCTTAATTATTTTCTATAAATATTCCATAGCATGCAAATCCAAATATCAGAGCAAAGGATATCCACATTTCAGAAATCTCTGTACTTATGCTCATGTGTCCAGCATTACCACGTAAGAGACAATTGCAGTTTTCTACCATTTACCAGAAAATGTGCTAAATATTGACTTTATACACATGACTAAGATGTAATCTTTACTCTCACAACCTATGATGTTGAGAATGTACTTACTGTATAATTTAGGTCTTATTTTGGTGCTATTCAGATAATAATTTATACATCAGATGTATTTTCTCCCATAAAGTGGTAAAAAATAAGTTAACTACGAAAATAGTTTGGTATTCTAATCTTTGGAAATCTGTCCTGTTGTGTCATATTTTTGAAAAATTGAAATACCAGACCAAAAAAACTGAAATACTTTTCTAAAAATGCCTAATATTAAAACATTCTATACAGAATGATAGTAAGAGTTAAAATATGCTATGCTGAATAATTGTGGTGTTTTATTCACATGAAACTTGTATTACATTTAAATTAAATCATACTTGCTCACATAGTTTCTAAGTCACAGATTTTTACTACCTTAAAAACATTAACCTTGTCTTTTGAAAGACAGTAGGTCAGATTGGCAGCTCAAAACCTCAACTTTGATATAGCATAAGTGAAGGAAATAAATGATGGTGTATTAGACACAGTTGTTCTTTCAACAAGGGGTAATTAAGATGAAGTTAAATATTTTTCCTTTTAAAATTACAAAAGCCTGAGAGCAGAGACAGAGATTTCTCTGAAACCATCTAATTTTAGAGACAAAGCCGTTATCTAGAAGAACTCAACAAGAAGTTTTATTACCAAAGCTCAAAATTTTAGTTCAGTAATGATAATTTTCAAAGCTTAGAAAATGTGCTTCTAGTGGATAAAGCAAATTAAACAAACCATACCTTATCATGAATGAAAATAAACTTTAAACTCTTGTCATTAAAAAATAAGCTTTTAGGTGTCTTTATGTCTTTAAATAGCAGACCAAATGCATGTGAAACCAACCCCTTACCCTGCCATCTTATTCCCAAATAGAGAAACGGTAGGGAAAAAGACATAATTATATTGACAATTTTCCCCACATACACAGTCATGCTTTAAAAGAAAAGATGAAAACCTCCATAGATAATAAATGCTAAAGTGTCTACAGAAAAAAATATGCATATGGAAAACATATAAATGAAGATAAATCAAGGGGAAGGGGAAGACTGAAGCTCATGGTTGAATAGGCATTCAGGTCCAGGTGGGGATAGGGGCCACTCACATGCAACCTGTGGGCTTGAGACAAGGGAAGATGCTGCACTACACATACAGAATGAAGTTCTATAGCTTCAAGTGGCCAGAACAATGCCACTAGTCTGGAAAATGAGGGTAAATGGAAAGTGGTTCTCAAGAAGATATTTCTCTCTCTCTTTTTTTTTTAAATTATACTTTAAGTTTTGGGATACATGTGCCGAACATGCAGGTTTGTTACATAGGTATACACGTGCCATAGTGGTTTGCTGCACCCATCAACCCATCATCTACATTAGGTATTTCTCCTAATGCTATCCCTCCCCTAGCCCCCAACCTCCTGACAGGCCCCAGTGTGTGATGTTCCCCTCCCTATGTCCATGTGTTCTCATTGTTCAACTCCCACTTATGAGCGAGAAGATACTTCTCATTTTCTAATGATAAAACTCCTTCGATGGCTAATGTTAGTTTTTCCTTTTTTTTTGGTTTGTCTTATTAGTATTTAAACATTGTCATCGAATGAGTATGTTAATTCCAGTTGAGATGAATGAAGAGAAACTTAGAAAGTTTGCAAAAATACTCCACAAAAATGCAGTGATTATAGATAGCCTCAATATGTTATTACTTTCCAAAATCCTAAAACATCTACCCAGGATATTTGTTTATTACAAAAGATAATAGCAGCTTCACAGTGTAGAAGCCTAGCAGATGTTACCTTAACCAACTATTCAAGATTAAGATGATGAGGAATTTTCCAGAATGCCATTTTAACATTATGTACACTTTATATATACTCTTTGTATGATGGATACAACATTGCTTAGGTGATACATTGACCCAAACTGTGTAATCTCAATCTAATAATAAGCACTTATCAGACAAATCCAAACTGAAAGACAATGAACAAAAAAACTAACTGCTACTCTTCAAAAGTGTTAACCTTATCGAAGACAGGGAAGCATTGAGGAACTGTCACAGGTTGAAGGTGAAGGAGCGTTAAGTATTAAGTGTAAGGTACATCTTGGGTTGGATCCTGGAACTTAAATAAAAGGGGGCATTATTGATATGAGAGACTTTTTAATAAGGTCTATAGTTAATATTATTATATATGTCAATTTTCTGGTATATTGCTTTATAGCTTTGCAAAATGTTAATCTTGGAGTAAGCTATGTAAAAAGTATGTAGAAACTCTCTGTACTAGTTTTTATTTCAAAATATAAAGTTAAATTTAAAAGGCAATAACATATGATATATGTGTATGTGTGTGTATATTCAAATATCCTATAACAAGAAGTAAATGTCCAAATTAAAATAAACAAATGTTCAAAGAGCGTGGATAGGCACTTTACAAAACAACAGAAAGATAAGAAACACACATTTTTCACGGTAGGTATTTTTTAGAACACTGAGCCAGAGAGACAGAAAAAGTTTAAATCTTGGCAATAGAAAACAAATTTTAAAGACAATAAAAACAAAAACAAAATTTTTTAGACATATAGAAGATTTTCTTTTCTATTTTTTTATTGTACTTTAGGTTCTGGGGTACATGTACAGATCATGCAGTTTGTTGCACAGGTACATACATGGCAAGGTGGTTTGCTGCCTCCATCCCCCCATCACCTATATCTGGCATTTCTCCCCATGTTATCTATCCCCAACCTCCCCACCCACCGCTGTCCCTCCCCTAGCCCCTCCAACAGACCCCAGTGTGTGATGGTCCCCTCTCTGTGTCCATGTGTCCTCATTGCTCAACACCCACCTATGAGTGAAAATATGCAGTGTTTGATTTTCTGTTCTTGTGTCAGTTTACTGAGAATGATGGTTTCCAGATTCATCCATGTCCCTACAAAGGACATGAACTCATCCTTTTTGTATGGCTGCATAGTATTCCATGATGTATATGTGCCACATTTTCCTTGTCCAGTTTATCGTTGATGGGCATTTGGGTTGGTTCCAGGTCTTTGTTCTTTAAAACAGTGCTGCAATGAACATGTTCATGTGTCTTTATAATAGAATGATTTATAACCCTTTGGGCATATACCCAGTAATGGGATTGCTGGGTCAAATGGAATTTCTATTTCTAGGTCCTTAAGGAATCGCCACACTGTCTTCCACAATGGTTGAACTAATTTACATTCCCACCAACAGTGTAAAAGTGTTCCTATTTCTCCACATCCTCTACAGTATCTGTTGTCTCCAGATTTTTGATGATCACCATTCTAACTAGCATGAGATGATATCTCAATGTGGTTTTGATTTGCATTTCTTTAATGACCAGAGATGATGAGCATTTTTTCATGTTTCTTGGCTTCATATACGTCTTCTTTTGAAAAGTGTCTGTTCATATCCTTTGCCCACTTTTGAATGGGTTTGTTCTTTTCTTGTAAATCTGTTTTACTTCTTTGTGATTCTGGATATTAGCCCTTTGTCAGATGGATAGATTGCAAAAATTTTTTCCCATTCTGTTGGTTGGTGGTTTGCTCTAATGATTGTTTCTGTTGCTGTACAGAAGCTCTGGAGTTTAATTAGATCCCATTTGTCTATTTTGGCTTTTGTTGCCAGTGCTTTTGGTGTTTTAGTCATGAAGTCCTTGCCTATGCCTATAGACATATAGAAGATTTTTAAATGACAACATGAGTTTGAATATAAGGTCAGCAGAGCATTTTCTAGAATGGAATAATTTCATTCCTAGAAATGGCCTTGGAAATCACCTACTCTAAATGCATTGTTGTACAAATTGGGAATTGAGAGCCTATAACCATTTAGGGTAGCCTTGTCAGCCTGTCCTGGTGGAGCCCTCTGTTCCTGTGTATTCATGAAAGAGACTTAATTTGTAGCATAACTCTACCTTTTTTTTCCCTCCAGATGTCAGACAGCTTTTGTTTCCCCTAATTCCTAAGTTAATTAGCTACAGTTGTTATTCTGACTTGGTGATAGGCTGAGATATTTGAAAGGATTCCCTCAAGGTCACATCAGAGGAACATAAACGTACTGGGATATGAACCTAGATGTATCTGACCCCAGAGACTATGCTTTTTTGAAAGCAGTTTAAACATTTATTTTTTTCTTTACTTACAGAAAAATGCACTCACTTTGGTATACAGCTCTGAGTTTTGACAAATGTCTAAAGTCCTAACGTTGCCACTGCTATTAAGAGGCAGAAGAGTTTTGTTACCTAAAATCATTCTCTCATGCTTACCCTTGGGGGTCAACTGCATTCCAACCTTGAAGCCCAGGGGACTGTCCCTCTGTTCTTCATTCCTGTAGTTTTACCTTTTTCATGTCATACAAATTGAATGATACAATATGTATCCTTTTGAATCTGGCTTATTTCACTTAGCTTTCTGTATTTGAAAACATTAATGATATTGCTTATATCAATAAGTTGGTTCCTTTTTATTGCTGAGTAGTATTCTGTTTCAGGGATGCAGTGCAAAGGGATACAAGTCTATCCCTTTATCTGCTGAAAAGCATTCAGATGGCTTCCACTTCTAATAATTAAAATGAAACTGTTATAAACATTTGCAGACAGGAGTGGGATTGCTAGGTTCATCAAATGTGTGTTTTAACGTTATAAGAAATTGTCAAACTGCTTCCCACGTGACTGATAGTTTTGTATTTCCACTTGCAATGTATGAGAGTTTGGGTGTACTTTCTCACCAGCACTCGGAATTCTCAGTTGTTTTTTGATATTTTTATTTGCACTTTTTTAATGAGCATGTGGCAGGATCTCATTTTTTAAATTTGTTTTCCATAATGACTAATGATGTTGAACATCATTTTACATGCTTATTCACTATCTGTGTATCTTTGGTTAAGTGTATGTTCACATCTTTTGCCTATTTTTATTGGATTTCTTGAATTTTTAGAATTTTTATATGCTTATAAATTATGAATATCAGTTGTTTGCCAGTTACATGATTTGCAAATATGTTCTACCAGCCTGTAGTTTTTATTTTCCCTTCCTTAATAGTGTCTTTTCTAAAGAAAAAACTTTTGAATTCTGTTGAGGTCCAATTTATCATATTTTTGTTTTCTTGATTATACTTTTAGGTTTGTATCTAAGAAGTCTTTGTTGAATCCAAAGTCAAAGAATGTCTTCTGTTTTTCTCTTAAGGTGTTATAGTATTACATTTTACACTTAAGTCGATGACACATCTGGAATTAAATTTTATATACAATGTGAAGTATGGGTCAAATGTTTTAATCTACATATCCACTTATCTACTTGTATATTAATGTTCCATTTGAATGAAACCATTTGTTATATAATGACATTATGCTTTATCCTGTCTACTGCCTTTGTACCTCTGTCAGAAATCAATTGAACATATTGGTTCATGGGTGTATTTTTAAACTCTTCTATTTTAGACCTTCTGTTTCTATCAATACAACCACACTGTGGTAGTGTTAGTAAGTCTTAAAATCAGTATAGTAAGTCTTGAAATACTACCACACTGTGGTAGTATTAGTAAGTCTTGAAATCAGATTGTGTGACTTTTCCAGCTTTGTTTTTCCTTTTCAAAATTGTTTTGGCTATTCTCTTCCTTTTTTTTTTTTTTTCCTATATAAATTTTTGGAATCACCTTGTCAACATCTAAAAAAAATTGTGATAGGGAGGATTTGAAATGAAATGAATAGCATTTGAGATGAAATGAAATAGCATTTCATCTGTAGGTCAATTTACGAGGTATGGACATCTTAACAATATTCACTCTGTGAGGTCAGAAACATCTCTGTGTGTCTGTGTCTGTGTGTGTGTGTGTGTGTGTGTGTGTGTGTACATGCATACTACTTTAAGGATGATAAGAGGAAAAAGAAAAATAATCAAGAAACTCATACTTATGGTAGTATTTCTCACATTTTGATTCTTTCCTCAATCTTTGTACTGTGCATAGTCCTCAGGTAGTTGAGGTTTTATTCCTCCCAGAGTTTTTAGTTATAATCAGTAGAAGAAACATCCTGTAATGGGCTTATTTTATCTTGTATGGCATTAAAAATCAATTGGCTTTAATTTTAATTATGTAAATCCTTCTTGGGTGGTGATGACATGGATCAAATAGCACCCAGAAGTGGTTTATTTGTGGTTTTTCGGTTTGAATAAACTAACTCTGAGACAACTCCCGAAGAAGAAGTTGTCAAATGTAAAGGATATTCTTGCAATATTAAAGTACAAAGGATTTATCTCAGGTGGCCAGGAGCCTAGGGGAAAGGGCAGAAAACAGGACCATGCTTTCTTTTGATGTGCACTAACATTTAGTTAGAATCAGGAGCTTCTTCCTTTCTTGACAGTGTCATGATGTATATTTGAAAATAAATGAAATGAAAATTGATGTGACAGTTTTCAAAGTTATCAGGGCCTGTCTGAGAACATTTTTTAGCAGGCACTGCCTTGCTGACAAATAACAGAAGTTAGCATGTGATAGAGGGTCTCCCAATATTACCATTTATTTACCCCAAAAGATAATACAATTTCCTGTGTCCAAACACATCTCAGCTGATTGATAAACGTCAGCACCTTCCAAACAGTCTCAAGAGGGCTTATCAAAGAAGTGTAAGTAGCTTTCTCTTCTTACAGAGATAATAGTCAAAATTTCCATTTCAAGAATTAGAAATCACTAAATGTATTCTTCCAAGCACAATATTATTGCATGTTTTATTTTTTATGCCCTATTTTTAGATTATTTGTAACATAGGCACACACAAAAATATACATCTGATCCTTTTTTTGTTTTCTAGTTATATAGTTCATGAATCTTCATTGTGCTTTTATTATAAATTAACATGGTCCTTTAGAGATCCTCGACTAATTCTTCACTAAAACAGAGTGCTGCAGGACAGTCCAGAATGCTAACTACAGTAATCCACTAAAGTGAATTTCACCAACAACTATTTGATACATATTTAGGATATTGATATATCTTTTGTTAGGACAGAAGTTTGACTGTAAAATTAGAAGGTCCTACACTGGCTTCTGAGTGAGGTCAATATGTGTGTGTTTTCTAAGCCAGAGAAAATATTTTAGTATCTTTACAATAGGTTACATTGTTCCTATGAAAACTGTTACATGTTATAGCAGAAATATGAGTCATATTTTTAAATGATGTAACCAAATTAAGATGTATAAATCTCAACAAAGGTTAGAAAAATGCAAGACTTCACCGAAATTGAAGTATATATCTTATACACAAAATTATGCAGATTCGTGCAGAAATCCACTAGGCATACTTTACTGGAGGTATATGCTTTCATTCATTGGTTATTTGAGCCCTTGGCACGCTCTAGCCTCTCAGGTTGCAGAGATAATTAATACATGATTCTAGTTTTTTAAAAACCCTCAAGTAGGACATTGTGAACTGATTTTAAAATAGAATTGTAATTATGCTTTTCAAATGAATATTTGGACCTTCACTTAGTCATTCAGATGAGAGTGAGAGAGCAATTACATTGTACCCATAGGCTTCTAGTGGATAAAATATGTCACTTATAAATGCTTCATTCATAGTATATAGCTTTTTGTAGTTTACAAATTGCATTTGAGTTGTACATTTAATTTTCATAATAACTTTCTGATTAGATCAGGCATGTATTAAAATCCCCGTTTATATTTAATGGAACTGAAACTAAAAGAAGTTATGTACATTTATCTCCTGGAAGCTGAATTGGGAAATGATAGAATTGGTACTTCAAGGGCAGTGCTCGCTTTACAGCAGCTATCCCACTGTGTCTAAACGTTAGAGCACAGCCTGCTTGTCCATAATGCTGGGATTGAAATTCTCATGATAAACACACTGAGTTAATATTATTTAGATAGTTGAGAAACTTACATTAGCCTCAGTGTAAATGTCACCTTTTCTGGGAAACCCACCTTGATTAGGCAAGAATGATTACAATTCTCACTTACAAACTCTTGCAATTACTACCATGATAAGTTAGCCACTTTGTAACAATCTATTTTAAATATGCATAACCTTCTAAAGTTTCAGGGAGCTGATATTCTTGACTGCTGTATTTCTACTTTCCCTGTGTATCACTCGCTCAAACAAGCAGCTCTTACTGGTTCTTCAAACATGTCCAGCCTGTCTATTTATATTAGGACCTCTGCAGATTCCCGTCTGCTTAGCATGTTCTTTTCCTAAGAACCAGTGGTCTGGGCTCCTCCTCCGGTCTCTGCACAATGCCAACTCCTAAGAGAAGCTTTTCATCATCATTCCAGTTAGATATTTTGCACCTTGATTTATGTGCTTCATAAGATGTAGCATTATTTGACATGATTCTGTTGATTTATCTATGCTTTGTTTTTAAATTCCCTGAGAGCAGACATTTAATCTGTCATCCCAGCACCTCAATGGTTCCTGTCAAATGCTGGATACACATTATATATTTAATGAATGAATGAATGAATGAATGGAAGAATGAATTGATGAATTGTTAGGTTTGGATGAGCTAGTTAATGTTTTTAGTGTGCATAGAAACAAATACATAACTATTTTTAAAATTCTATTTATAACTCACCTAAAAGAGCCCTGCATACTCCACTTTGGAAAGCACAAATTAATCATTGGGTAATTATTCCTTAATATCTTTCTTCCTCAGAAATTTATAAATTTCTTGTGAATATATTCTCCTCACTTATGTGTTCATAGTGCCTACCATTGGGCTTGGCCCATGGTAGGTACTGGGTAAGAATGGGTTTAATAAATTAGTAATTGTCTATATATGTGAATAGCATATGTTTATACTGTGTGGCTACATATATAAATTTGTTTTCTTGGCTGGGTGTGGTGACTCATGCCTGTAATCCCAGCACTTTGGAAGGCTGAGGCGGGTGGATCACCTGAGGTCAAGAGTTTGAGATCAGAATGGCCAACAAGGGGAAAACCCATCTCTACTAACAAAACAAAAAATTAGCCAGGCGTGGTGCCACACTCTTGTAATGCCAGCTACTTGAGAGGCTGAGGCAGGAGAATTGCTTTAACCCAGGAGAGGGAGGCTGCAGTGAGCCAAGATCGTGCCAGTGTACTCCAGCCTAGGTGTCAGTGTGAGACCCTGTCTCAAAAAATTAAAAAATAAAAATAAAAAAATTAATTTATTTTCTTATTAATACTGAGATGTTTGCTTACCCCCCCCAAATCTGCTTGGGTGTGAACTAACCATATCTTTTTTCTCACATTTACAGGATTATACCTTGACAATGTACTTTCAGCAAGCCTGGAGAGATAAGAGGCTGTCCTATAATGTAATACCTTTAAACTTGACTCTGGACAACAGGGTAGCAGACCAGCTCTGGGTGCCTGATACCTATTTCCTGAACGATAAGAAGTCATTTGTGCACGGAGTGACTGTTAAGAACCGCATGATCCGCCTGCATCCTGATGGCACCGTCCTTTATGGACTCAGGTCTGTTGTCCCCAATTCAAAATATACCTTTTCCTGAACAAAATAGCTGTTACTTTTCATTGGATGAAAATATTGTGCTATTTTTCTTACTCTTTCTTCATTTCTACTAAGAAACAGTTAAGCCTCCTGTCCACTAGACATCCAAGAGCTTAAGGTAGCATGCTTACAAAGGGACTTAACCTCAGCTAAGACTATGCTTTTCTGAATTATCTTCCAATATTAGCTTCCAGATCCTAAAGCTGCTTTCTTTAAAGAATAGAGATAAACAATGTCAAAATAGCTGAGACGCAGATTTTCTTTAAAATGGAAAAAACATTGTGAATGCCAAATAATTGTTTGAATGTGGCAGATATTGTGTTTCAAAAATTGCTTCTGAGCTGCCTGAATGGGATCATGGCCCTCTGATGACTGGAAAGCTTACTGTGACCTTTCACCTTCCAAGGAGCAATCAGACTTGCAAATAATAAAGTAGTTATCTCATGTTTATTAATAGGAAATTTACACTCAAATAGACCTCTGTGTCAGAAAATAATTGTGATACTCTGATATTTGGATGAGGATAATTTTGTAGAATAAGACAGTTTTTCTTTTAAACTTTACTCTGTACTGAAAGCATGGTTTTGTATTAAAAGATGGTTTTCTAGAAAAAATGAAGAAAAATATATCTTTTTCTGAAAACATTATAATATAAAGGGTTTCTCTTTATTAGAGTAGAAGAAATTCTAAACTTTGACATTTTTAGTTGCCTAATTTATTCTGTTTTACACGAATATGTGGTTACCTTCTCATAATGTTGATAATAATAATAGTATTCATTTATTGAACCCTTGTTATGGGTCAAATATTGAGCTAAGTGCTTTCATGCATTATTATAGTTAACCCGTACAACAACCTCATATATTAGCAACTGCTATTGTCTTTATTTTCAAATGAAGAAACAGAGGCTGACGCAATTTGCCAAAGATTACAAAGAAAGTAATCTCTGGAGTTGGTATATAAACCCTGTTCCAAGTTCAAAGCCAGAGCCCTCAGCGGGATGCCTTCAATCCCACATTTTTCTTGTCTAGTCTATCTCATTTTTATTTTCTGCTATATCTAGTTCCCCTGACTGATGCATTATCCTAGATCCTTAGATTCAGCTTTTTTGTTTATGACATTTGTAGAGAAAAAGGCATTTGGCCTTCAAGGGAAGGGGGGATAAGAGCGGCAGAACGAGAGCACATTTGTACTCTGTGTCAAGCACCAGTGGTATAGAAATGAGTTAGATACAGGCACTGCTCACATGCGTGCCTCAGAAAAGAAGTAAGTAGAAGACAGAGAAAGCAAGTTGACTGGTAAAGTCTGAAAAGATTCTACTGAAGTGGTGGACTTCAAAAGTCCTAATGGAAAGCACTGTGTTCAGCAGATACATTTTACTAGAATTATTACTGAGAATCAACTACAAAATATACAGTATCAGAGAGACCTTGATGAGAGAGAGACCATGTGTGCAGTGGAGAACAGGGAATGAAAAAAGATCGTAGTTTAAAGTTTTTAAAAAGTTAAGCGCAGAGGGAGATTAGAATCTAGAAGAAGGAGGTAAGAATCTAGAAGAAGCAGGAGACATAGAAATGATGTTACCCAGAGCAGACCCAGTGCTAGATGCATTTTGTCCACCATATCATTTCATCTACACAGAGATAATGCAGAAATCACCCTGGGCTCTTCCTGTTTCTCCAGAATACTTATATTTAGGGCACAGGATATGTCGTACTCTCATTTGTATACCCAGTACTGACTAAGCAATGTAAATAGCACTGTAAATAGCAATGCAGTAAAGGTTGAGGAGGTATTCATAAATGTATGTAGGCAAAGTTGAGTGGACAGGAAAATCAACAATCAGAATGCCTTTGGAATTGAGAGGAAAAGGGAAAGGTCAATATTATAGATGATAAATTGGCTTCTTTGTATCATTACTTCATTAATCAAACAAAAAAAATGATGGCCATTTATTCTTATCATTAAGATCGCCTGGACATCATTGTACCTTTAACTCATGACATTAGAAAATAATCATTGTCCCATCCCCACTTCCATCAAGGGCTATTGACAAAATATGCGGGTTCCTGAACACATCTAATATGCATAGAATTAACACTTCCCCACTGAGCAGGCTCATGAATGGTGATTGTTCTCTCAGCTGTATTGTTAATTGTGAAGGGGAGATTAATAAGAACATTCCTCAGGAAATATATAAATGTCGCATTCCAGTTTTAATGGGCAAATAGTAGAACAATTTCTTCCTTAGATAGAAATTTAATGTATATTAGATAGTTCTTTCTCAACTCCAGGAGGTTAATTTGCAATAGATAAGTAAAAGGAATTCAGTTAAAGTTAGCTATTTTTCTATTTAATTTCTACCTCTATTTTATATAATGCTAAAATACGT
The DNA here is from genome assembly GCF_009761245.1 of Sapajus apella. Lineage (NCBI taxonomy): Eukaryota > Metazoa > Chordata > Mammalia > Primates > Cebidae > Sapajus > Sapajus apella. Next base: position 8,902,138 of record NW_022437019.1, read on the forward strand.
TATTCTGTTGTTACTGATGATTCTACAATACTTAGCCCCTCCTACTTACCCACCCTGAGCCAGTAATTTTCCATTGCTGGCAGTCTAGTAAGAAGTTTATTTTGTGTTTGTATTCCACAGAGCTGCATTGAAACAACACTTAAAACAGTGATAATAGTAATATCAGTACCTAGTACTCATTAAAAGACTTAGCACTTACTTATCACTTTGCCAGAACTTTGCATATATTATCTCATTAATATTAACTTTAGCCCTCAAAAATGGGTACCATCATTTTCTCCATCTTACATGAAGAAATGAAGGAACTTGCTGACAAAATTACACAGCTGCTATGCTGAAGAGCTTAGTTATCTGAAAGTAAAGACGTTGATCTTCACCCTTCTGTACTGCTTCTTATGTACTGGCAAGATGGAAATAAAGAATAGTAGGAATCACCTGAGAGCACCCAGGGAACAAAAAAGATTAAAAAGTGTTTAGATGTAAACACCTTTTATTAGGTCCATAAGTGCAGGCTTTATTCTGGATTGATAAAAATAAGGCCCTAATGAATAACGTGCTTGAGTCTTCTACGAAGGGTGCATTATTAGGTCCTGTGGTTCACACTAGCTCCAGTTTAGTAGGGAATTTTGCTGTATGGATTTGTAAGGCACAGGCAAGATCTTTGTAAAGAATTTGGCAGTGGCAAAGTTTACTAGTCTGGATAAGGCATATTGAAGGGCAATCATGAAGACCTGGATATGGGAAACTGGCACAGGAAAAACTTTCAATATCAAGGCAGTCACCAAGAATTGGGGTAGAACTAAGTCTGTAAGCTGAATGTCTTGTGAGTTTAAGGCAAAAGCTAAGGGCTTAAACTTCTTTCCCATTAAGACAAACAAAGATTGGTGGGGAAGGTTAAAGGAGGGACAGTCTTTTATGGCATCCAAGTAAGCTTCTTTCATAGGATTTCCTTCAGGGAAATCTTCAGGTATTAAAACATAATAAAGATAGAGAAAGCAGTATTGCAAATATCAATGCTTATTGAATTTAATGGTAGGTAGGTAAGTGTTCATTGTGTTGTCCTTTCAACTTGTCTGTTTGAATGTTTTTATAATGAAATTTGGGGCTGAGCATGGTAGCCCATGCCTGTAATTCTGGCACTTTGGGCGTTTGAGGTGGGCAGATTGCCTGACCTCAGGAGTTCAAGACCAGCCTGGGAAGAATAGTCAAACCTTGTCTCTACAAAACATTCAAAAATTAGCTGGACATGGTGGCATGTGCCTGTAGTCCCTGCTTCTCTGGAGGAGGCTGAGGTAGGAGGATGGCTTGAGTCCAGGAGGCGGACGTTGCAATGAACAAAGTCACACCACTGCACTCCATCCTGGATGACAGAGCCAGACCCTGTCTCAAAAAAAAAAAAAATTGGAGAACAAAATTTTATGTGTCAGAGGTCTAGGGACTTTGGTTCTATTATCTGGGAAATTCCACTCAACATTTAAAAGGTCTGCAGCCACAGGACAATAGTTGCCATCTCTCGTGGGTAGAGAATCTTCTATGCACACATCCTTTGCATAGCTGTGTCGGAAGAGAGAGTCATCTCATCTTGGAGGATGTGTGGCTCAGTGGGTGAGATCCATGATCATGGATAGCCATGCAAAGCCATTATCCAGAGAGGGGTGGTCAAATCTCTTCACCCAGAGCCTTGCTACCCTCCTTGTGATATTTTCTTTCTGCAAAAGAATGCCTATTTCTTCTGATGGTACACAACAACAGCTCTAAGTCTGCTCATGCTTATATTTTGTGCTTGGTTAGCAAGAAGTTTGAGCATGCCCAGCAGCTGCTTAGCAAGCTTGCATTAAGGTACAGTGGTCTTAGGATTTCAGGAGATGAGATGAAGATTTAGAAACATGGGCCCTTTTTTTCGTAGACTACGTTCTAAAGTTTTCATCCTGATTAGATCTCTGTTTTACCATCTCTAAAAGCAAAGGATGGCAGCATCCTCTTAGTTATTCCATTGCTTTTCAGGATGAAAATCATTCCAGGAACTCTGGGAACAGATTTCTAATGCTATGCAGATAGATAAATGGACCCAATGGGCAATCAAACCAATTTCCTTAACAAAGAGTAATGATAATGAAAGTTGGGTTTTAATTTGGACTTTTGTCAGTGGATTCTCATTGAACCTTAAGCATATTTTCCATTTTATTGTCCTCGTTTATAGGAAGAGGGGGTGAATTAGATGCTATCAATATTTTTACTACCCAGTCATTCTTTGAGTCAATGATCAATGAAAGTAAAATAATGTATAATCTATCTATCAGACTAAAAAATGAAATCATGTAGTTGGGGTACACAGTAATTGGTGGTTAGTAAGTTCTCAATACTACTTAATATTTAATAAAAATGGAAGCATGGATGGGAAATTATAGAATTTTACTCTAGTTATCTGTTATTGTTCTGTGAAGTAAGACACTAGTTTCTTTGTGTACAACAACAAGGGTGGAACTGAGAAAGTGCATTGAAAGAAATAGGAAAGGCCTCAGCCAGGCATGTCTAGAATGCAAAAGAAAACTGCTAAAGAAAATTCAAAGGATTGTCAAACAGTATTGAGGACACAACCTTATAGTGGAGCCAGGTATCTCTAGCCATTGCATTTGGCAGCTTGAAATCATGAGTAAGGAAATTAGATGCCTGGCATTCTCCCTAAACCAAGCTTCCTCTTTTCATCATGTTTTATCACTCCTCTGTTTTCTCAATTTTATTTGAAGAGCTTCAGGAAAAATTAAATTACAATTTTTTTTTTTTTTTGAAATGGAGTCTCACTCTGTTGCTGAGTGCAGTGGAGCAATATCAGCTTCCTGCAACTCCTGCCTTCCAGGTTCAAGCAATTCTCCAGCCTCAGCCTCCCAAGTAGCTGGTGGGATTATGGGCGCTCACCACCACACCTGGCTAATTATTTGCATTTTTAGTAGAGACGAGGTTTCAACATGTTGACCAGGCTGGTCTCAAACTCCTGACCTCAAATAATCCGCTCACCTCAGCCTCCCCAAGTGCTAGGATTACAGGAGCTTGCCCAGCCAAGTGATATTTATTTAAAGCTTAAAATTACAGTTTGTGACCAAAGAATATTGAAATCCTTGAATACGAAATTCTATCTTAGTTGATTTGGGCTGCTATAATAAAATACCATAAACTGGGAGGCTTTGTAAACAGCAGAAATTTATTTCTCACAGTTCTGCAGGCTGGGAAGTCCAAAATGAAGTCATCACCTGATTTGGTGTATGATGAGGGGCTGTTTCCTGATTCATAGATGATGCCTTCTCACTGTGTCCTCACCGGGTGAAAGCAAGGCAAACTATGGGCACTAATCTTGTTAGATCCTGGCCTCAGAAACTAATCATCACCCCAAAGGCTCTACCTCCCACTATCATTACATTGGAAATTAGGGTCAACTCATGAATTTGTGGGACACAGATATTCACAAGATACCACTTAACTTCATCTTGGTCACTGTTGATAACTCAGGACAATCTAATTAAAAAATTAAATACTTTCCTTAATTTACCAAACAATTTAGAGATTTCCATCAAGAGATATGGCTAGATGTGGGGAATAATGTTTTCTTGGGAGTAACCCAGCTGTAGACGTGGCAGAAAAAGACTTTACTTTCCAGTTGACTAGGCAGAAGAAATCCTAGCAATTTAAAAAGCAGATATTTCAAACAGACTGAAATGTAGTCTATTTCAAAATAATATTGGCCCCATTAGATCATTTTCGGAATATAAAGAAAAATGATACAGAAAATATAACACTTTTTGCGTGTGTGTAAGACAGTGTCTCCCTTTGTCACCAAGGCTAAAGTGCAGTGATGCAGTCTTGACTCACAGCAATATCCACCTCCTGGGCCCAAGTAATTCTCCCACCTCAACCTCGAGAGTAGCTGGACCTACAGGCACGTGCCATCACACCTGGCTATTTTTTGAGGTCATTTTTGTATAGGTGGGATTTCACCATGTTGCCCAGGCTGTTCTTGAACTCCTGGGTTCAAGCCACCCACCAGCCTTGGCCTCCCAAAGTGCTAGGATTACAGGTCTGAGCTTCTGTGCTCAGCCTGGAATTTTTTTTTTAATTATTTTAGGTTCAGGAGGTACAAGTGCAGGTTTGTTACTTGAGGTATATTGCATAATTCTGGGGTTTGGCCTTCTGTTGAACCCATTATCCAAATATTAAATAGGAAGCAGAATTCTATCAATGAAGTCCGCTGAAACGCAAGCAGGTTAAAAATCAGGTTTAATCTGGTACTGATATGCTCATCATAAAGAAGTTCACATAGATATAATTCAGACTATTATTCACTTAAAATAGGATATTTATTGGGTTTCAGAAACTAATGAATACTTACAATGGGCAGGAAATCAGAAGGCCTGCATTGTTGTCCAAAGTTAGTGATTCTTCTGATCATTCGTTTAAATGATTGCTAAATATTTGTTCTAGCTTCCCAAAGCCCATTAGTTAATTCTGTGACTTTGGTAATATATGACATATATTCTTTTAGCACTTCCATCTCATTATGCATAAAACAGTGTTTTAACATATTTCATCTGCTCAAGAAACTATATTTATCTCCTTAAAGAAAATCTGATTTATTAAGAAATCAAAAACATCATGACATTCAAGTATACAAAAGAGCAGTCAACTTGAATTATCAATTGATAACATCTTTTTGTGAGCATAACAGTGCACATTTAATTTAGTATCTAAATCTAAGTTGACTATATATTATTTATGCCAAGTCTTTAATATTATATCACATTGAAAACTTTTCAACAAACACAGTAAAATACTTGTTCAATTATGAAATGATGCATGTTTCTTATTGACTGTTTAGTAACTATAGTTTTATGAAAATAAAATTACTCCAATCCTACCACACAGGGATAAGCACTACCTCGGTCTTGTTGTATATGCTTTTTAAGTATTTTTCTTTTAAAAAGTACATGTGGAGTTTATTATAAAAACCTTCATATTATTTTGTACCTTTTTTATTAACAATGAATGTATTGTAAGCATGTTTGTCACATCAAAAAAATCCTCCTCACCATCATTCTTCAACTGTGATAGGACATATTCAAAAACATATTTCTTAATCTAATATAGGATATGGCTTACTGTTTTGATATAAGCTGAAATATGTGGTTGCAGCTATCAAATGCAGGACTATTAGTTAAAATTTACTTAGTATTTTAATGAGAAAGAGGAAAAACTATTTGCAACACAATTTATAATCTTATAGTTGAGCTGTTGTAATTTGTAATCACAGTAGTTGAAGAAATGGCTCAGAAGACATACTCCTACTGATTTTGTTAGGACAGTTCTTATGGAAGAAATGGCTTTCTTAACATTCTCAGTTGTAGCTGACCCATATAAAAATAGTTGTTTGTCTTTTAGCATGAGTGGGGAGGCCTAGATTTCACATGTATATTATACACCTTCCATATGTAACATTAGATCGGAGACTTGTGACTGCTGATTAAAGGCTCACATTCTTAAAGAAAGATTCAGCAGGAAGCAGAAGGCAATTCAACCACCTCCTGCTATGCATGTTCTGTCATTGGGAAAATGGCAAAGGATAATGTTAGTCTGTAATGAATTCAGACAGCCAGGGTTTTACTAATTTTATCCTCTTCCTCTACTCTGAAAGTTTTACCACAGGATGACTGAGTAGTCATCTCATACTGAAATACATTTTATCAAACATTAATATATCAATTTTTAACTTGGATTTCCTAATTCATTTTCATAGAGATATTGAGTGAATATATTTTGTCAAGCAGAACAAAAGAGATTTCATTAAGAATATAAGTCCTTCTGGCCAGAAACTGAGAACCTATTCTCTGAATTTTCCCTGTCTTCAAAGCACCTGTCTCCACCTGTATGTGAAAAAAATGCATAGGATGTACTGTTATAGAAGGCAAGCTCTTTAATGAGCTGCAATTACTTTTTAAAACAAGTTATTTCCCATAATTGTCCCATAAGATTAAAAGTAAGGCCTAGCGAGGTGGCTCACACCTGTAATCCTAGCACTCTGGGAGAACAAGGTGGGTGAATCACCTGAGGTCAGGAGTTCAAGACAAGGCTGGCCTACATGGTGAAACCCTGTCTTTACTAAAAATACAAAAATTAGGGCCTAGTGCAGTGGATCACGCTTGTAATCTCAGCAATTTGGGAGGCCGAGGCAGGTGGATCACTTGAGGTTAGAAGTTTGAGACCAACCTGACCAACATGGAGAAACCATGTCTCTACTAAAAACAAAAATATAAAATTAGCTGGGTACGGTGGTGCATGCCTCTAATTCCAGCTACTAGGGAGGCTGAGGCAGGAGAATCGCTTGAACCCAGGAGGTGGAGGTTGTGGTGAGCCGAGATCATGACATTGCACTCCAGCCTGAGCAACAAAACCAAAACTCTGTCTCAATAAAAATAAATAAATAAATAAAATATTTTTGAAAAGATTAAAAATAAATATATTTAGAAGTAATTTCTGATATCTTCAAGTTCACCTCCTTTTTTCATAACAAGGAAAAAGGAGTCTCAGAGAGCGACGTAATTGTGCCTAACATCCTAGAAACAATGGCAAATCACAAAGCTGAATCCTAAACTCCTAACTCTTAGCCTGGGGCTTGTTATTATTGTTGCTACTGCTACTGCTGGAGTTATTGAGTTACTTGGAGTCATCCTCGCCTAAATGATGTTAGAAAATAATTTAAATCCAAGTCAACAATAGTAGGATCAGAAATGCATCATTCTACAGCCTTAGAAATGGAGAGACTAGTATTTAGCAATCCTAGGATAAAATCCAGGGCTCACTCATTTTGTTGCCACCTTTTGCTGGATTTTTAAATTTAAACACACACACACACACACACACACACACAAACACACACTTAAAGAGGAAAAGCAAGTCTGCTTCTTTTCTTTTTTTTCTAAAATATTTCTGACCCATCATGTTCTGGTAGCCAATGGATCAACTTGACTATTGGCTAGATGGGTCCCTAGTTGTCCTCATGCCCATTGATTTCAGTGGAATGAAAGTTGGCTGCAGCAGCACTAAAGCCAAAGTTGTGAAGGGGATTGCCGCAAGAAAGAGGAATGATTGGAGACTCCAGAGGTTTTGAAGTAGGAAAGAAGCTAGCTGTGCTCCCACAAAGGTAGAGATTTTGTATTTCAGGCCTGAAGAATGAGTATAGTAGTGTTATTGAAATAGACCTTGTCTGCAAAGAGGAGAATTATTGAAATCCATTGAGGACATTTTATTCATGGGCTTTTGAAAATATCTATATATAGCATTGTTATACATAGCACTTTCAAAGGTAATACTTGCATATTCCTGATTTCATTAGGAATAAACTCTCTGAGTCACCAGAATACTGTGAATGTGGAAAGAAGCCAGGTCTTCATTTTATCCCACTTTTCTTTTTCTTTTCTTTTTTTTTTTTTTTTTGAGCAAAGAATTTCCCAGTAAATGATTAAAATTGGGGTGTGTGTGTGTGTGTGTGTGTGTGTGTATGTATCTTCATTTATAGGTATAGGGGTGTGTGTGTGTGTGTATGTCTGTAGGTGTATATGTAGATATGTGTGTGTATGTGTGTATGTGTAGTCCACACACCCATAAGAGCATGGTTTTTTGTGTTTGTCTTACATTAAGACTGGAAAACAACAGAAGTGACTTCCATTGTTTCAAATCTTGAAATAATGCAGATTGTTTTCGGTGTTAGTTTAATGATTAAGTTTTCTCTAATTATATTTGGAGTAACTTTTGCATCACTTTGATTTCATGAAATCAGTAAATTTTTTTGGCAGCTTTTGCTGGCAGCTTACTTGGCAAATGGGAAAAATACAGAGTTAGACTAGTATAATGAGTTCGCTTAAAGCAGAGTTTTAATTAGATAAAGACATTCAAAGCAAATGTAAATGAATACTTGAGTCAGTTATAGTAGCAGTAGTAACCTTTATTGGGTACTGTCTATATTCCAACTCCTGAATTATCTCATTTACATCAAATAATTTCGTGAAGCAAGCTATTGTTACGTCCATTTTATAGTTGAGGAAACTGAGCCTTTGGGGGAATAAGTAACTTGCTAATGAGTTTCAGGGCTCAGATTGAACTCAAAGTCCATGATCTCAGTCACTTCCTCAAAGTCTGAAAGAATGCAATCTACACTCAAGTAGGTGAATGCAAAAGACTCTTGAGAAAGCAGGTACTGAAAATATTGTTGGATGACGACTGAAGAGTCTAGATTTCCAAGGTCCCTTGAAAAGAACTGAGTAGTCATTCATCTCCTATCTAGAGAGATGTCTTTTGTTTCGTTTTGTTTTGTTTTGTTCTGTGACACAGTTTCGCTCCTGTTGCCCAGGCTGGAGTGCAATGGTGTGATGTCAGCTCACTGCAATATCCGCCTCCTGGGTTCAAGCAATTCTCTTGCCTCAGCCTCCCAAGTAGCTAGGATTACAGGCATGTGTCACCACGCCTGGCTAATTTTGTATTTTTAGTAGAGACAGGGTTTCTCCATGTTGGTCAGACAGGTCTTGAACTCCCGACCTCAGGTGATCCGCCTGCCTTGGACTCCAGAAGTGCTGGGATTACAGATGTGAGCCACCACGGATGGCCTCAAGAGAGATGTCTTAATTATCATTTATTAATGGATGAACATGGCTCTATCAGTTTTAAACAAGACTCCACAAAAGGGACTGATGCACTCTTTCTGGCTAGTCCGTTGCTTTTCTCATAAATACAGCATATAATGTATATTCCTCAGGTGTAACTTTATATGATCATTCTTTTTATCTATTACTCTTAAAGGGGTTTCTCTTATGCTGCTACTTACAATTGGAAGGTCATCTTTGTCATGCTTTTCTGAACACCTAAGTTCAAGTAAAAGCTGCATGCAATGTAGTTTGTAATTTGAGGTATAGAAATTTTGAAAATCTGTTCTATTTCACAGTTAAATAGTCATATTGTTGAGTTTCAAAAACAAACACAGATTAGGGAAAACTGACCACCGAAAGATTAGGTTAAGCCTCAATTTAATTAGTCAAAGACAGAAAACCTTATTGGAAGTTAGGAAGCCACAAAAAGTGGTCTGCAGGGAAATTTCTCTGCATGACTTACTTCTAAGGCTCCCAGAGTTTCTGAATGCCACCAGAGAGTTATCCTATCCACAGATTTTCTGCTGGATTGAAGAAAGTCAATTTTTTTTAGATATAGGGTCTCACTCTGTCCTGGTCTGCTCATAGCTCACTGCAGCTTTGAGCTCTTGGGCTCTATCAAACCTCTCACCTGAGCGTACCAAGTAGCTGGGACTACAGGTGCACGCCTGGCTAATTTTTAACTTTTAATAGAGACAAGATTTTACTATGTTGCCCAGTCTTGTCTTGAACTCCTGTTCCGAAGCAGCCTTCCTGTCTCAGCCTCTCGAAGTGCTGGGATTATAGGCATGAGCCGCTATTCCTCTCCCCAAGAAATTTAATTCTTACTTTGTAATTCAAGAAGAAATTACCCAAATACCTGTACACTTTAATTTGAAGGCTGCACAAACATCATACTCCCTTTGAGTTTCTTGATTCTACCTTGAGCATGAATAATTATTCTAAAGGGAAAATCAGAAAGTACTGGACCAATAGCTGTTCTCTAACTGTAAAGCAACTAGAAAAGTACCTCTGTCTTTCAGAATATTGGGAAAGATTCCAAAGTACACGAAGAAAATCTATACTTATTTTCTAGAATAAGTAACAGACAGGAGTTTCAGACTTATTTCCCATGGGGAGAAAAAAATAAAATATAAGATTAAAAAATTGCATAACCTATGGAAATTGCTGCCAAAAATTTTTGTTAAAAGACTTTTGGTAAAAGTCTTTTATCACTGTTTTGCTAATGGATGTTAAAGGAAGATTTCCAGCTCATTCCAATCTGTTTATTTTGGAGGTCACAAATAAAGCAAGCTTTTCCTGAAAAACCAAACCAGTGTAATAGGTTAATGACTGAAATCACATTCACCACATTAGGAAATGCTCAAGCTATTTTACTTCTCAGAAGTAGCTCATTATCTGCACTCTTATGGACAGAATAAAAGGCAACAAAATGCTAAATGGCCATAAATCCCTAGAGAAAGATACTAATTCCGTGTTGAATTGTTCCCACTAGGCTTAATGGAGAAAATAATTAGGACTTTATATTTTAGCAGCTGTAACAGGCTGACAACTAAGAGAAACTATTGAAAAGAGCAGGATAAAGACCAAATCTTCTGGCATAAAAATACGAGGAGGCCTCTGTGCATTTTACATCATTGCATAATGAGGCCAAACAACATAAAAGTTAGAATAGCAGTGTTGCACTGTGTTAAGAATATGGGTTGGGGACCTGCCTGACTTGTTTCAATGTCTTTAGCCATGCTCCATCCTTCTAAGCTTCAGTTTACTCATCAGTAAAATCGGGCTTAGTAGTTCCTGTCTTGTGGGATTACTGAGGGGATTAAGTTACAAAAAATGCTTGCAAAGAATTTACTAAAGTGCCTGGCACATAAGTTGTTTGTAAAGATTAGTTGCTATTATTAGCATCACTGCTGGTACCAGCCTTGACCTTTTCTGCATTTTCCATCATGGTAAGTGGGGGACGACTTTTGTGGTTTTTTTGTGTGTGTGAGAGAAAATGTTGGTGATAAATTCTTATTATGTACCAATACTGTGCCAGGTTTTGGAGATACAGGAAGAAAAATGACACATCCAGTCTCTGTGACTCAAAAACTTGAAGGCTAGTGGGGAAAGAAAATATGTTAACAGATGATAAGAGGTAGGATAGGCTAAGTAAGAGCCAAACTCTGGAGTCAAAGACACGGGGGTTGTTTTTACTGGCCATGTGTCTTTTGTAAGTCAACTAACAACTCTCAGTCCAAAATAATATTACCATTTAACTTATAGATATGTGGTCAAAAGTAAATAATAAATCATTTCATTTTTAAAGAAAAGGGAACTGAAGTTAAAAGTTGCACAAATACACATGCCAAAGGTGGTGATAGGTTCAAAGTCTGTTTGACTCCAAAGTCTGTGCCTTTCATGATTATTTAATGGATTGAATGTGAAGAAATGACCCCCTGCATGGAGTGGGAAGTGACAGAGCAGCCAGGGACATACTTAGAATTCTCATAAGAGGAATAGCTGAATGTAATTATTCACTTTGATTACCTAAATACTAGATATGTCTGTATAGTGTTTCAGAAAGAAACTGGAAAAGTATAATAATCTCTAATTTATATTTAACAAAACAGGCACATTCTAGTTAAGTGAATCATTGAAGCTTTAATTTGTTTTTCCATCAATCCATCCAGTCAACGCCTGAGTGAACACCTCTTCCTGCTCTAGGTGGAGGATAGAAGGTACAGGAGTGAAAAGGCTACACGTAATCCTTACTCCAGAAGCTTGTACTTGCAGAAGGAAGGATATAAGCTATCAGCAAAAGGGATATTTAATGATAACTATAAGGTTTGTAAATTGTGATGATTTCAGTTGTGGAAATTAAACATAATAATATGATAAAGAGTGACTGGAGGAAAATGTGGAATCCTACTTTAGGAGGTAACATTTGAATTGAAATGTTGTCAAACTCTGTGAAATATTTGAAGAGATTTATTCTGCACCAAATATGAGTTATCAATGGCCTATGACATGTGCCCAAGGTGGTCAACCCACAACTTGGTTTTATACATTTTAGGGAGATTACAAGGCATTAATTAACACATGTAAGATGTACATTGATTTGGCCCAGAAAGATGGGGCAGTGGGAGGCTTTCAGGTAATAGGAGGATTCAAATATTTTCTGATTGGCAATTGGTTGAAAGAGTTATTGTTAACAGAAATGAACGTCTAAGTTATGATAAGGGGTTTTTGAGACCCAAGTTTTGTCATGCAGATGAAGCTTGCAGATAACAGGCTTCAGGGAGAAAATTGTAAATGTTTCTTATCAGACTTAAAGAGTCTCTTCTATATGTAATTGCAAAAGGGAGGAGGCTATAATGAGACATGTCCAGCTCCCCCTTCCCATCATGGCCTGAACTAATTTTTCAGGTTAACTTTGGAAAACCCTTGTTGAGAGGAGAGGTACATTCAGATGGTTGGGGGAGACTTAGAATTTTATTTTTGGTTTACATTCAAAAAGCACAGATCTGAGGAATGAGTGTTCCAGTTAGAATGAAAGTACAATAGTCCTAAGGACAGAACAAACTCATGTGCTTGCAAGAAGATAAAGTCAGCTACTTTATGCAGATTTTTATATTCCCACTCTTTATATCACTGCCTTTTAAAATTATTTATAACTACATGTATTTGTTTACTAATTAATGACCTCTCACCACTAGAATATAAGTTCTATGAGGGTAGAAACCTCTGTTTTTCCCCTTTTGTATCCTTTTGTATCCTTTGCATCTTTCTCCTTTTGTATCCTTTGTATCTTTCTCCTTTTGTATCTTGAGGACGGCACATCCTACAAGAGTCAATTTTAAAATATTTGCTGAGAAACAACCAGCTAGCATCAAAATGGCAGGATCAAATCCATGAATAACAATATTAACCTTAAATGTAAATGGGCTAAATACCCCAATCAAAAGACACAGACTGGCAAATTGGATAAAATGTCAAAACCCATCAGTGTGCTGTATTAAGCAAATTCATCTCACATGCAAGGACACACATAAGCTAAAAATAAAGGGATGAAGGAAGATTTACCAAGCAAATGGAGAGCAAAAAAAAGCAGGAGTTGCAATCCTAGTCTCTGATAAAATAGACTTTAAGCCAACAAAGATCAAAAGAGACAAAGAAGGGCAGTACATGATGGTAAAAGGATCAATGCAACAAAAAGAGCTAACTATCTTAAATATATGCACACACAATACAGGAGCAGCCAGATACATAAAGCAAGTTCTTAATGACCTGCAAAGAGACTAGGACTCCCACACAATTATAGTTGAAGACTTTAACACTCCACTGTCAATATTAGACAGAGCAACGAGACAGAAAATTAACAAGGATATCCAGGACTTGAACTCAGATCTGGACCTAGCAAACCTACTAGACATCTACAGAACTCTCCACCCCAAATCCACAGAATATACATTCTTCTCAGCACCATATTGCACCTACTCTAATATTGACCACATAATTGGAAGTAAATCACTCCTCAGCAAATGCAAAAGAATGGAAATCATAACAGTCTCTCAGACCACAGGGCAATCAAATTAGAACTCAGGATTAAGAAACCAGCTCAGAACCGCACAATTTGATGGAAACTGAACAACTGGCCCTTGAATGTTGACTGGATAAACAATGAAATGAAGGCAGAAATAAAGATGTTCTTCAAAACCAATGAAAATGAAGACACAATGTACCAGAATCTCTGGGACACATTTAAAGCAGTGTCTAGAGGAAAATTTATACCAATAAATGCCCACATGAGAAGCAAGGAAAGATCTAAAATTGACACCGTATCATCAAAATTGAAAGAGCTAGTGGAGCAAGATCAAGAAAATGCAAACGCTAGCAGAAGACAAGAAATAACTAAGATCAGAGCAGAACTGAAGGAGATAGAGACACAAAAAACCTCTCAAAAAATGAAGTAAATCCAGGAGCTGGTTTTTTGAAATGAACAACAAAATAGGCTGCTAGCCAGATTAATAAAAAAGAAAAGAAAGAAGAATCAAATAGATGCCATAAAAAACAATAAAGAGGGTATCACCACAGATTCCACAGAAAAACAAACTACCATCAGAGATTACTACCAAGAACTCTATGCACGTAAACTAGTAAACCTGGAAGAAATGGATAAATTCCTGGACACTTGCACCCTCCCAAGCCTAAATCAGGAAGGAGTTGAAACCCTGAATAGACCAATAACAAGAGCTGAAGTTGAGGCAGCAATTAATAGCTTATGAACCAAAAAAAGCCCAGGTACAAATGGGTTCACAGCCGAATTCTACCAGATGTACAAAGAGGAGCTGGTACCACTCCTTCAGAAACTATTCCAAGCAATCCAAAAAGAGGGAATCCTTCCCAAAACATTTTATGAGACCAACATCATCCTAATAGCAAAACCCAGCAGGGACTCAACAACAAGAAAAAATCTTCAGGCCAATATCTGTGATGAACATTGATACAAAATCTTCAGTAAAATACTGGGAAACTGATTGCAACAGCACATCAAAAAGCTTCCCCATCACAATCAAGTAGTCTTCATCCAGGGATGCAAGGCTGCTTCAACATACGCAAGTCTGTAAGTTTAATCCACCACATAAACAGAACCAAAGACGAGAACCACATGATCATCTCAATAGATGCAGAGAAGGCCTTCAACAAAATTCAACAGCGATTTATGCTAAAACTCTCAATAAAATAGGTATAGAAGGAACGTATCTCAAAATAATAAAAGCTATTTACAACAAACCCACAGCCAATATGATACTGAATGGGCAAAAACAGGAAGCATTGCCTTTGAAATCTGGCACAAGACAAGGATGTCCTCTCTCACCACTCCTATTCAGTATAGTATTGGAAGTTCTAGCCAGATCAATCAGGCAAGAAAAAGAAATAAAGTATATTCAATTAGGAAAAGAAGAAATCAGATTGTCTCTATCTGCAGATGACATGATTGTATATTTTGAAGACCCCATCGTCTCAGCCCAAAATCTCCTGAAACTGAAAAGCAACTTCAGCAAAGTCTCAGGATACAAAATCAATGTACAGAAATCACAAGCATGCCTATACACCAATAATAGACTAACAGAGAGCCAAATCAAGAATGAACTACCATTCACAATTACTACAAAGAGAATAAAATATCTAGGAACACAACTAACAGAGGATGCTCAATGAAATAAGAGAGGACAAAAACAGATGGAAAAACTTATTCCATGCTCATGGTTAGGAAGAATCAATATTGTGAAAATGGCCATGCTGCCCAAAATAATTTACAGATTCAATGCTATCCCCATCAAGCTACCTATGACCTTCTTCACAGAATTGGAAAAAACCACCTTAAACTTCATATGGAGCCAAAAGAGAGCCTACATAACCGAGACAATCCTAAAACTTCAAACTATACTACAAGGCTACAGTAATCAAAACAGCTTGTTACTGGTACCAAAACAGAGATATAGACCAATGAAACAGAACAGAGGCCTCAGAGGCAACATCACACATCTACAACCATCTAATCTTTGACAAACCTGACAAAACCAAGCAATGGGGAAAGTATTCCCCATTTAATAAATGATGCTGGGAAAACTGGCTAGCCATGTGCACAAAACAGAAACTGGACCCCTTCCTGACACCTTACACTAAAATTAACTCCAGATGGATTAAGGACTTAAACATAAGACCTAACACCATAAAAACCCTAGAAGGAAACCTAGGCAAAACCATTCAGGACATAGGCATAGGCACGGACTTCATGACTAAACCACCAAAAGCATTGGCAACAAAAGCCAAAATAGACAAATGGAATCTAATTAAACTCCAGAGCTTCTATACAGCAAAAGAAACAATCATTAGAGTGAACTAGCAGCCAAGAGAATGGGAAAAAATTTTTGCAATCTACACATTTTTAGAATCTACAAAGAACTAAAACAGATTTACCAGGAAAAAAAAAAAAACCATTCAAAAGCAGATAAAGGACATGAACAGACAGTTTTCAAAAGAAGACATATATGAGGCCAACAAACATGAAAAAATGCTCATCATTTCTGATCATTAGAGAAATGCAAATCAAAACCACATTGAGATACCATCTCATGCCAGTTAGAATGGTGATCATTAAAAAATCTGGAGACAACATATGCTGGAGAGGATGTGGAGAAATAGGAACACTTTTACACTGTAGGTGGGAGTGTAAGTTAGTTCAGCCATTGTGGAAGACAGTGTGACAATTCCTCAAGGACCTAGAAATAGAAATTCCATTTGAGCAAGCAATCCAATTACTGGGTATACCCAAAGGATTATAAATCATTCTATTATAAAGACACATGCACACATATGTTCATTGCGGCACTGTTTACAATAGCAAAGACTTGGAACTAACCCAAATGTCCATCAATGATAGACTAGACAAGGAAAATGTGGCACATATATGCCATGGAATACTATGCAGCCATAAAAATGATAGGTTTGTGTCCTTTGTAAGGACATGGATGAATCTGGAAACCTTAATTCTCAGCAAACTGACACAAGAACAGAAAATCAAACATCACATGTTCTCACTCATAGGCGGGTGTTGAACAATGAGAACACATGGACACAGGGAAGGGAACATCACACACTGGGGTCTGTTGGGGGGGACTGGGAAGGGACAGTGGGGAGGTAGGGAGGCTGGGGATAGATAACATGGGGCAAAATGCCAGATATAGGTGACAGGGGGATGGAGGCAGCAAACCACATTGCTATGTATGTACCTATGCAACAATTCTGCATGATCTGCACATGTACCGCAGAATCTAAAGTTCAATAAAAAATATATACATATAAAAAAAGGCAGAAGCCAGTGCTAAATCTATTAAAGTTATTCAAATAAAACGATAAATGAATGTCAACCTAAAAAATAAAAAAAGAAAAAATATTTGCTGAATGAATATAGGTATGCTTGAATCAGTAATTGCCATTTCTTCACAGCACTTTTCTAGTTTATCAGTCTGAGTCCTGACTCTGTTTATCAGTTTGTGGGATCTGAGGTTTCTGCAGGGTTTATCTCAAATTGATTTATTACTCTGTGTGTCAATGAATGCATTTCATGCAAAATAGGGTCTAACAATGGATTTGCATACTGAGGTAAATTAAGAGGAGTAAAAAGAGAAACATTAAATCAAACGGATAACATTTAAAACCCAATTATCAAACACTATTATGTTTAAATGAGGTGAAAAAATCTGATTGTCCTATCTAGTAGACAATGTGTGGCATTTCACTGTATTGGTAAGAAACTTCATTAGCATTGAGACTGTGCTTCAGGTGATGTCAATGTAAACAGCTGATAAGAAGACATTTTAAAGATAGGATCAGGTATTGTCATGAATTCAGTTTCCCAAATTATAAATTAAATGCAAATATGAGTTGTCCATGTTTAAATTTCCATTGGTGTGGAATTTTCTTATGTTATGTTGTCATTTGCCATCAGTGAGATATTCTTAAAGGTATACAGAAATGTCAAAGTAGAGGGAATTGTACTGTGGTAGAATTTAGGTGACCCATATTAGCCTCCTAGCATAGAATAAGTCAATGAGAAAATACTTTCTAGTGAGAGCCACGGCTTTTCAGAGACATGTCTCAGGAAATTCATTACAGCTAAGTTCAAAGTGATGTTCTCTTTTATTCACGATAATCAAATGTTATATGCCTAAAATATATATAACTTGACTGCAGAGCAGTGGTATCCTTTTATTTGGTTGGCATAGGGTATGTCTTTATGCAATTTGGAGTATCTTGCCTGTCCTTCAGAGGGAATGTGTGTTTCTGTGTGTGTGGAGCACTTGTGTAAGGACTGAAAGGAGAGTACTGTGTTGGGAAAAAGAAAATATATTTGCCCAGAATGGTATTTTCTCCCAAATCTTAAGTGTTAAAGCCAATTTGGCTGGACCCATAAGTGGATTTTCTCTTTGGGAAGTTAGACATAACATGAGGATCAGTCATATACCAGTGTAAACAAGGCTTACAATGTGATAATGAGAAACACTTTTTCCCACCCAAACTGGCTCTTCTTAGCTAATTTAGTGTGTGAACAAATTATATTTGTTACTGTTACACCAATATGATTCATTAAGGGTTAATTTATGGAGCCTTCGTAAATTACTGAATCTCTGCTCATCAGTCATCACCCCTGATGATGGGATGAGACAAACCCCATGTCTGGCACTTACTTGATGGTGATGAAGTTTCTGGGGAGGAGAAAAATGCTGTGTCCATTGCATGGGTGGCCAGGGGCTGGGCAGAGCTATGCATTGAAAGCACAGAGGAGAAGAATGACACAATTATGGAAATGAACTTTGCCTAAATTCTAAGCAGGAGAAAAATAAATTTCCATCTGAGAGACCAAGTTCCAAGTAACATGGATTGTCAGACTTTCTGATTTGGGGAACCTCAAACTCTGGACTCACTTATGGAGCTGAATTAAGTCTGTGTCACCAAATAGGTTTTAGTTCTAATATTTAATTTATTGTGAAAACATCAGGTATCTTAGACAAGGAAGAGGCTATATCCCTGGGCTACTTTCCTTTCTTGTGATTTTGATTTTTTAGTTTTCTGCCCAGGCTTTTGTTTGTTCTATCATAATTGGGATCCTTGGCTCACCTTTGTTATTTGCAGTATTTTAAAATTATGAAAAATATTATTGTTATTGAAATTATTATTGGTCAGTGACAATTTTCTTTAATTACAAAAAGCTATTTTATCCTTGCAAGTTTTTAGTTTCTGTAGGTGTGGATAGAACAGAGTATGAAATATACACAGAACTAAATTTACAATAATTATCATTGTTGCTGGCAACGAAGATTTGGTGGGGGAGAAGAATAGGAAGCAGGGAGAGAAAGGTGTAATTCTGCATTCTAGGTGCTGTCCACCTATTGCAGACACAATTTTATGTTCAGGAGAACATCAGGATAAGGGCTTACCTCTGTAGATAGCATTTACTTCAAACCAGGTACTAAAAGGGAATGTATTCCTTATATAAGCCATGACATCTCTGTACTTCAAAATGTGGCTTTCATTTTCTCATTTTTCTCACTGCTCTGTGGTAAAGGGAACCAACTGAATCAAGAGAGATTTGGGGACACTAGACTTTTTGACGTCTTTGGATAGCACCATCTGCATGAACAGATGGGGAAACATGGCACAGGGCTAGAGGGGGACTCCAAGATCAAAAAAAAAAAAAAAAAAAAGAAAGAAAAGGAGAGAAATGAAAATGGAATGCAATGGCAGGGTAGAGCAGATTTAGTGTCAGTGGCTAGGAATTCTTTGCAACCTGATCCAGGTAGTGGTAACTGAATAGCTGCCGTCTGTGGAGTCCAGGGGTCCCTAGGACAGTATTGCTCTGCCTTACAGCAGGCATATTGCTCAGCAGTAGGAATGGGCACATACCTCTGTTTCTCTGTGCTGACAAGAGGAGATCCCCGATGGTGTCAGTTACAACTCCTCAGGGAGGATAGCATGATTTGGTTTCCATTAAGCTTTGCATGTGGCTACAGGCCAGCAAAAGGGCTGCCTCAGTGTCTTGGTGGAAGATTCTACACAACAGTAGGTACATCATCATCAATACTTTCCCTCATTTTGACAAAAAGCATATACTTTTGCTCGGGTTAGTTTACTTATATGTTTCTTTATTTTTTTTAATTCATCCATATGCTTATTCGATCAATTTTTATTTTATTTATTTATTAAAAATAAATTTGTCTGGGTACATAGTAAGTGTATATATTTATGGGACACATGAGATGTTTTGTTACAGGCATGCAATGTGAAGTGAGCACATTATGGGGAATGGGTTTTCCATCACCTCAAATATTTATACTTTGAGTTATAAGCAATCCAGTTGCATTCTTTAAATTATTTTAAAATGTACAATTAAGTCACCATTGAGTATAGTCACCCTATTGTGCTATCAAATATAGGTCTTTTTTCATTCTTTCTATTTTTTGTACCCCATAACCATCCCCATCTCCCCCAACCCCAGTCAGCTTCCTACTACCATTCACAGCCTCTGGTAACCAATCTTATACTCTCTGTCTATGAGTTCAATTGTTTTGATTTTTAGATTCCCCAAATAAGTGAGAACATGAGATTTATGTCTTTCTCTGCATGGCTTAATTTACTTAACATATTGGTCTCCAGTTCCATTCATGGTGTTTCAAATGACTGGATCTTATTATTTTTTTGGCTGAGTAAGACCCTATTGTTTATATATATCACATTTTCTTTATTCATTCATCTGTTGATGGACACTTAGGTTGCTTCCAAATTTTAGCTGTTGTAAACAGTGCTGCAACAAATATAGGAGCACAGAAATCTCTTTCATATACAAATTTCCTTCCTTCTGGGTATATATTCAGCAATGCAATGGTAGATCATATGGTAGTTTCATTTTTTTGTTTTTTGAGGAACCACCAAACTGTTCTCCATAGTGGTTATAGTAATTTACATTCCCACTAGCAATGTACCAGAATTCCCATTTCTCTACATCCTCATCACCATTTGTTATTCCTTGTCTTTTGGATATAAGCCATTTTCACTGGTATGATATCTCATTGTAGTTTCAATTTGCATTTCTCTGATGATCCATGCTGTTGAGAATCTATTTATATTCCTGTTTGCCATTTAATGTCTTCTTTTGAGAAATGTCTATTCAAATATTTTGCCAATTTTCTATCAAAGTTTTAGACTTTTTCCTATAGAGTTGTTTGAAGTTTTTATATATTCTGGTTATTGATTTCTTTTCAGATAGACAGCTTGCAAATATTTTCTCTCATTCTTTGGGTTGTCTCTTCCGTTGAGTGTACCTTTTGCTATGCAGTTGCTTTCTAACTTGATGTAATCCTGTTTGCATATTTTTGCTTTGGTTGCCTGTGCTTGTGAGGTATTGCTTAAGAAATCTTTGCCCAGCCGGGCGCGGTGGCTCAAGC
>NW_022437019.1:8922914-9020414 GCF_009761245.1 Sapajus apella
AAAAAAAAAAAAAAAAAAAGAAATCTTTGCCCAGACCAATGTCTTAGAGATTTTCCCCAATGTTTTCTTGTAGAAATTTCACAGTTTGAAGTCTTAAAGACTTTAAATTCGATTTGATTTTTTATATGGTAATATATAGGGCTCCAGTTTAGTCTTCTGCTTATGTATATCCAGTTTTCCCAGCACCAGTTATTAAAGAGACTTTTTGTCAGTGTATGTTATGGGCGCCTTCGTAAAAAATTGGTTCACTGTAGGTGTGTGGATTTGTTTTGGGGGACTCTATTCTGCTCCATTTGTCTATGTGTCTGTTTCTATGCCAGTACCATGCTGTTTTGGTTACTAGTGCACTGTAGTATATTTTGAAGTCAAGTAATGTGATTCCTCTAGTTATGTTCTTTTTGCTTAGAATCACTCAGAATAACTTCGGCTATTCTGGGTCTTTTGTTGCATTGGGGCCTCTCTATTTATTTCTAATAATATTTGCCTTATGTATCTGGGTACTCCAATGTTGGGTGCATATATATTTATAATTATTATATCCTCTTGCTGAATTGACCCCTTTATTGTTATATAATAACCTTCTTTGTCTTGTAGTTTTGGTCTTGAGATCTGTTTTGTTGGGTATAGGTACAGCTACTACTGCTTTCTGTTTTGGTTTCTGTTGACATGGCACACCTTCTTTATTTATTTTCAGTCTATGTGTGTCTTTATAGTTGAAGTTGGTTTCTTGTAGGCAACAGATCAATGAGTCTTATTTTTTCATCCATTCAGCCAGTAATGTGTTTTGATTGGAGACTTTAGTCCATTTACATTCATGTCAGTATTGATAAAGACTTACTCCTACCATTTTGTTATTTGTTTTCTGGTTGTTTCATGGTCTTCTCTTCTTTTTTCTTCCTTTTTTCCTCTAGTGAAGGTGATTTTCTCTGGATATGATTTAGTTTCTTGCATCTTATTTTTTGTGTATACATTGTATGTTTTTTTTTAGTTTGAGGTTAACATGAGGCTTGCAAATAATATTTTATAATCCTTTTTTTTTCTTTTTTTTTTTTTTTGAGACAGAGTCTCGCTCCATTGCCAGGTGCCAGGCACCAGGCTGGAGTGCAGTAGCACAATCTTGGCTCACGGCAACCTCTACCTCCCGGGTTCAAGCAGTTCTCCTGCCTCAGCCTCCCGAGTAGCTGGGACTACAGGTGCACACCACCACGCCCAGCTAATTTTTGTATTTTTAGTAGATATGGGGTTTCACCATGTTGGCCAGGATGGTCTCGATCTCTTGACCTAATGATCCCCCTGCCTTGGCCTCCCAAAGCGCTGGGATTACAGGCATGAGCCACCGTGCTCGGCCTTATAATCCATTTTTTATGTGATTATCTTAATTTTTTTCTCTTCAACTTTTATTTTAAGTTCTTGGGTACATGTGCAGGATGTGCAGGTTTGTTATATAAGTAAACATGTCCTACTGTGGTTTGCTGCACAGATCAACCCATCACCCAGGTATTAAGCCCAGCATCCATTAACTCTTCATCCTTATGCTCTTCCTCCCCCATCCCCACCTACAGTAGGCCCTACTGTGTATTGTTCCCCACCACGTGTCCATGTGTTCTCATCATATAACTCATTATTTTAAACTGATAATAACTTAACACCATTTGCATGAGCATACAAACAGACACGCAAAAAGAAAACAAATAAAAACTCTACTCCTTAACTTTGTCCCCCTACTTTTAAACTTTTTATTCTTTCTATTTATATCTTATTGTACAGACTATGTCTTGAAAAGCTGTAGTTACTATTTTTGATTGATTCATTGTTTAGCCTTTCTACTTAAGAGTAGTTTACACAGCCCAGTTACATTATTATAATATTCTGTGTTTTTCTGTGTACTTAGTATTACCCATGAGTTTTGTACCTTCAGGTGATTATTTATTGCTCATTATTGGCCTTTTTTTTTTTTTCTGATTGAAGTACTCCTTCTAACATTTCTTGTAAGACAGGACTGGCATTGATGAAATCCGTCAGCTTTCGTCTGGGAAAGTCTTTATTTCTCCTTCAAGTTTAAAAAATATTGTCACTGGATATACTATTTTAGGCTAAATGTTATTTTCTTTCAGCACTTTCAATATGTCATGTCACTGTCTCTTGACCTGTAAGGTTTCCACTGAAAAGTCTGCTACCAGACATATTGGAGCTTCATTTTTTTTTTGTTTCTTTTCTCTTGATGCTTTTAGGATCATTTATTTATCCTTGACCTTTGAGACTTTGATTGATTATTGAATGCCTTGAGTTAGTGTTCTTTGGGTTAAATCTGCTTCTTGTTCTATAACATTCTTGTACTTGAATGCTATCTTTCTCTAGTTTGGGGAAGTCCTCTGTTATTATCACTTTGAATACACTTTATATTCCAATCTCTCTACCTCCTCTTTAAGGCCAATAACTCTTAGATTTTTCCCTTTGTATGCTGTTTTCTAGTTCAGGTAGGCATACATCAGTGTTTTTCATTCTTTTTTCTTTTGTCTCCCCTGACTGTTTTCAAAGAGCCTGTTTTCAAGCTCACTAATTCTTTCTTCTGCTTGATACATTCTGCTATTAGGGGACCCTAATGCATTCTTCAATATGCCAATTGCATTATTCCATTCAATTATTGCTTGATGTTTTTTTCATTATTTTGATCTCTTTGTTAAATTAATCTGATTGAATTCCGAATTTCTTCTCTGTGTTATCTTGAATTTCTTTGAGTTTCCTCAATACAGACATTTTGACTTCTCTGTGTGAAAGGTCACACATCTCCATTTTTCCAGGATCGGTATCTAGTGCCTTATTTTGTTCATTTGGTGATGTCATGTTTTCCTGGATGGTATTCATACTAATAAATATTCTCCAGCATCTGGACTTTGAGGAGCTAGGTATTTATTGTGGTCTTCACTGTCCAGACTTATTTGTAGTTATCTCCCTTGGGGAGGCTTTCCAGATATTTGAAGGGACTTGGGTGTTGTGATCCAAGCTTTATGTGCTTGAGGGAGCACCCCAAGTCCACTAATGCTGTGGTTCTTGCAGACTCTTAAAGGTACCACCTTGATGGTCTTAGACCAGATTCAGTAATTCTCTAGATTACCAGACAGAGTCTTGTTCTCTTCCCTTACTTTCTCCCAAACATTCAGAGTCTCTTTCTCTGTTTTTAGCTACCTCAAGCTGGGGGTGGAGTGATACAAATACCCCTGTTGCCGCCACCACCACTATGACTGTGCTGGGTCAAATCTAAAGCCAGCACAATGCTCGGTCTTGACTAAGGCCTGCTATAGTCACTCCCTGTCTGCTTCCTATGTTCATTCAAGGCCCTGGCACTCTACAATCATCAGGTGGCATCAGCTGAGACTGCATCTTTCCCTTCAGGGTAGCAAGGTCCCTCAGGTGGCATCAGCTGAGACTGCGTCTTTCCCTTCAGGGTAGCAAGGTCCCTCAGGCCCCAAATGGGTCCAGAAGCACCTTGCAGTACTCAGGGATTGGAGTCAACACCCTTAGAAGTCTACCTGGTGTTCTATTATATTGCAGCTGAGCTGCCACTCATATCGTAAGACACAACCTTTCCCACACTTCCCTCCCCTTATCCAACAGCAGAATAGCCTCACTGTTACCCCCCACCACTCTAGGCTCTGAGGAGTACTGCTAGACTACTGTTGATGTTCTCTTAAGGTCCAAGGTCTCTTAAATCAGCTTGTGGTGAATGCTGCCTGGCCTGGGACTCAACCTTCAGGGCAGTGGACTTCCCTCTGAGCTAGGGCAAGTCCAGAAATGCTGTCCAAGTGTAAGGTCCTGGAATAGGTGACCCCAAGAGTCCACTTGGTGCTCTACTCCCCTGTGGCTGCACTGTTACCTGAAGCCACCAAGTTTCAAAGGTTCACCCAAGGCCCTCTGTAGTACCTAGGTATCACTGCTGGTTATTCAGGACCTAAGGGCTGTTCAGTTAGCAAGTGAGGAATACTGCCAGGTCTGGGTCCTTTCCTTCAAGGCAGGGTGTCCCCTTCTGTCCCAGGGTGTGTCTAAGAATGCTGTCTGCAGGCTAGGGCTTGAAATGGGGGACTCACGACTCTGACCAGTGCCCTACTCTGCTACAGCTGGGCTGGTATTCAAGATGCAAGACCAAGTCCTCATAGCTCCTTCCTCTCCACTCCTCAAGCAGAAGGAAGGGGTTTCTTATGGAGCCACAAGCTATGCAGTCTGGCGTTGGGTGGTGGAGGGTGATGCCAACACTCCACTGACTGTCCCAGCTGCTGTCTCAGTATGTCACACACACCCACACACACACACCTCTCAGTCCACTAGGACTCACAAAGTAGTTGCAGTCCTTATGACCTAGACTGCTTTTCAGGTTTACTTGGAGACTCCCAGTACTGTAGCCCTTGAGAACAAGGTTTGTGGGAACTCAAGGCTGGGATCGGTGATTCCCCTCTGGCTAAGGCTGGTTTAAATGCTCCCTCTGTCGGGAGGTATCAGCTGAGTTTGGTCTAGTTTTCCTTTCTATTCTAACAGCACAGCACTGAGTTCAGGGCCTCGAAATTGCTGTGTTCTCCCTCTCCCAGCAACCAGAGATGCTTTCAGCACTACTCTTCAGCTGCCAGGGGTGGTGGAGGGGTGGTGCTGGAAATTCAGGACTGTTTTTTTCCATCTCTTCAGTGCTTCATTCAGTAATATGAAGTTAAAACCAGGTACTGTGAGTGTTCACTTGATATTTGGTTCTTACAAAGCTGTTTTTTTCTGTGTAGATAGTTGTTAACTTGATGCCCTTGTGAGGGGAACAATCAGTGGAACTTTCTATTCTTCCATCTTGCTCCACCTCTCCTAATCTTTTTTTTTTTTATTTTTTTGGAGACAAAGTCTTGCTCTATCACCCAGGCTGGAATGATGCAGTGTCACATTCTCGATTAACTGCAACCTCCGTCTCCCGGATTCAAGCAATTTTCCTGTTTCAACCTCCCTAGTAGCTGGGATTACAGGCATGTGTCACCATGCTCAGCTAATTTTTTTGTATTTTTAGTAGTGACAGGGTTTCACCGTGTTGATCAGGCTGTTCTGGATCTCCTGACCTCGTGGTTCACCCATCTCAGCCTCCCAAAATGCTAGAGCCACTGCACTCGGCCTCCATTCTTTTTAATTCATGTTTATTGAGTAGTTATTTTCTGCCAGGCACTATACTAAATATTTTACATACTTTCACTCTAAGTGGTGGCTATTTTTACACAGGAGGAAAGTGAATCTCAGAAAGATTAAGCAATGTACCTAAAGTCACACAGAGGGCAATGGTAAGCTAAATACTGGATCCAAGTCTCTTTGACTCCTGAAATTATAATAGTTACTCCGTATTGCTCCCCTTACCTTTATCTTTCTATGAAAACATGACATTATAACTGACAAAAAGATCCTCTTCATATTAGAAGATACATAATGTGTGAATGATTAGCTTTCTTAGTTATAGCTCCTATGTTACAAAAAATAAAATCTGTAAATTTAACTTCAAGTCACATATTTTGTAGACAAAGTTTTGTTCATATATTTATTCAACTTAGGATATTACTGTTCCATGTCTCCCATATTTATAGGCTGTCTGGGCTGGTAAGGTTTGCAACATAATTGTTGACATAACTGTGAAATTATGTGCTTATTAGAAATATGAGGCAATGGAAATCTGAAAAATCATTGGGCCCTCTGCCCACCATCCTGTACTAACTTATTCAAAAATTATATTTTTCTCTCTTTCCTGCCTTCTTTCCTCTCATCCCTTTTTAATAACAGTAAGAGTTTCTTTTCTGGTTACCTAAATAACACATGTTCATCCTAGAAAATTTGGAATGTAAATAATTTTTAAATGTAAAATGTTAGAAAAAAATACCCTATAAGTATACCTTTAGAGATACTCGTAACTAACAGGTTACACAGAATTTCCTTTTGTATTCTTTGAATTTTTTTTTTTTTTTACTTTCACAGAAAACTGTGATTATATGTTCATTTAATAATTTGCTTTATTCACTTATTATGTGGTGAATATTTATTCCTTTTTATGAAGTATTTTCTGTAAGGCTACATAACCTTCCATATTTGTGTGTAATGCTGTATTTGGCCAAAAAATCTGCATTGTAATATTTAAGTGGGTTTCAATTTTTAACTATTTTAATGCTGTTACTGATACCTTTTTTATTGATTTTCCATTTTTTGATTATAATTTTTTGTATGACTAGATTTTTCAAAATTGTATAATTTTCATAAGGAAAATAAAGTGCTATTTTTAAAAAGAGATAAAAATTCCCTAATAATAACTAGACTCACTATTTCTGAATTAAAGTGTACAAACATTTTAAGGCTTTTGATACGTAGACATCTCTATATAACACTGCATTGTGATAATGATGGTAATCTGACTTCTGACCCAATTGGGGAATGGGACATGCTTCTTGATCAAACCAGAGAAGCAATATACAGAGAACTTTGCACTACTCTGGATGTAATGGGCTGATAACCAGTTTTCTAGTTCCCTCCTGCAAAATCATCTGATTTCATTGACCATCATGGCCTCATTTGTAAAATAGTTATAATAGCGTATTTGCCTCCAGGATACCTGAGGACATCTAGGTCCCATCAGATGAGGAAGCGTAAAAGAAAATAAGTTTTCTAAGTAATCGCTTTGATGCATGCTTTATGGGGTGATGGGGATGGGGTGACAATTACACTGAGACATAGGGGACAACTTAAAGACTTAGGGTCACCCAGATAAAATAGAGTGTGAAGAAGAGCAGAGGGAAGAGGATTCCAGATAGATGGAACAGCACATGTGATGAATGAAAGTAAAGGAAGAAAGGTAAATGAAAGAAATTGAGAATGGCTGGAACATGGGCTACGAGGTAGGGAACTATGAGAAATGAGATAGGTTAGAGAGGGAAGAAGACTCTTTTGTTAGTAATTTTTAAGAGTTTGGACTTTATATTTAGGGGAAGGAATGTCAATGGTAATTTTAATCAGAGAGTAGAGTACATAATCAAATTTGCATTTACTTGTCCTTTTGATAACCCAGAAATCAATTTAGAATTTTTGAGTTCTTAAGTCTTGACTACGAATAAGTAGCATTTATTATTGCAATGAAAATTTTCTGAAGTGTTGGTTACAAAGTATCAGTTGATAAAATAATAAATGTAAGCAGCATAATAAAATTTTCTCAGTTCAAGAGCTGATTTTAGCCCTGAGGTTTATATTGGAGTGATACCTTGGTGCACATTTTGTCTAAATCCACAATACATTATTTTAATATTTAGAAATTCTTCCATGGGGCTTTTTCTTTTAAAATATTATGCTACAATTTGAATACTCAGGAAAAGATAATGAGCTATTTTAGTAATATTTTCATCATGATAAATAAATGTCAAACATTGAGACAGAGATCTGGCATGTTTTAAGGAAATCTATAATATTTTCCATGAAGTTTAACCCTCTTCTGTAAAGGATTGACAGATAGATGAATTATACTTTCATATAACCATATAGGAAGATAATTAATTGCTTTATAAATTATTTTTTCAATATCTGAATATTGACAGATAAACATCCTTCAGGGTTTTTCCAATAGGAAAGAACCTGTAAATAAATTAATAATGTATTTTTACAGACAATTTTAATAAAGTTGAATGAATATTGAAGAGAGTAACTTATAAAAATAATAAGCATATTCTGTTTTATATTACTTTTTCTTTATTTTTATTTTTTGGGGGCCGGGTATCACTCCATTGGCCAGGGTGGAGTGCGGTGAGAGGATCACAGCCCTCTGCAGCCTCAACCTCCTCAGCTCATGGGATCCTCTCATGTAAGCCTCTCGGATGGCTGGGACTACAGGCATGCACCACCATGCCTGGCTAATTTTTTTATTTTTATTTTTAGTAGAGGCAGGGTTTCGCCATGTTGCCCAAGCTGGTCTCAAACTCCTGGACTCAAGCAATCTGCCCACCTCAGTCCCCCAATGTGCTGCGAATACAGGCATGAGTCATCACACCTCATCATAATTCTCTTTTTTTATGGCCAAAGGTCAAAGAAATTACTGTTAAAGAATTACCAGGATGACTATATAAATCAATAAACATGATTTTATTTAACACCTTGGATGTTGTAACTCTTTTCTCAATGTGTTTATCTGTAGATAAAGAAACATTGGAATTTTTTTCTGGAGTGCTTCTTAACACATAATACCTATTACAGCTTGTATCTATGAATTTTTTTGATATCTACTATGCATCATCCCTCCAAATTGCTCACACACTGAAAAGCATACATATTGGTAGTATGCATTCCTGTGAGCATACTGTCAGAGCCCTTGGCACATAATGTAATATGACCCTGCTGTGTAACCACGTGATCTCCTCATCCCCATAAAGCACAAGATGAATCTCAAAGGTTATATTAAATAAAAACAGTCAGACACAAAATGGAGCATACATTAATATTCCTTTTATATGAAGTACAAAAGGAGGTAGAGCCAGGCTAAGGTTATGGCAGTCAGCAGTCTGGTGACTCCGGGAACAGCAGTTTCTGGAGAGCTCATGGAGGGGGCTCTGCAGTGCTGTGCTGTCACTCAGCTTTGGCCCCTACACTCATCCAGCTATATGCTTATACATTGAACCCTTTTCCAGACATATGTTTCAATAAAAAATGTTGAACTGTTATGCTTCAATAAAGAGTTAAAAAGCATGCACCTTTTAATAATTCATTGACGTATTGCCCAATTGGACTCTGGAGAGTGTGTGCATGACTCCCATAATTTTAGAGTACCTGCTCACTGTCTCTTTGAGATCTCTTAAAGACGTTGCTGTTTACCTAATTTGATTGTCCTTTGCACCGATAACTCATAAATCTATCCATTTGACTTGGAAATGAGTTTTTTTTCCCTCAAAAATGGAGCAGCCTCACAGTATAAATTGCATTAGCTGAATTTCAAGCCACTCTTATGTTCATATGATAAAAAGCAAGAATCAGACCAATACATTCAAAACCTTGTTATGATTCTGCCCTTGGACTGCTGATACCTGCTTTGAGGCAGGCCAAGCAGCTTGTGAGCAGGCTTGCAAACTCAGACACCCACTGGGGCTTACAAAGTGAGGAGAATCTGAAATGATGCAAAGGATGGAGACTGAGAGAAACTGGAGAAGCCACATCTTTCTGAAGGGCATTTAGCAATGTGCTAACTAGTTAAAGTTGGTTAAATGCAGCCTGTAGGTACAGTAATTTGGCCTATACATTGTATTATTCTCTGTATAATATATAACTTGTTGTACGTGGCCCAGTTCTTCAAAGTGCTTTGCAAACTTTTGTTGAACATTTTATAATGAACACTAGTCTTTAAATTCTACCAGTTCAATATCTACTTAAATTAAATATTACAGCAATTACACTTTGAATATAAAACCATATTATCCAGAATTAAGAAAATTGATGAATAGCCATCTTAGGAAATTACTAATCTTAGATGTTTATTTTCAAATGAATCTAAGGATGTAAGTGGTATATCTGTCTTTGTGGTTTGCATCTCCTCCTTAAACAAAAATCAGTTTTAGAGAAATAAGTGTAAAGACTGTGCAGGAGAAATCTAGAAACTACTCTATATCGTTGGGTGCTTTACCTGCTTTTTGTAGAATACTAATTGTTTTCTACAAAATACAACTTTATTATTTTCTACCATTTTGTAGAATACTAATTGTATTCTACAAAATTTTGTGAATACTAATTGTGACAAAACAAAAGGTATACCTAATGTGTTACTTATTGTTATGGAGGCTGCTGTTTGGCAGAGCATTCTCACCATTTCTGTAAAAGGAAGGCATAAATATGAATTTGCTATTCTAGACCTGTTATAAGTTGTACACTTTTAATATAAAACATCATAATACATGCATATGTGTCTCTAAATCATCAACTGCTATTTTTTGCAATGGTATTTTTTATATACTTCATACCTTCTTGTCTTTCTTTAAAAAATATTTAACCATGTATCCCCTGACCTCACTCAGAATATTAAAATAGATTGTAATAATAAGAGTGGTTACCATACATTGAAAAATAATTTGCAAATGATTGCTCTAAGCACTTCATAAACATCATCTTGTTTGATTTCTCACAGGCACTGAAATAAAACAGGCATTTTAACTAAGTTTTATGAAAAAAGAAACAGAGTCAGAGAAATTAATAATATACTCGTGTCACAGAGCTGGAAATGTCAGGTCCAGGTTGATTTCCAAGACTGGTTCCAAATGTTATCCCATCTCTTTTTCAAAATGCTAATTCTGTGTTTTTGTGTACACAATTGTAAATCCAGGAGAACTTCCCTGTCTATTACAAATCTTGCTTACTTCCCCAAATCATCAATTTTCCTGAAAATTTACAGTAACTCAGCTCATTTCCTTTTACTGTGAAAATTGACTTAAACTCACAAGTCTTCTATCTTGTAATGAATTGTAAAAGTAATTTATCTTAACAATACCATGTATGACCTATTCTTACTTCTGCTTTACCATAGTATGAAATTTTTACCTACCTATATTAGGTGAATGGGACAGTAATTTAATTGGCTTTTATCATGTTTGAGCTTTAAATTACACTTCTCCGGGACTTTGAACATAAGTACTCACACCAGAACATCTTTTCCTGATCCTTAACTCAGTATTTTTTCTTTCTTACCTTCCTTAAATCAATGTTTTTAAACCAAGTTTCATGACCCTGTCATTCAAATGGTAGTGATAGCATGTTATTAAGCTATCCAATTCCGTGTTATCCTCACAGTGACTCTATATGCTAGGCGTCATTATTTTCATTTTAAAGACAAGCAAACTGACATTTTTAGGTTACATGACTGGCAAATGGTGAACTCTGGTTTTTGTGCCCAAGCCCAAGTGACTGGGCAGCTACCCAAGATATGTTCTTTCATCTCTACTGAACTGATGCCGAAGAAAAGAGAGCTAACACTCACAGCATTTTTTCTGTCCTGTGTTCATCTGCTACATTGTTTAAGACTGTGATGAAAAAAAAATCTAAAATTCAAAGAAATGTACTGTATTAGTAAAAGGAAAGTTGCCCTGAAACCTCATAGATATCGTGGCTGTGACCATGTACTCATACAGTTCCATACTAACTGGAATAAATCCTTCACCTACAATGAGTTTTAGTTTGGTCTTGGGTAGAGTTACCATTGCTAACCTCTAACTGACTCTGTTTCAATTAGAGTGACTGACTTAGTTTCTCTGAGGCTTTTATACCACATTTACAAACTACAGATCATATCAAGCATTGCTTAACATTAGCCCTCAGGATAGATCAATTCATAGAAATATTTTATTTGACCAATGCAGTACTTTTAAAATTAGGACATTTTATTTTAAAATTTTATTTTATTTTAAATATTTATTTAGGACATTTTATTTTAAAAATACTTCCTAATTATCTTTCTAAAAATCTAAAGAGCAGGAACACTGGGCCTCCTTTCCCACTAGGTAACAATAAGCTAAAGCTGGGAAATTGATGCCTTATCTAGATGGAGTATGTTTTCTGTAGCTTACCACAGTCCCCACCATTTCCTTTTGTCTTATGTTGAACCTACTCCTCATACTACAGAGGCCATAAGCCTACCCCTCTAGGCATCTGAGTTTGTGGTTCCTTGATTAGACTTAAATCCCTTATAATTTTAGCATTTTGTGTGTATTATGTCATAATCATGCTCTGCAGCTTTCAATCGATAAAATATAAACTAGTAAGCCTGGACTTTAAGGTCAACTATGATTTACCTTCATCCATCCTTCACCAGGTTTAAATATCAACAGATTTACTTACCAGTCAAGTTGCTCTTTTCATCTTACCGGTATGTCCTGGTTCTGATCATAAGCTCACACTGCTCCATGATGACTGGCTGTCCCTCCCAGCTAAACACTGTATCTAGCAAAATCTTGTACATCTTTCATCACCTAACTTGTAGCTCATTTTCTCTGCAATGACTGCCTCAGCTTCCAATCATCTTCTTTATTTCAGGTCTTATAACATACATTATTGGTACTTACCATGTGATGCCTAATAATAATTAACATAAAAATAAATATAATTATTTTACGTTTATAGATAAAGTTTGTGGAAATGCTTCTTTCATGCTAAACAATTTCTGTGCATTGTTTTAGTCTTTACATCCTTGGTCAGAAGTAGATGCCCTAATTGATTTTATGCTATTGTTATTATTGAGGCTCAAATAGGTTAAATAATGTATCCAAGGTGGTGGAGGCAACAGCTTCCTAGGTCAGTTTATCTTGTATCTGAGCTTTGAGTTTAAGGTCCTTAAGGTCAAAGACTACATCTTAGTAATTTTATAAAGTGCCTCCTACAGGGTTTAGCAAGCACAATGCTGAATGAAGGCTAT
Organism: Sapajus apella; assembly: GCF_009761245.1. Lineage (NCBI taxonomy): Eukaryota > Metazoa > Chordata > Mammalia > Primates > Cebidae > Sapajus > Sapajus apella. The sequence continues at coordinate 8,935,342 of NW_022437019.1, forward strand.
CTGTGAGTAAATTGGTATTGATTAATTCATTTATTGTCATTCAGGTATATTACAACTCAGCAGTTTAATAACTTTTTGAAATGTATTGACCAAATTATAATAAACTTGCAAATTATAGGTTTTAAATTTATACAGTATTTAATTCCAGATCCTTATGGTTGCCTTAACTCCCTGCTGGTGGAAAATAAAACAGTGGTTACCCAGGGTGTAGGGGATGAAATGGGTAGACATAGCTAAAAAAATACAAAGTAGCATATATGTAGGATAAACAAATCTGGAAAGCTAATGTTCAACATGAAGACTATAGATAATAAAATTGTGTTAGTAATTTTTGTCAAGTGGATTTCAGCTGCTCTTGTCACACACACACATAACTCTCTGAGACGATAAATATGTTAATTTGATTCATTGAACTAACCATTTTACTGTCTATATGTATCCCGTCAAATTATGTTGTAAACCTCAAAGTTGCAACTACAAAAAACAAAACAAAACAAAGGATTTAGCAGCCACTAGTCTATTGCATTGTATTTCTCTCAAGACATGGCATTCATTTGGTAATTATTGAACTATCTTTTTCTCCTCTCAGGAAAACAGTCTAATATGCTTTGGAATGGGACAGGAGGAGAGGAGGTGGAGTGGGAAGGGCGAGGAGGCTATTGAGAAAGTAAATGTAAAATCAGTTGTGTCACAGCAGTACAATGCATCTTAATTACTTAAAAGTAATTGCCCTAGAAATAATTACTCATTAGCAATGTTGTAGTATTACAAACCACCACAAATGCCTTAACTGCTGTGAACACTGAGCATGAAAATTGTAACCAACTTATAATATTGCATCCCAGTGCTGTGAGAATGCTCCTGAACCATTTTGTTAATAATTACCTGACAGAAATATATCTTTACCTAGCCATTGTTGTCATTAAGCATGCTTTGAGATACTTTAATGTACTAGCACACTTTAGTTATGTAATTACATTTAGCAATCTCTAAAGTTTTTGTGTTTTTTTAAGCTAAAATTCATTAAAGCCAAATTAACAAAGGTAGGCTGAGTCTATAAAGGATTTAGGCATTTGCTTCAGTTCCTAGGAATTAAAGATATAGGCTGCTTTGGTGAATCTGAAAGTACAGACCCACGCTGAGACCATTTTGAGTCATGGATAGGCCCTGCCTTCATCACCTTGACAGGTAAACCAATTCTTTACCCATCATTTCCAGAAAGGAAAATCTACCATCTCTTCTGGAGAGCCATTTCATTATTTTACAGCCCTCACTATTGGCCAAGTAATCTTTCTCTTTATCCTCAATCCTCCAAGTCCTTTATGTCATAATTTATGGTCAAAGCTTCCTGTTTGGTCCATTGCAGAAAATGTGAACAGCTGACCATCACTGCCAAAAGCCCTTCATATAAATGGAGACTATTATTACATTTATTAGCCTTCTCCTTCTTCTCCAGTTAGAAAAACAGAGTTCATTCAGCCATTAGTTAGACAATTAATTTTCAGATTTACAAATAATATCCAGTATTATTTCACTGAATTATGAAGCCCTTTTGCCATATTTTTTGCTCTTTATTTTTTAAGAGAAAGAGAAACAGAAGACAGAGACAGGAAAGAGTCAGAAACCAGGATGGGGAATTATTGGGAAATAGTCACAACGTAGCTGTTCTTTATCCTGGTTGACCATTCTCTCATTCTTTCAACGCTGTTCCCATCTTCCAGCTTGTATGAAATGAAATTCTTCATCTGACAATGGTATTATATACATCTTCTTTTCTAATAGCTTCTGTTATCAACTTTCTTTCTTCATCCAGGGATAAAGTGTGATTGTTTTCATCCTTGCCTTTTTGCCAATGTGCTATAATAATGTTAGTGGTTTTCATTGTAAATTGTATGTAATTTCCAACATAAGTATTTATACCCTTTTCTTCTGAGTCTTTGTTTCTTTGAAATCTTTCTTCTTTAAAATGAGCCCCAGTTTCTTTTTATTATGATTCATTTCATTCTGCTTTAATTCTTTATTTAGTCAACTGAGTTTCTTACTAAATGTGCCATCATTTGGGTACAAGGGGATGTTTTTCTTCATTTCATCTTGTGTTTTTAAACAACTCTGCATTACAGATGTGTGTTTTGAGAGGGAATTTTCAGTCAAGTACATTTTTTTTTTTTTTTTTTTTTTGCTGATTTGTCTTCTAGATGAGTTTTGTCTTAATCTGTCTCCAACTGTAAAAGGTTCTTTCAACTTCAGTTTTGGTTGCCCTGACTTGCATGTACCACCCTCTCCCATTGACCCTTTAGAATTCCTCTAAGTAATTAAAAGTTTCTGAAGAAATGAAATGATTTCCACAAGTTAGAAGAAAAATATGCTTATTGCTTTTTGGGGAGAGTCTCAGGGTCCTGCTTCCATTCAATTCTGAATAAATTTTTGTCCAGAGTTCAAAAGGACTTTTTGCATATTAGCAGCTTCTCTACATAGCAAGAGGTAAAATCAATACGCAAGTCCAGCACTGCTTGATTTCCATAATCCTATTCTTGACCTTAGTTCCTGTGTGCAGGACAAGATTACATTCCTTTACCAAATACTGTGCTCCCACTCCTTGCTATTATGAGTCATGTAGTGATGCAGATCCTTGTGTCTGCTTCTTTATCTTCTCTACTTGCTTCCCATGGATAAAATACTGTAAGAAATACTACTGGGTCAACATGTGAGAGATCTTTGATATCCAAGTTACCCTTCATAAAGGTTGAGCCAATTAATATTCTACAAGCAATTATGAGAATGTCGGTTTATTCACATCCTCACCACTTATTACATTTGGGAAAAAAAAGACAATTTGCTAGGAGAAAGATGGTACCCCATTGTTTCTATAAAAAATGTAAGCTATATTCTCATGCACACACTATGTCAGTATAAATTTCTGATAGATTTAATAATTAACTATAAATATTGAGACCATAAGACAGATAGAAATATGAGGCATACGGCAGAGATATTGCAGGTTTCTTTCCTAGAACACTGCAATAAAGCAAATATCACAATAAAGGGAATCACAATTTTTGTTTCCCAATTCAAAAAAAAAGTTATGTTTACACTATACTGTAGTGTATTGTGTGTAGTAACATTATGTTTAATAAAAATAATGTACATTTCTTGGTTTAAAAATATTTTACTGCTAAAAAATTGTACTAATGATCATCTGAGCCTTCAGTGAGTCATATCTTTTTGAACATGTGGAACCTTGCCTTGATGTTTATGGCTGCTGACTGATCAGGATGGTGATTGCTGAGTTGGGGTGTCTGGGGCAATTTATTAAAATAAGAGAACAATGGAGCTTGTCTTATTGATTGAGTCTTCATTTCACAGATGATTTCTCTGTGGCATGCTTTGCTGTTTGATAGCATTTAACCCACATAACTCAATCCTCTCAAACCATGCAGCTGCTTTATCAAATAATTTTATGTAATATTGTAAGTTCTTCATTGTCATTTCAACAATATTCATAGCATTTTCACCTGGAATAGGTTTCGTCTCAAGAAATCACTTTCTTTGCCTGTCCAAAAGAAAAAAATTCTCAATCATTAAAGTTTCATCATCAGATTACATCAATTCAGTCACATCTTCAAGCTCCACTTCTAATTCTAGCTCTCTTACTATTTCTACTATATCTGTAGTGACTTCCTCCGCTGTAGTCATAAACTCCTTAAAGCCGTCAATGAGGGTGGAGTCAACTTATCCTAAACTCTTATAAATGTTGTTTTTTTGACCTCCTCCTATGAATCACTAATGTTCTTAATGGCATCTGGAATGGTGAATCCTTTCCAGATTTTCAATTTACTTTACCCAGATCAATCAAAGGAATCACTATACATGACACCAATAACCTTATGAAATGTATTTCTCAAATAATGAGACTTGAAAGTCAAAATTACCCCTTGATCCATGGGCAGCAGAATGGATGTCACAGTAGCAGGTATAAAAATGTTAATTTCCTTAAACATCTCCATAAGGGCTCTTGGGTAGACAGGTACATTGTCAATGAAAGTAACATTTTGAAAGGAACCTCTGTTTTCTATTTTTCTGAGTAGTAGGTCTCAACAGTAGATTTTAAATAGTCAGTAAATCATGCTGTAAACAGATGTACTATTATCCAGGCTTTTTCCTTCCAAATGGACAGGCATAGAGCACAGGCAAAGCAGGTTTAGCATAACTCTTAATGGCCTTATAATTTTGGGAATGGTCAGTGAGCCCTACCTTCAACTTAAAGTCATCAGCTGCATTAGCCCTTAACAAGAAAGTCAGCCTGCCCATTGAAGCTTTGAAATAAAGGAATTGACTTCTCCTCTCTAGCTATGGAAGTCCTAGATAGCATCTCCTCCCAATGGAAGGCTGTTTTGTCTATATTTAAACTCTGTTGTGTGGAGTAGCCACCTTCATCAATTATCTTAGCTAGATCTTCTGGAAAATTTTCTACAGCTTTTCTCCATGAGCACTTGAACTTCACCTTGCACTTTTATGTTATGGAGATGTCTTCTTTCCTTAAACTTTATGAACCAACCTCTGCTAGCTTTCAACCTGTCTTCTGCAGCTTCCACACCTCTCATAGCCTTCATGAAATTAAAGAGATTTAGAGCTTTCCTCTGGATTAGGCTTTGGCTAAAGGGAATGTTGTGGATGATTTGATCTTCCATCCAGAGCACTAAAACTTTCTTCATATCAGCAATAATGTTGTTTTGCTTTCTTATCGTTCATGTGTTCATTGGCACAGCACTTTAAATTTCTTTCAGGAACTTTGGTTTTGCATTCATAACTTGGCTATTTGCAACAGGAGGCCTAGGTTTCAGTCTGTTTTGGCTATTGCGTGACTTTCTTACTAAGTTTAATCACTTCTAGCTTTGCTTTAAAGTGAGAGACATGGAAACCTTTCTTTCACTAGAACACCTAGAGGCCATTGTAGAATTATTAATTGGCCTAATTTCAACATCGTTATGTCTCAGAAAATAGGAAGGCCTGAGGAGAGAGAGAGAGATGTGTATGGCTGGTCATAAAACAAGCATTCTGTTAAGTTCATTGTCTTATGTGTACATGCTTCATGGCTCCCCAAAACAATTACAATAGTAACGTCAAAAATCACTGATCACAGATGACTGTGACAGATATGATAAAAATCGAAAAGTTGGAAATATTGTGAGACTTACCAAAATTTGATACAGAGACAGGAAGTGAGCACATGATTTGGAAAAAATGGGAACAAACAGACTTACTTGACACATGGTTATCACAAAACTTTGATTTGTAAAGAACACAGTGTCTGCAAGGTGCAATAAAGCAAAGCACAATAAAAGGAGGTATGCCTATCTTGAAATCTTTATCTTCTCTCAGGACGAAGAAGGATTTTCCCAGCACAGAACTGCTTAAGAAATAAAAATGTAAATGATAAATAGCTTTTATCACAACAAAATATCAAAAACTCAAATGAATCACTAAGAAAAAGAGAAACACCCCTCAGACAAAACAAAAACAAAAACAAAAACAAAAAAACCTGCAAGTACATGAATAAATAATTTACAATTAAAGAATTGAAAGTGTTAAATATAGAAAAACTTCCTGGTAATCATAGCTTTTCAAAGATGGAATAGGTTCCTTTCAAAGAGAATGAGTTCCAAATCACTGAAGAGATTCATTAGAACAATAATTATAGAGATCTTATGGAAGGAACTCAATCATTAGAAAGATATTTGTATAGACATCATTTTATCATCTTTCTACTTTGAAAACCTGTAATTAAATGATGATATTTCCACCAACATTTAAATGGCACATGCAATTTACTAAAGCGCCTACATTTGATGTAGTTATGCTGATCATTTACAACCCATGGAATGTTAGTATCCCATGTATATCCCATATTTCATACAGAGAATGCAGGCTATTGCAAATAGAGTAAGTTAGCTGCAAGGAATAGCCTTAGTGCAAACTTAGGGTAAATTCTCTTAATAACATTTTTTAGAGGGAAAAATGCATATTCACCATAGAAACAGTTAAACTATAGAAAATAAAAATCAACTATATTTCCACTGCTTATTTTAGTGTATTTTTAGTCATTTAACTGTGCACTTAATATACCTTTTTAAATAAATATGAAATTATGCTATACAACTTGATTTCCTATATGCTCTTTTAATCTTCACTTATTAATAGGACTTTCCTATGTCCTCACTCTTCTCAAAGTGTTCTTTATTGAATCATGTGACTGGATTAAAATTCATTTAAACATCCTTATATATTTGCTATATATACATATATATCTATATAATATATATAGAGAATGGATCAAAATTCATTTATTCTCATATATTAGCTATCTATACATATTTACCTATATACCTATCTATACATATATACCTTTTTTTTGGGGGGGGGGTAAGGTTCCATGGTTCCAGGGGAAGGGGCCAGGGAAGTTGCACCAACTTCCTGGGGCCTAGGGTTTTTATGGCTAGGAGGAACGAGCAACAGCTGGGTGCTCTGATTGACTCCAGGGGAGCGGGATTGAGACGGGGTGGGCCGCTATTGGCTGGGCGGGTTTTCCGGTGGGAGAGCTGGCCAGGAGCCTTGCATCAGCTGGAGCCCTCCAGGGGAGCCATACAGCAGAGCTAGGTGCCGAGTGCAGAGCCTGGTGCCGGGTGCAGAGGTGGGTGTGTCCAACCTACCAGCGAGGCAACTGGCCTTACATTCCGACTCTTTTGATGACATAGGACGCCGTTTCTTTCTGGCTACTTCCTGCTGAATAGGGGCGGAGTGAGGTAGAAGGGTCAGTTGGCTGGTGCCTTGGCTGGGAGTCGGACATAGGGGTGAAGCAGCATCTGGTTTACGGTCACCCTGGAAATTTCCCTCATGCGGGCCTGTAAAAACCTGAGGAAAAAAGGGGCTAGCATTAGCAGAAGACAAATTACGATAATGGAAGTGATAATAGGGGTTAGCCAGGTAAGCATGGGGGCTTGCCACCCGTTGAGAGGCGAGACTGGTGTGCTCTGTTTTCTTCGGAGGTCTTCTTGGAGGTGGTAGAGAGTGTCGATGTTCTCTTCTACAAGGCCTGTTTCATCGACATGGTAGCAGCACTGCTCCTGAAGAAACAGACAGGTTCCTCCTTTTAATATGAGGGCCTGTTTGTCTGATGGCGAGTAAACCGGAGGCGTGGCCGTCCTGAGGAACAGGACCGGAGTCGGGGCTAGCCTGGTACTGGTTAAGGAGTTTGCTGCTGCATCTGCCCTTGCATTACCCTGGGAAACGGCATCCTGCTGGGCCTGGTGCCCTCGGCAGTCGATGACGGCGACTTCTTTGGGCAGTGATAGGGCCTGCAGGAGATTAGCGATTTGGGTAGCATTGATTATGGGGGACCCCTTTGTGGTAAGGAATTCCCGCTCTTTCCAGAGGGCAGAGTGGCAGTGGGTAATACTTATATAGAATGTTTCTGAGATGTTTTTGCCCAATTATGAATAAAGTTGTTCTTATCATCCTTGCATATAGTTTTGTATAAATTCACATTAATTTATTAAGGTGGTGTTTTTAGGAACAAATGGTTGCACATTCAGTGGATTTCAATTAATGTTGTCTAATTACCCTCCAGAAAGTTTGTGCCAATTTACAGTCCACCTGCCAGTACGTGCAAGAGGATCTATTTCCCTGCAGAATTTGTAGTACCAGATATTATAATTTGTTTTGCTGAGGCTGTAACTTGGTCTGTCACTGGCTAGCTGTATATCAGTATCTTCAAGCCACAGTTTTTTTTTTTGTATTTGTTAAAAAATTTAAAAGACTGGTGTAAAACTGATAAACTGGTTCTGAAATGGTATGACTCCAATGTGTCACAAATCAAAATAAAATATTAGAGAGGTTTTTTAATTAATGCAATAATAAGTGTCTGGTGTATTGAGACATTTGTTTTAAATTGAGAAAAAAATTAATCACTTTTGAAATAATCGGAGAGTGGCTTTCTAGTCTGTAAGGGACTCTGTTTCAACTATATTTCTTATCATGATATTTTTAAATATTTATTTACTTTTGTTTTTATAGATTCAGAGGGTATATGGTCAGGTTTGTTATGTGGATATATTGCATAATGGTAAGGCTTGGGATTCTAGGGTACCCATTACCAAAACGGTGAACATTGAACCTTGTAGGTAATTTGTCAACTCTCATTGCCCTCCTACCTCCCTGCCATTTGCAGTCCTTAGTGTCTGTTATTTGCTTTTGTAGGTACCTGTGTACACATTGTTTAGCTCCCACTTGCAAGTGAGAAACATGCAGTATTTACCTTTCTGTTTCTGAGTTACCTCACTTAGGATAATGGTCTCTAGCCCCATCCGTGTTGATGCAAACACATGATTTCATTCTTTTTCATTGATGCATAGAATTCTGTGGTATATATATACCACATTTTCCTTATCTAGTCATTTGTTGATGGACACTTAGTTTGAATCCATGATTTTGCTATTGTGAATAGTGCTGAGATAAATGTACAAGAGCAGGTATCTTTTTGGTGTAACGATTAATTTTCCTTTGGTTAGACACCAAGTAGTTAGATTGCTTGGTTGGATAGTAGCTCTATTTTTAGTTCTTTGAGAAATCTCCATACAGTTTTTCAGAAAGGTTACACTAATTTACATTCCCACCAACAGTGTATAAGTGTTCCCTTTTCACCATATCCTTGCCAACATCTGCTATTTTTTACTTTTCCATAATAGCCATTCTGACTGGGGTGAGACGATATCTTATAATGGTTTTAACATGCATTTCTCTGATGATTAGTGATGTTGAACATTTTTTTCATGTTTGTGGACCACTTATATGGCTTCTTCTGAGAAATAACTTTTTAGTTAGTTAGTTAGTTTGTTTGTTTTTAACACGGGGTCTCGCTCTATCAACCAAGCTAGAGTGCAGTGTCTCAACCAAGGCTCACTGCAGCCTTGACCTCCAAGGCTCAGGTGATCCTCTCATCTCAGCCTTCCAAGTAGCTAGGACCACAGGCATATGCCACCCTGCCCAGCTAATTTTTGTATTTTTTGTAGAGATGGGATTTTGCCACGTTGCCCCCGCTGCTCTCAAATTCCTGGGCTCAAGCTATCTACCCTCCTCGGCATCTCAAAGTGCTGGGATTATAGGTGTGAGCCATAGCACTTGTCCAGAAATGTCTGTTAACGTCTTTTCCTCACTTTTTAATGATGTTATTTTTTTTCTTGTTCCATTGTTTGAGTTCCTTGTAGATTCTGGATAATAGTCTTTGTTAAAAGCCTAGTTTGCAAGCGTTTTCTCCCATTCTGTAGGTTGCCTGTTGATTGTTTCTTTTGCCATGCAGAAGCCCTTTGTCTTAATTAAGTCCCATTTGTCTATTTTTGGTTTTGTTGCATTTGCTTTTGAGGTCTTAGTTATAAATTATTTGCCTAGACCAAGGATCAAGAAGAGTTTTTCCTAGGTTTGCTTCTGGGATTTTATAGCTTTGGGACTTACTTTGAAGTATTTAATCCATCTTGAGTTAATAATTGTATATGGTGGGAGATAGGAGTCCAGATTTCAGTGGTGACAACTTAAAACAGAGAATGATTACTCTTCATCAGGGATGCAGGCTTCCTTTAAGACATAACTTAGAACATAGTATTTTCTCACCTCTGAGATAAAGAAAGGTCTATAGATGAGACTGCCAGGAATGTAATACAAGAAAGGTTGGTCCTCAAAGAACTAACAACAGAAGAAAAATAATGACTGAGGCTGATATATCTATATCTATTAATATTTTTGATTGAGTAGTATTTATATGCTCACAAAAATGAGATTTTGTTGCATAGTGCTGTTTTGACTCCGCAGGCATGCTATTTAAGGGAATGTCTTCATAATAGTGCTTGCATTTGTGGCAGAAACCTGTGTATCCCTTTAATGGTCACAGTTTCTTTGCAGAGGATAAGATTCCAGAAAATCAAAGAGTCACAGAAGGCCAAACAGCTGCAGAAGAGTACAAATAGCTCTAATCTGAAATGCATGATTTATCAAATGGGAACATGATTGCTAGCAATCTTACTTTTTTTGGTGATTACAGAGTTGAGCATAGTACTGCATGTGACTCTATACGAGGACTTTTAAAGAGCTTTTAAAAAACAATTATGCATGAGTCTTGGAGATTTTAATCTAAGCAGAAGGCCTTTGTGGAGGTAAATCAAGAGGATAGAACAGCAAGGAATGCTGAGGGAGACCTTCAATCAGGGAAAAATATTAAGTGGGACTCCTTGGGGAGAGGCCTGTATTTGCTTGTCTGGGGTGGGCTAATCTACATAATTGACTAAAACAGAATGAACAGCTGTGAAATATAGCATTTGAATGTGTGGGTAAAACAAAATTACAAAATATACAAGGTCACAGAACATGTAATGTATTTTCATGGGATTACAGAATTTCTAAGTTCATTCAGTATATAAGAAATTGATCAATCCTCCGGAGAAGCTAAATGACGTTACCAAGCTCAGGTAGGTAGGTAGTTATGACATGCTAGTTAATGCCGTCTCTGGAGTCAAACATCTAAAATTTATATTCCAGATCTACCCCTAACTATGTGTGAACCTTGGGGAAAATCACTGTACTTTTTTGTGCCTCAATTTTCTCATGTATAAAATGGGAATAACAATAGGACTTAACTCACATTAATGAGATAATATATGTCAGTGACACTAGATGGTATCTGGTACATAGTAAGTGATCAATTAATACAAGATATGTTAGTTATTAGTTAGAGTACCAACGTGAAAGTCACCTAGCTCCTACAACAACGTTTTACCTGTTCTACAAAAGTAAGAGCATATTACAAGGGAGATACTATAAGTAAGATATTAATTCCATTTCCTAACTAAAATGGTTGTGAGACACACAATAACATCAAGTCTTCTTAGAGAATTTGAAAGTAAAAAATTTTTAAAGCAAGATTGGAGGAAAAAAACTCAAGTGAGCCCTTCAGGACTTTTCAGAAATTTAGTTCATACTCTAATGCTTAAATTCAGCAGTTAGATCTTTCCCCCCAATAGCCGAAGTGCTTATTTTAGTTTGCTTGTTAGTTTGCAAAAATATACATCAATATATTTTTTATAATTGGCCTTTTTAACATGTTAATTTTTCTCTAGTAATTGATGTCCACTAATGCTGGAGAATTTCTTTATTCTTTGTAATTAGAATAAATTGTCCTTTTATGTAAAAGCACATTTTGAACAAAGTAAAAGCATGCTGTGTATTACAACAATATGTTTTGAAAACAGGGTTAAGACATCTAACTTTTTAGACACACAAAGATATTGAAAAAAAATACTTTTTGTGTGTGTGGAATAATTGGTTAGTTGCTTATATAAGGAAATCAAACAAGGTAGAAGTCCAAAGTCACTTTCTTAACATTTCTGGTTAAAATCCTAACAAGATTCTCACATGTTTAGACACATGTCTGACTATACATTCTGGTCCTGAAGCCCCTCTTAAGGAGTCTACTGAAAGGCCCAAGTTATGTCAGGTTGACTATGATTCTGAGGTTTTCATTTTGGCTGGCAAAGGTATTTGTTATTACTTAATAGCTCTCTTTGGTCATATTCAGACTTGGATCCAAATATCATATCCAAACTTGGATTGCTGGCTAGGCAGGTGGCTTATCCCTGTAATCCCAACATTTTGGGAGGCCAAGGTAAGAGGATTGCTTGAGCACAGGAATTCAAGAGTTGCCTAGACAATACAGTGAGACCTTGTCTCTACAAAAAATTTAAAAAGTTCACCAAGTATGGTGGTACACGCCTGTAGCTCCAGCTGCTAAGAAAGCTCAGGTGGAAGGATTACTTGAGCCTGGGGAGTGGAGGTTGCAGTGAGCTAAGATCATGCCAGTGCATTCCAGTCTGGGTGACAGAGTGAGACCCTGTCTCAAAACAAAACAAAACAAACGTGGGGCTTGGCGCAGTGGCTCACTCCTGTAATCCTAGCATTTTGGGAGGCCGAAGTGAGTGGATCACCTGAGGTCAGGAGTTCAAGACCAGCCTGGCCAACATGGTGAAACCTTGTCTCTACTAAAAATACAAAAATTATCTGGGCGTGGTAGCAGGCACTTGTAATCCCAGCTACTCTGGAGTCCAAGGCAGGAGAATTGCTTGAACCCAGCAGGCAGAGGTTGCAGTGAGCTGAGATCATGCCACTTCACTCCAGCCTGGGTGAAAGAGCAAAACTCTGTCTCAAACAAACAAACAAAAACCTTGGAATACTATGATACCATCATTAAGTCTCAGGTAATGACACTATAAAGCATTTACTATGGGTCTGGTACAAAATTCTGGCTTACTTGTTGTATTTCTTGATTTCATAGATGGCTTGAGTGACTGTTAGGCTGTGCTGTATATTTGTTTTCTTGCTCTATGTTAATATTTTATGACACAAGTCATTTTTGTATAATATTACCCAATGGCTAAGTAGTAAAGAGTTTATCCAAACATCTCTTAGTCCAGTCAGAATATTAGCATTTCCCAAGGGTGGTCTTCATCATGCAAGAGAATTTACCCCATAGAAGACACATTTCCACTTTTAACTATAGAAGATTTATTATGGGTAAATAAGACACATTCTCGAGGCATCATTGACTCTGTCCTTGGATCGAAGACAGAGCTGTCTCACAGTGGTCTTAAAAATTAATCAGGATACCTGCATAGTGGTGTGCTAGCCTGACTTCAAAGACTCCTAGTAGTGGTGCTGAGTTATTTAAGGTCCATTAAGGATGTTTGTCATGATTCAGAAAGACATGTTCATGAAAAGCTCATTAACTGTATTTATTTTATTGACTTCTTCCTGTAGAAACAGCTCTGTTATAAATCAAAAAGATCCCAAAGAACAGATTTAGATGCTTATTCCTGAGCTTTTTGGAATAGATTAATTGCAGGGTAGCTTCCTCTATATTTTAGCTTCCAAATATATTTGAGAGTTTTTACATGAGCTAAATATGACACTTACTAAATATAGAGAATTTCATCAAAATCCTCAGTTTGAGAATGGTTATGTTTATTGATCCCTCCCTTTGTTTTATTTATTGTTATATTTGCTATATTATTATTATTATTATTTTGGTGGGGGGTTGGTAGCATGTACCAGGTACTTATCAAAGGGCTTGAAATATAAGTATGACAGAACAGATGTGGCTTCTGATCTCATAACCCACCTGGAAAGATGCAAGTTTGTTGTACATCTATATTTTGTTTCATAGAATTCCATACATATGTAGGGAGTAATTATCTATTTTGCACATTTATGTGTTGGGACGCTATTTACATCCACCTTGATATCTCTGCCTTACTTATAATGTAAATGTGTGGGTATTCTACATGTCTTTATGTACATAAACATGTACTCATACTGCCAAATAACTTCTGGTAAAATGAGTTATCACTGTATCTGCAGATTAGCAGTGGTAATAACTATAACAAAAGTTACAGAACATTTTATGAGTTAAAAATCTCCCACTTTTGTTATATCACAGCAAACTAGCAAGTTTTCACTGAAAATTTCAGGATGAGGCAACTAAGTGTCAGAGAATACAAATGACTTGTCTGTTACTCATTTTCGACTATATGATCAGGACTCCAAATGGATTATTTTGGCTCCAAAGTTTCTGTTCTAATCCAAGAGTAAAACAAAATTACAAAATATTTACAAAGGATTTGTAAGTGTCTACTCTTACAAATCCTTTGTAAATACTGACTAGAAGACATTATAAATGTCTTTTAGCTTTATGAAGTGTATTATAACATTAAAACAACAGTAAAATGCTGGACTAAATAGAAATGTGTTTGTGAGGAAACACTTTTTTCTACTTTATTTTTACAACATGAGTAGACCTCTTTGCTCCTGCAGTAGCATTAGCCAATCTATTTTTCTTGGTGTTTGCTGCACCAGTTCATGGATGCTAGTTGCCATGAACATGTATCAGCAGAAAGTATAAACCACAACTTATAGTAGCAATTGCAAACTTCACTCATTAATACAATCGAGCCTTTTATACTTGGTTCTCTCTCTTTTTAATTGCAAATATGCCCCTGTAACTTTCATATCTTTTGTAGTCATTCTATAAGATGAGGTTAATTTTCTCTAGTTTCTCAAGACAGGTTTATTTCTGCCATTTTACTTAAATAGCTTGGCGTTTAAGATGCCCATTTGTACCTAATTTTACTTCTGTTGAAAATGTCAGTTCTGTATAGTAAAGATCTCTGTATGTTACTGGCAATTCAGAATGAGTGTATATGTAAAACCAAACTAAAAAACAAAAAACATCTGTGGACCAGTGAGAAATTTAGCCAAGTGTCACATAGCCAAGATAAATTGTAATTGTTTAACCTTGAGTGAAAAATAAAATGCAAATGTAAATTTTAATAGAATTTATAGAATATAGGAATTTGGTAAATCCCATTGAACCTAAAATTAGAATGTGTCTTAGGTTATAGAGCAAACCTAAGGCAAACCTGCGTCCTTTTGTTTTTAACTCTAAGTTAAAAACATAAACAATCAATTTGATAAGATAAACTCTTACCACTAATGTAATCTTAATTAAATGGATTAAAATATGTCATTGTTAAAAATATAAAAAGAGGCCAGGAACGGTGGCTCACGCCTGTAATCCTAGCATTTTGGAAGGCTGAGACGGGTCGATCACCTGAGGTCAGGAGTTCAAGACCAGCCTAGCCAACATGTCGAAACCCCATCTCTACTACAAATACAAAAATTAGCTGGCATGGTGGCACACACCTGTAATCCCAGCCACTCGGGAGGCAGAGGAAGGAGAATCTCTTGAACACAGGAGGTGGAGATAACAGTGAGCCGAGATTGTGCCACTGCACTCCGGTCTGCCTGATGGGAGCAAGACTCCATCTCAAAAAAATACTATATATATATATATGCATATATCTAACCTCTGCAACCTGAGACACATTCTAATTTTAAGTTAAAAAAAAGAGAAATAATATAATAAAATAATCCTCCAAATATTAATAGAAATACTTACAATTAGCAAAACCACCTCCTGGCCTCTTTATAAATTCATGTATTTATTCATTCAATGGATACTTATAAAGTTCACTAACAGCGAATAGAACAAAATCTGTGCCTTTAAACAGCTTAAACTTTATTGAAAGACAAATTCTTATAAAACATAAATAAGGCTGGGTGCAATGGCTCATGCCTGTAATCTTAGCACTTTGGGAGGCTGCTGGGGGAGGATTGCTTGAGGCCAGGAGGTTGAGGCTGCAGTAAGCTGATTGTGCTGTTGCACTCCAGTCTGGACACCAGAGCAAGAGCCTGTCTGTAAAAACAAATAAACCATAAATAAGCAAAATAATTTCAGATTGTAGTGATTGTTTGAAAGAAATAAACAGAAAGACAAGAGTGGAGCATTAGTTAAGGCAACCACTTTGGGTGGGTTTCTTGGAAAGCCTCTCAGAAAAGGTTATTTACAACTGAAGGATCAGAAGCAAGGGCTCTGTAAAGATCAGGGAGACAAATGTTCTAGGCAGAGAGAACAAGTAAGAAGGCCAAAAGATATTGATTGAGGACATGGAGTGAGGTGATACTGGGAAGGAAGGAAAGGACCGGAGTATTCCAGATAGAGCAGGCCATAGCCAGGACTCTGGCTCATCTTGGAAGAGCCATTGACAATGTTAAGCAGAGGAATGATAAGATCTAATTTATGTTTTTAAAAGATCTGACAGTTGTATGGATAATGCATGGTGGAGCAGTGAATAGAGAGGCTGGGACAGCAAGGTCCTGCAGTGACTTGGATGTGAGGCAATGGGGATGTAGACTCAGAGGGGAGGCAGTGGTGACGGTAAGGAATCGATGCAGCATAGCAAATTGGATTAGGTGAAAGAAATGAAGGAATTGGGATAAACGTAAACTTAGGAGACTTTTCTAACAGAGCACAAATCTGAATGAAACAGAAATCAAACTAAAGAGCCAAGAATGATTTACATCAAGTTAATCACATGTCTCCATTCTGCAGCTGAGGAGTGAGACTCTCACACCTGATTCAGGAATTCCATAGGCTCAGTCCACCTGGGTTACGGTTTCAGATTTTGTCCAAGACTTTTTAAATAAAAATGTCCAGCTTTAGATAGTTTCTCCCAAGCTGGAACTATGTCTTACTTCTCTGTTCCCAACACATAGTATAGTACCCGTGACACTGCAGTAAGCTAAAGTTGATCAAATTCAACATTAACTTCTAAAACTTTTAGTTTCCCTCGGCAGATGTAAATTTTTAAAGGGTCTACTATGTGCGAAGTATTCTGTTGGAGTTTTTACTAAAAAATGGAACTCATACCTGCATTGGGTGTGTTTTCAAACATGGGTTCTTTCATGATCCTATGCTGCCTCATTGACCAGAAAACATACCTCCATAACTCTTTTAGAGCTGTTTAAATTTTTTGGCTCCTAGAAGGTTTTCCATAGAAACATCAGTAAAAAATAATGACAGAAATATACAGACAAATTGAAGGAATGTATTTATTTTGTTCCTGATAAAATAATAAAGGTACTAAGTGTTTGAAATAAATAACTGTCCCATCCCATAGGAGTATACTGTCTAGAGGATCATGAAAACATCAGATTACTCAGGACCAAACAAATTAGGTATAAATAAAAGGCTGACTGTGTGTTATATTTAGGTACTGGCGAAATACTGTACTATGTATAGAAATGTGAAAATGATGGATCAAAACTAAGATTGATAGATTACATTTTCCTATCTTGTGAAAGGGAGAAGAAAATAAATGTGAGAAAAACAGGAATATTCTTTGCCCATATTCTCAGTCAGCAGTGATGCTTGTAAAATAGAGTCCTGGCACCACTCCACCTCCCCTCAAGACATTCTGGAGGCATGGGAAGTGCCTTTGGAAGAAACCCTCTCAGATTATTTTGGTACAAGTAATAATGGACCATACTTTGGGAAATGCAGATTCAGTCCAGTCTCTATCTTCTGAATCAGTGTGAGACTCATAAAGTAATATGGTTATCCAAAGTTGCGTCAGTCTTTTTCATTAGCACTTAGGCTAAATCACAGTCTCTTCTTTGATACTTAGATTGAAATTTCCAGCTCCAGCCTTAGACCTGCTATCAACACTCATCACTGCTATTTGTCTTCTAGAATCACAACCACAGCCGCCTGCATGATGGACCTAAGGAGGTACCCACTGGATGAACAAAACTGCACCTTGGAAATTGAGAGCTGTAAGTTTACCTGAGAATCCAGCTAGACTGGACTCTGCTTTAAGGTTCTCTTTATACGGAGGCCTCTGTTCCTGGCTCATGTCCAGACCACAGGCCCCGCGAAGGTTCTGCTAGCTCACTAAATTTGGTTGAGGGAGGCATTGACAGCATCTTTTCTCAGTTATGCTGCCACCCTCTTAGTCTCATCCCTAAATCTTCGGGAGAGATATTTAGGGAAGAAATAATCTGGCAATAAAAGGAATATGCTAACAGCCTGGAAGGAGACCAAGGGCTATTTCAGGCATTTAAAATATGCAATTGGTGCAAACAGTTACAACAGGCTTTGGAAAATAGGTGGAGGTGGCAGAGTGTCACAAGTTGTCCTGTCTTTGCCTCTCATAAACTTTCTCTCTTTGTAATTGCAAAATAAATGTGCTCTTTCAGATTAGTTAAAACATTCATAGAGTGTGGTTTTACAGAACGTTTTCTGTTGTTGTTTCAAGGGACTATTTTCAGTCTCTAAAGTATATTTTTTGCTGAAGGCCATCTGATGAGCAAGAGTGTGGTGTGTGTGTGTGTGTGTGTGTGTGTGTGTGTGTGTGTGTGTGAATTCTGTTTACTGTGCTGACCTGTTTTGCAGTGTGCTTGCTTTTCTAGGCCATGATTTTGTCTTCCACATTGATGATTCAGACAGCTGCCCTATTGGGTGGGCTAAAATGGTGATTTTATAACGATCTCGATTTTGGAGGTCACACAGGGAGGTGGTATGAGGTAGAAAAACATTTTGAGTCTCTGTCACTTCTTTGCAGTGTTTCCATACTTTAACCCACTAAATATTTGGAAGCGGACAATTTTATATCCAGAATTCTAGATAATGAGTAACTGGACTGCTGTGAGGGTACTCTTAGCCTTTGTGAGGAGTTTTAGCTCTGGCAAGCAGCATGACTAAATCATTGCTGTGAGCAGAAATATGGCATTTATGACACATTGTGGATATTTTTGCCCAATTCAAAAGATAGCTTCCAGGGATAATTAAATTTACATGTATTTTTGAAGAAACTGATTGCATACTTGTATTTCAAGTCATCATTATTTTCAAATTGTATTTTTGCCTTACAGAACTAGTTAATGAAATTGGTCCACAAGATTTCAATGATTATGTAAATATTTTTAGGATAGCGTTGCATATTCCATTTTCTGAACTTATGGCTACAACTTAGAAGGTATAATAATGTTCTACAAAGTCCAAGTTCTTTTGTAATTTCACATTGTTGATGTAAGAATATGCTGAAATAAGCATGTTGCCATGTACTACTCATGAATTTCTGTGGTGAAAGCATGTTTTGTTTCAATTTAGAGCACAAGAGCATTTTTTGTAGAAAAATTATTCTGGGATATCAATCATAGTTGTAGGTAGGTGAAGCACTTTCATGGATATTATTTCATTTGAGCCTTCCACAACCCTCTCAGATAAGTAAACAAGGTCTCTTTATTTTAAAGAACTTATACTTAAGGATGCAGGCAACACCCAAATGTTTTCTGTTATTAAATTATAATTTCAACTCGAATATTTAAAAATTAACATGATAGGCCAGGTACAGTGGCTCATGCCTGTAATCCCAGCCCTTTGGAAGACTGCGGCAGGCGATCATCTGAGGTTGGCAGTTTGACACCAACCTGACCAATATGGAGAAACCCCACCTCTACTAAAAATACAAAATTAGCCAGGCGCAGTGGTACATGCCTGTAATCCCAGCTACTCAGGAGGCTGAAGCAGGAGAACTGCTCGAACCTGGGAGGTGGAGGTTGTGGTGAGCCGAGATTGTGCCATTGCACTCCAGCCTGGGCAACAAGAATGAAACTCCTTCTCAAAAAAAAAATTAACATGATAATTCATTAGGCTTTACATATCGCACTTCGATTCACAGTCATCTTGTTAAATAAGGTCAATATAAATATTTCTGTTCTTACAACTAGGGAGTCAGAATCAAGATCATAAAGTGATTTGTCCAAGATCGTTCAGCCACTTAGTGGTACAGTGGCTCTGTGCTGATGTGGAAGATAGCTGACTTACTTAGTAAAGACACTGATTTTGGAGGGACCAGATGAACAGACCCTTATTCTAAAACCCCTTAGTTTAAAAAGCAGAAAATAGCCTGGCCTTATGGAAAATTGGAACTTATTCATAGACTGTTAGCAAATCATTGCTACAGAGAATTAGATATGGTGTTATATTAATGACATACATGATATCCAGGCTCCATTGTTGTAAATAGGTTGTTTACTAACTAAACATTGAAATGAATTTAGGATCCAATCTCTTAAACTACTAGTTCTCCAACTGATGCCTCTCATTCCATCTTATTCATTAATTCCCTTACTTAATCATACACTAGGCATTCATTCATTCTCATTCTTTTTCTCTGACCTCTTTTCCTCTCTGATCTTTCTCATCTCATCTTTCTCCTCATCTCTCTCTTTGTCCTTCTCCCTGTCGTTCTCCCTCCTCCTTCCCTCTGTCTTTCCCTCCCTTCTTTCTCTGTTTTTCTCCTTTCCTTCCTTCCTCTGGCAAGTGAAAATTAACCTAACTGTGGCATTGCTAAATTACTAATACCTTCTCAGCATGTCAACAATCAGTGTATTGGGTCAGTTCAGGAGAGGATAACATAACCTGATTCTGGGCAGCTTAGAGTCGGGAAACATTAGGATTGAGATAATTGTTCATCATTCATTCCCTCAGGAATTTATTTGTTCATTACATTTTTACTGAATTCTAATCATTTACCAGGTATTGTAATAAGCTGTAAAGATATAATAGTGAATAGCAATATACAATATCCCTGGCCTCCTTTATTAAGGTGAGGGAGATAGATATATAGGGGTTATGAATCCCTAATCTGACATGCTTTAGACCAGAAGTGTTTTGAATTTCAGATTGTTTCAGATTTTAGAATACCTGCAATATATTTGTTAGTAGCATATTACCATAATTAGCAGTTGAGCCTCCCTAATCCAAAATCTGAAGTGCTCCAATGAGCATTTTATTTGAGCATCATGCCAACACTCAAATTGACTTGGATTTTGGAGCCTTTCATATTTCAGATGTTTGGATTAAGGATACTGGATGTCTATAATTTAAATCAATACATGTATGAATATAAAATTGCATTACTGAAAAGTGCTGCCATGATGAAGTATTTAGTTCTATAGCATATTAAAGATAGGCTGTTTAAAGCAAGCCTTGAAATAAAGTACAGAGGACTTTAAAAGGTTAATATGGACTATATCAACTTCATAACTTGTCTTAAATATGGAGGGTTGGGGATGTTCTAGAGAATTCATGAGATTTGCAGAATTGAATGGGTCTTGATAATATTTATCACTATGAAGGCCATGAAACTTAACTGCTAAAATTGAAAGGAGAAATCCACTCCTAGGTGTTCCCAATTCTGTCTCCTAAAGCCACGTTTTACCTACATGTTCCTGTTATCTGTGTGGTCAGAGGCAACTCATCATACTTTGTCAACATAGCATGCATCATGTTTATATCTTTCTCTGAAACTTTCAGTGCAGGTTGGGAAAGAGGCACTGGAATACTCGCCTATTTTTCTAGGGAAATGTCACCCGAAAAGCACCAAACAACAGCAACGTTATGCCAAAGCGTACTTAAACAAAGTTCTTTTAAAGTAGGAAAGAGTTTAGGAAAGAGTTCTGGTACAGAAATAGTGAATCTTCCCAGGTGTGCCAACGCTTTGGTAATCTGATGCTGCCATGTATAATTTAGGACTGTTAGTACAAGTCAAAGATTTCTATCTTTTAAAAAAAAAAAAGTAAGCTTTAATCACATTGTCAAGAGGACATTGAAACTCATTATACTGCAAGGCCACTTAGTATGTCACATCCAGAAATTTAAAAATAGTGAAAAAGGGGTGGTGGAAGTATTATATATCTGTGAAATGGGAATAGTCAGGGTATTACTCAACTGTATTCTGTGCCAGCTCAGCTATACAGTACCAATGTCAACTACATGGCCTCATTATACCCTCCGCCTACCCCACTCAGGAGAAAAGCTGCCTTATCTAGCCATCACTCTGGTTCCTGATTTTCCACTTAGGGCATGTGAACTGCTTTTCTGAAAAGGAATAATGAATTCTCTAAACTGGACCTATTGATAAGCTGCACAAATTACTAAAAATCCAAAGGATAATTTTTTGTTCATTCATCTATGTGCTTTTGTCTCATCTTATCTCTGAGTAAGTTGGACTGGCCAGCATCAGTGTCTCAGGGAAGAAGTTTAGTGTTCTCATTTTCAACACTGTGGATTTTTCAGTCAATCTCAGCCATAATGGGATCTATGAAGAAGTAGAAGACATAAAACTTTCTCAGCAGGTCTTTCATAGGCACCTTCACAAGGATATACAAAGTGTTTACTGAGACAGCCAGTCAGGTATCTCCTTTTAAGATTTAAAAAAAGAAAAAAAGTCCTACACACTGCCCTTTGCGATAGCATCAGAAACCAGTTACTGCTGGCCTCTCACAGTCACTGATTACCTGAGAGACACTGGCAAAGTCACCTCCTTACCAGAGCCTCTTTCTTCGGGGTAAAATGGAAATAATAATACCTAACACGGGAGATTGTTATGAAGATTACATGAAGTCATTTAGACAAAGAATCTAACACATTGCTTTGGTCCATGGTAGACATCTAATAAATAGCAACTTCAGTAATTAATAATTATTATTACTATAATAATCCCAGTTTCGGTTGTTATATTTTGAAAGTCCCATACTGCCACAGATTGCACTAATTATGAGATTAGTAAATCTAGCCAAGGAGACCCATAGCCCAGCATCACTCTTCTCAACCTTCGTAGATTTTATTCTGGCCCTTGCTTTGACATTCCAAGTAAGTCTCATTTTCTGCAGTGCTATCTACTTCCTCACAGAATGTTTCAGCCAGCTGTGCCCACAGTATAAAACGCCAATTAATTTATTTTACTTTGGCTGGAGGGAAAAGAATTAATAGCTAGCTTCAAAATCCAAAGATGGATATTTAAAAACACTTTGACATCTGGACTTAGATTGACTTAGCGAAAGAACAGTCGATTTATAAATGTAATCCCTTCATGGTTTTATTAACATTTCAATTGGCCAAAGAAGGCAATCACCCCTGGTGATCATCTAAAGCCTATTTGATTGATATAGCAAAAGGTACTTGTGAGTGTGTGAGAGTGTTTTGGTACAGGCATCTCTTCTGCTCGGAGTATGCACCATGCTTTAGGAAGGCAGAAGTTAGAAATGTGCCTCTTGCTGTGTAACTGAATTCCAATTTGTGTATTATATAAAGACAACTTGTGGTTGGGTAATTGATGGAATAAAGGCTGTATTTTCTTTATTCAACAATTTTATTCTAAATCATCTTTATTGAAGAGGTCAGTATAGGTTGATACAGTGAAGCATTTGAGGTATTGCATCCAAATTTACTACCGCAAAGAGCTAATACATTATGCTATGTATTTGCTAATATTTCATTAAACATAAATATAGTATTTTTAAGAACTTAAAAAATGAAAAGTGCATTGTGTTTCCTCCATCCCCAGGAAACGTTGATGTACCTTAGAGTATATCAGTCATCTCAAAACATCTGTAACAGAGGAAGTAGTGAGCAGGTGGGGCTCTGTACAAATGTGATATAGTGAATAGGAAGGTATTTTTGAATAGAGATAGACTTGTCTAGTACGGTTTCCTCAAACTAACTAAACAGTTCACTTAGCTTCTTTAAGCTGTAGTTTCCCTTCTGTACAATATTGTGACCCTTGAAAGTAATAAGATAATCAAGATAGAGACATTTGTGCAATGCTTGGTACTGGTATTTCCATAAGTAGCAGCTGTTATCATTATAGCATCATCATTATCATTATCAAATTACTCCTGGAATACTGTGCTCAGTTAGAACATTTATCCTGTGGAAGGAACACTTAGGCTAGGAAGGATGGCAATGTTTGAACAGGATAGCTATTTTCAAATAAACATGCAATTTCCTCTTAAGAAAAGAGAGTAGACTCTGTGTACCCTAAGGGTAAAATTAACTAATGGTAAAAGATGCCAAAAGACAATTTTGGGCTGAAAGTTAAAAAAAGAAAAGTTCATAGCAGTTACAGCTGGTGAAAAAGCAGATGGGCTGCCGTATTCTGTAAAACCATTTGCTGAGAGTAAAGGAATTCTTTCACTGAGCAAGTGATGGGATTACATGATTTCTAAGTAGCTGTAGGTTACGGGTCACTTGGCACAAGCAAAAATGTATAGGACTTAAGTTAAAGGACAACTTGGCAGGCCCTGGTATGTGAAAATGCAGATCCCACACACATATATCTCTGACAGCAGGGCTATTTAGGAAAAGATGAAAATCACATCCCTGCTAAAATTTTAAGTAGAACAGCATATGTGTTTTGCTGATGGTCTGTTGTTGTTTAGCTAGCAATCTTTCTTCTCTCAGATTTTCCACATAGGAATACATCTCACACTTGTGCCTATGAGAAATAAGCCTAACACCCTAATATTTTTCTGTCTTTCTGAATAAACCTTCTTTTGAATATTTTGATCTTTTTAAGGCTCAACAGAAGAGAAGGTATGTGTGCGTATGTCTGTGCATGTTTGTGTGTGAAAGAGGGGTGTAAAGTGTAGGTGTTACATAATGAAGCTAACAAATCTTTTAGGTGATCTTTGCGTTATTTTAAATTAGAAAAATACTCTTGTAAAACTCTAGTGAGGCTTATTTATTGAGAAAAAAGCAAAGAGCATTGTAAATGCTCCGTGGTGTTACTACATACAAATTTAATTTGCTTCACTGTCCTATTTTGATATTTTCTTGAATTGTATTCAGTGTTGTAGAAGTGAGGAATTTATTTTTCCATCCTTGCTGTGTGACGATACTTTGTTGGAATGTGGTCTTGGTTTAACAATCGGTCCCTCATGACCATAGACAAGTGCTTGGATGTGCATGTAGAACCTCTGGCATCTCCTGTGGATATTTCTGACCTTGATGTATATCTGAACTCGAAGACTCTGCCTTTTCAATTTTTCCATTATTAGAAAGTAAAGTAGTGACTTGGATATAAAGGATATGTCTTAGCATTGAATATGAAAAATAACACTAAGAACCCTTCCTATCTAAAGTGTTTTTTCCCCTAGTAAACAGAAATCTTATTTGTTTAATTTCTTCTTTTAATGTCTTGATTTTTCTCCCTCTGAGGTTTGCACTAAATAGATCGTTGGTCTCCTGTATCAATCTGTCACGGATCTGAACTGAAATTTTAAATTCTTATCTTCCAGATTGCTAACATTTATTTTATTCTAAAGAAATTATTGTTGGTAAATATTTTCTTTTGGCAGTCACATTTTCAGTTTCTAAGAACTCTTCCTAATTATGTGGTTACTTATTTTCCATAGTCACTTGTTCTCATGGAATGTCCTTTTGGTTTTAAACCTGAAAATTTAAGTTATTTTATAAGTTTTCTGCTCTGTTCTTTCTTTTTGTGATGATGTATGCTGGCTTATCTTGGTCTTTCTTTTTTCATGCTGATGATTTTCTTCAGATGTGTGCTGATCTTGGAAGTCAATTCATATTTGTAAATAAAAGATTAATTTGACCAGACCAAGTCTCTCATATGGGTTTATATAACCTATATGCATTTACTCAGCACTTTTACATGATGGTTTCCATAACCAGCCTCTTTACTGAAGAGGATGGGACAGGAGGAGAACTGGGCTTGCTCACCAATCTCCCTCTTTAAGAAAGTGTGCTAGGACCTTTCACAGATAACCACGACTTTCATATGAGCCTCCTTTCCCTCTGTTTATAGAAGTGCCCAGAGCTATCTGAAACTCTGTTCTGATTCTCTTCAGTCCAATATCTAAATTAGGAACTAGGCAGCCCCCACTTGTTTAAGGGGCTTTATTACATTTTAATCTTGGGTGAAATAACCACAGCCAGCTGTAGGAAAGGAAGAGAATGAGTCTGGCAGATCCATGGACAAGCTGCCACATTGAACTTGCTGATTGAGTTTGGAAATTCTCTAGGGCATACGTTCTCAACCTTACTGCATATTTTTAAATCACTGTTTTTTGTTTTTGTTTTTTTAATTCAAATGTTCAGGCCATACCACAGGCCCATTGAATTAGTAATTTTAGAAGTTCTTCAGGTGACTACAATGAACAGCCAGCATTGGGAAGGAGTGTTCTGGAGTGTGATTCTCACATGTGCATGGGCAGGAGAATCTCCTAGAGGGCTTGTTAAAACCCAGATTGCTGGGGTCCCATCTGCAGGCTTTCTAATTCAGTGGGCCTGGGTGAGGTCTGAAAATGTGCATTTCTAACAAATTCCCAGGCCATACAGATACTGTTGGTGCAGGGACCACAGCGTGAAAGTCACTGCTCTGGACTTTAGTGGGAATATTGGTTCCCTCCTTAGCCCTGCTTCATTCAAATCCTGTTTTAGGTTGAGGTTTCTGTTTTTAATTTTTGAATCTACATAACCTCATTTACATTCTAACTTTTTTACATTTTTCAATATTTTTAGCTGAATGATAGCATACTTTCCCATTTTGTAATGCTAGTACGGATTTATTACTGTACCTTCCTTTTAGCGTTATTCCTGTGTGATTGGAGTGGGGCAGGAAAGGTAAATATGCTGTCATAAACTGTAACTCACCTTTTTAAAATACACATATTAATATTTAACTGCATATGCAATATTTAATCCCATTTTTTAAATTTAAGAGCATTATCATATGTATCTTATTTTCTGAAATATTCTTTAGACTGTAATTTGCAATTCCTCCCTAGTATCTACATCTTAATGAGCCATAATTTCTTTAACCAGTTACCTACTTTAGAACATAAGTTATTTCTACTGTGTTGCTATTTTAAGTATTATAATTTGTATATGATTGAGGCTGTGTCATTAAATACAGTCACAATTTTATATGTATGAATATATATATGTTTATATATACATTTATTTTTACATAATATATATCACTATGCTATCCTATATAGTATGTAAAACTAAGTGTAAATTAATTAAAATTAAGTAAAACTAAAAATTTAATTTCTCATTTACAGGAGGCATATTTCATGTGCTCCATAGCCACATGTAGCAAGTGCTGCCGTATTGGACAGTGGAGATAAATAGGACATTAACATCATCTCAGAAAAGTCTGTTGAATACACTAATATATAAGATGAATGCATAGAAGTTGAATTTTCACATCATAGAGACTATATAATTGAAATATACAGTTCGCATATCATAGAGAATATACAATTGGATATCGTTCTATGGGAAATTTTCTAAACTTCCAGGATGAGTGTTTTATAGTATCACTTCTTTAGACTTGGTTTACATTCATGACATTTGAATGTCATAAGACTTACGTGTTACATGGGTAACATTTTTCTAATGTGAAATGAATGGGTTAAAGGCAGATATAATTTAATACTTAAGAGACATTACAATTATTATACAAGATAAGCCTTGAACAGATCTGATAGCAATACAGGGTATCTATTTTATAAGGTATCACTATCTGGCAAATAACTAATTTCTACCCTCAAGTACTATCAGTTGTAAGTTTCACTATTACACTCATAATAATAATAAAATCCTGCCCTGAATGTATTCATCTCATGGTAGATATATTCTGATTTCCAAAACACTAAAATGTAAAGGGGACCCCAACTACATTTAGAAATGAAATATAGTAATTTTTGTATTTGCAAATTATTATTTTATTATTTCTAAGTGGAAAAAACAGAAAGAAACATAATTCATAATGTTATCAAATTAGTATCTCCCACTCTCACAAGTGAAAACCCACCTTCTGGGTTCATTTCCCTCGAAACACCATGAGACTGTTTCTGATATAGTGTGCAAAGTGTAACAATTAATGAAGGGCATGTGTATACCATAATAACTGCTGACCCAAAGGGCAGAGTGTGAGTAGGCTACCTGTCTCATCCTAGCAGTGGTCAAGACTTTCACATGAATCAGTAGACACATTTGGAACCTAGAATTTTATATACAAAGAGACTGAGAGGAAGTCTTTTAGCAGTAGACACCATCCCCTGTTTCATTCTTACCCTGTAACATAGAAAGACCTCTATATGAATGCTGTGCAAAATCTGGTTAAGTTGAATCCACTGACTTCCAATCCCTCACCTGTGACAAGTCGACTTGTAACTAACTGAGCCCAGAGTCTGAGAACAACTCATCCCTTTGACCAGGTGGTAAGCACAGCTGTAGAGCTTAGGAATGTGTTGGCACAAGGTTCAGCTTTCAACTCAAAGAATAGCAAGGAGCAATTATAAAGATGCTGATTCCCATTTGGGGTGGTTCTCAAAAGGGAAGCCTTTTCTTAACGACTGAATGATTTCCTACGTCTCTCAGGACACTGAGTGTTTGATGAAGCTCTGCCCACAACCCGTATTATGTATATTTACCTTTCTGCAGGTGATGGGCACTTTCTTTTAAGATTCTAATGCAAATTTTTCCCCTGCTTTCAAATTGCCCATTAGATCTAAAAAAAAAAAAAAAAAAGGAAGTTAAGGTCTTCACAACATATTATAAATCTCTCTGTGACAAATTTCATAGGAGGAGGGTGGTGGGAGTGCAAACGTGTTTACTTAGTTTTCTTTTAGGCTCAGGAAAGGTGCCAACAATGCCGTCATCCTGCAAAAACTCTCTTCTTGGCTGGGCTTCATTTTATACTTGATCCTAATTAGGGGAAAATGCCACATTTGCTGACTTCTTAGCATTTTTAGTGAATGCTAGAGAGCACTTTGTGAAACCTGATGTGAACATCACAAGCCAGAGGCGTAAATACACCCACAAGCCTTCCCTGAAGCGTTTCCAGAAGCCTTCTGTTGTTGTTTGATAGTTGCAGCCCATTGAACTGCAACACAGACTGACTTTTCTCAGATCCTGGACTTGGCTTCCTGTGTTACTGCTTGAAGATACTTTTCTTTCCATAGATCTTCAATAATGCATGCTAGTTTTTGCAAATCAAATACTTCTTTCTTCATGATAGTCTCCTGAGTCTACCATCTACCCCTGCTCACGCCTCCATTGCCACCAGCCCCATGATAATTACATTATCATCATTGCCATCAGTAGTAGCTATCCTGTATTAAATGCTTACTTTGTGCCAGATCTTGT
This sequence comes from Sapajus apella, assembly GCF_009761245.1. Classification (NCBI taxonomy): domain Eukaryota; kingdom Metazoa; phylum Chordata; class Mammalia; order Primates; family Cebidae; genus Sapajus; species Sapajus apella. The sequence goes on from NW_022437019.1 coordinate 8,963,801, forward strand.
GCTGTGTACTTGCAAACAAGATCTCACTAACCCTCTGATGTGGCAGCTAGTTGTATTATTTCCTCTTTACAGATGAGGACATGGGGCCTTGGAGAAGTTGTATAACTTACATAAGGCCACACATGTTAGCAAGTAAATGTATTGATAAAGATTTAGTTGAAGAAAATTGAATCCAGTAAAGCTAGTTTCAACAGAAGGGGATTGTTTAGATTAAGGAATTATTGGATAGACCGAAGAAAGAGATGTGAGGCTGTGTTTTTAGAGACTCCCCAAATTACAGCCCAGTCATGTATTGCCAAGGCAGCCGCTGTTCCTGCTGGTATTTTGGGAGCACTTGCGGAATAAACTAGCCACTGCTTTAGCTGCTAGACGGAAACCACTTCCCTTTGACCAGGTGGTAAGCACATAATAATAATAAAATCCTGCCCTGAATGTATTCATCTCATGGTAGATATATTCTGATTTCCAAAACACTAAAATGTAAAGGGGACCCCAACTACATTTAGAAATGAAATATAGTAATTTTTGTATTTGCAAATTATTATTTTATTATTTCTAAGTGGAAAAAACAGAAAGAAACATAATTCATAATGTTATCAAATTAGTATCTCCCACTCTCACAAGTGAAAACCCACCTTCTGGGTTCATTTCCCTCGAAACACCATGAGACTGTTTCTGATATAGTGTGCAAAGTGTAACAATTAATGCTTCTCATGTAGTCTGTATTAACACAACAGATGTTCTTTGCCATACTTCTCTCTCCATTCAACTCAGTCCTGAATTCAAGTCCCCTGCAAGTATATCTGACTGGCAGAGTCTGGATCACGTTTTGAACCATACAAAAAAGAATTAAGCCTGGAGAGTGTATTTGGTGGTGAGTCAGGACCCAGTATCAAGCAGAGTATCTAAGCTGGGATTTAAACTGAGGTCATTCTGATTTTAGAGCCCATGTCTCTAATCAGTGTACATATTGTTTCCTTGTTTATGTATCTAACATATGATTAACGCATTCCTCTTTGTATGATAATTTCATCAAATCCTGCCTAGTGAAGTAAATGTATCCTTTCAGTGGACATTTCTTTGTCTAACCCATACCCAAACACTATATTTGAAGAATTCCTTCCTTTATGAGACAGAGCCCACCTCCATAACAAAAGTTAAAAAGCCAAAGAGTCATCTTCTCAGTCACCCTTACAACTAGAGAACAGGTGCAAAACCAAGGCACCACCAGTCACGTAACTTGGAATTGGAAATTGGTACCAAAAAATAAAACAGCGAAAAGATTGAAAAGACTGAGACTATTCTGGCCAACATGGTGAAACCCCATTTCTACTAAAAATACAAAAATTAGCTGGGCATGGTGGCATGTGCCTGTAGTCCCAGCTACTCAGGAGGCCGAGACAGGAGAATCGCTTGAACCCATGAGACGGTCGTTGCAGTGAGCAAAGATCGTGCCACTGCACTCAAGCATGGGCAACAGAGCCAGACTGTCTCAGAACAACACCACCAACAGTATCTATGGAAAAGCCCAGCCTAAGAAGGGTGGCAGCTGTGGTAATGGATGGCAAGCAGTGTTTAGTGGCACTTGCTGATGGTATCTGCAGTGAAAACTGATGCTCAGTGGAGGTGGCACTGATAACTTCACAGGACCAATTCTGCCCTGTATATTGGTCATTGTTGCTGACTGCATAGTTTCCACAGTGGGTCCCCTGCTTTCCATGATCTGTTCAATATCAGTTTAATTTAGCCAAAGTTTGCAATTTAGCCAAAGTATTCTGTTGTTTGCAGTTAAGTACTTTGACTGCTATGCTTCTTGAAGGAAGGAGTATATCCTGTATTATCTTTTATCTCTTCTACTGCTTTATATATGATAAGCAGTTAGGAAATGCATCAATTTACCTAATTCCACTGAAGTTTGCTCTGGATATAGGTCCTCTCAAGAGAAAATGCAAAATAGTGAAATTAGGACTCCCCTAATGTATATGACCCTCCACTGGGATTTATAACCCTTCCTGCCCACAAACCATTTGATGAGTGATTTCCGGCTACTTAAATAAAATGAAAATATTAGGTACTTTATGTAAATTATCCTATGGTCATAGTTATTTATCTGTCTCTATCTATCTATCTATTTGTCTATTATCTATCTACCTCTATCATATTTATTTATCCGTCTCTATATTTATCTGTATCTATCATCAAGCTACTTCTATCATATTTATTTATCTCTCTATCTATCATCTTTCTACCTCTATATATTTATTTATCCATCTCTATATTTATCTGTATCTATCTGTCTATTGTCTATCTACTTCTATCATATTTATTTATCTGTCTCTATCATCTATCTACCTCTATCAGTTATTGAACACTTGTTGTGTACTAAATGCCTTATGTGCATTTTCTCATTGTAGTATATCTACCCTATAAGAATAAAATGAGGCACAAAGAGATTAAGGGTCACACAGCTAATGAGGTGTGAAGTCAGGATTCAGTCCCAGACAGTCTATCCTGAGGTGTCATGCTCTCAATCAGCATAACACCAAGCTACATCTGCATTTGAAATATACTGAGAAAAAACGATGCTTAAGTCATGTAAGCATTAGTGTCAGAACTGGGCGTTAAGGTGTTAAACTGTTTTAAGATAGGAAGTGATTCTTGTGTCCCTTTCAGTCCTTGTTATTAAGAGAAGTGTTTATACACAGACGGCATGAGTATATTAGTATCACGATATCCATAAATTGGTTAAGAATATTTTAAATCACTGCTACTCACTTTGTTTCTTAAATTTGTTTCTGATAAACAGGACTTTTTAAAAAAAATTATTTTTAATTGAGATAAAGTCACTCTAATTGTTATATTAATTGATTTCACATGCCCCATTTCACTATCTTTAGAAATAAATATTTATTATGGTTATACATTGAGGACTTTTGTTTATACTTAAAACTCTTACATGAAGTACTACTTGGGTATAAATTTAATTAAATATACTATCAAATGGTAAAGGTTGGTGGACAGAAATGGGAAAAATCTATTACAGATGAGCTGGCCTTGAGTTGTATAATTGCGGCTGTTTTGAATTATATCAGAATCACTTTAATATGTGAGCAGAAGACAGAATTATAAATTACTTATAGACACAGAAAAGTTATTTGAACTGTGTCTTTCTAATTCCACTGTTTTCTTATTAGTGCTTTAAGTAAAGGTCATGCTAACTGGATATAATTTTTTGATAGTGAAGATACATTAATAAAATGTACCTTAAAGTTTAACAGAAAGGCTCTTTTAAGTTTTGAAGAAATATCTTCAGTGTAAGATGAGCAATAGCTACTATTTGGAGTGTCATTTTGTGCTACACATTCTAGGTAAGCTCTTTACATTTATCATCTCATTTAATCTTCATGGCAGCTCCTTGGGCAGGTATAATGTCATCCCTATTTTACAGATAAGGAAACTGAGGATTAAAGAATTTAAAATCCACATTTTGAAGTGTTGAGATTGGAATTAATTTACTCCTAAGAGTCTAATTACAGTCTGGTAATTTGTTAAGCTATTTTTTATATTTTATTAAGGTAAAATTGACAAAACTGAGTATACTTAGTATGTAAAATGTGATATTTTGATATATGAATACATTGTGAAATGACTACCACAAACACAGAGTTTGATCATTTAACTATGCTGGTGATACTCATTCATTTAGTTAATAAAAACAGTACAGTCTCAAAAACACAGGCGTCCTGTAGCTGATAATCAGTTAATACATACTTGCTGATACTTTGCTAGGTGTGGAAAACCGTGGAAAGAATTCAGAGAAAGTATGTAAAAAGACTTACAAGAGCCACAGAAGGGATATATTATTAACAAAAATGTGTTTGTTATTCTCGTTTTAAAAACCCTTTCTCTTCTGGGAAACCAGAGATGAGGAGAATGCTGTAGCTGTTTTTCCAGAAAGAAAAAGACAGTTGATCTGCCCAATTATCCACTGCCAAATAGGAGGTGAGTGACAGTCCTGGAGCCATGAGAAATCTTCAGTCCCTCTCATCACAGCGCCCTGACTTACTGAAGTCCCGGCAGGCCATGATCTAACTCCTTCCTAGGAGAAACGGATGGGGTTTACTTGGGCTCAGTATGGTTTTTTACTTCCGGATGAACCCATTATTTTTCTAGGCCTTGTTTCTGGTATTTTAAGCTTTTTGGTTAACCATTGTGTGCAGCTCTAAGAGCTCAAAATATCGGAACAATTTCTGAAGCACAATATGCCACATGGAAGACAATTGTCCAAAATTTCCATTCAAAGAAAGTAAGTTTTTCTCTTTTTTTTCTTTGGCTATGGAATACAGGAAGAGAGAATCAAAAAATAGAAACTTCTCCTTGACATTATTTCCTGGACCTTCCACTTTTAATCACAAATTTTCCAAAGATCATGTACTTATTATATTCTTGCAAATCACATGGAGTGGGTGAGAATAACCTTTTGATGACAGTAAGGTAGAAGGTATATGGGCTGGAGCAGGCAGTCTTGGCTCTTCAGTACAATCATTCTTTAAGATCCAGAGACGGAAGTCATTGTGCCAGAAAAAAAAATTCTTGAATAGCCTCAAGGAATTTTTTACTTACTCTTCCCTTTGCCTGTATTTCTTCCCTTCTTTGCTTAGCTAACTCCTACACACCTTCAAATCTAAAATCGGATTTCATTTCTTAGCAAAGCCTTTTTAATTTCCCTCTCTCAAAGTACCTGTAACACTTCTTCATAGGAGTTTGCACAATTGCAATACTTACATGTGTTATTTCATAATAAATGCCTGCCTTTTCTTCCTGACTGTGAGCTCCATTAAGTGAGTATCATGATTATTTTCTTAATCGTTATGCCCAAAAGTGCTGAGGGCAAAGCTTCGTAAATCTCAGAACTATTTGTCGAATAATGAGTGGATGGAGGAATAGTTGGATGAATAAGGAACAGGCAGTCCCAATCATGTTTTTTAATCGCTTGCTATCTTCAAGGAGCTCCTTTCCTTTTTACCTTCAAACTCACTAGCTCTTCAAACTATGGAAAGATGTAAGAGAAGGAGAAAAATGGGACTACTGTGTTTTATAAGGCTAGAAACTCTCAGAATTTAAAGCATATCCATACTTTATAAAGAAACTGGGCTCCAGCTATCAGCTGGCATCCTTCCCAATCTTAACAAAGGTGAAAGATAAGTAGCTCCTTCAGTGGATGATCATGTCTTTTCTTCTTCATTATGCTAATATGGTAGGTTATATTATTTTATTTTTAATAATAAACCTATCTCAACCTTGGATTTCTGGGATAAATCTTACTCAGTCATTATAGATTGTAATTTAACATGATGTAAGACGTTCTTTTCTAATTTTTTTGAAGATTTTTGCATAATGAGGGATATTGGATTGTTACTCTTGTTTATTTTTCTTTTTTGGAAATGCCTTTGTTAGGACTGATTCTTAGAGTTATGTTGGCCTCATAATAGAAGTAGGGACAGTAATCCAACCTCCTTCTCTATTTTCTGAAAAACACGTAAAGTTGACATTTTCTTCTTTTTTGAATATTTGAAAGATTTCCAAGTAAAGTCATCTGGGCCTGAAGTTTTCTTTTGAGTAAGTTCTTGACAAATTCAATATCTTTAATAGATATAGGGCTTTACACAGATCAGACTTTCTGTTTCTTCATTTGTCATATTTAGTAAGTTTTACTTACTAAATTATTGTAAAGTTTTACTTTATAATAATTTTTTCCATTTATTCTAAAATATTGAAATTTGACATAAAGTTGTTCACAGTGTTTTCCTATTATTCTTTTAATGTCTATAGTGTCTGTGGCAGTAACCCCTTTCTTAATATGGGTGATTTGTATTCTCTTTCTCACTGATCAGTTTTGCTAGCTATTTGTCAATTTTGTTAATATTTTCAAAGAATAATCTTCTGACTCTGTTAGTTTTCTCTCTTTTCACTCTATTTTTTATTTCCTTGATTTCTGTTCTTTATTATTTTCTTCCCGTACTTCCTTTGTATTTATTTTGCTCATTATTTTCTGGATTTTTTTAGGTAAAACTTTGAGCCACTTATTTGAAATCTTGCTTGCATTCTACTATAAGGGCTTAAAGAAACATGTTTCCCTCTTACATGTTCTGCTTAATTTGCTTTCTCAAAATGTTAATGTATTTTCATGCTGTTTTAAAAATATTTTCCAATTAGCTTAGTGATTTCATTTTTGTCTTATAAGTTATTTTGAATTGTATTGTTTTACTTCCAGTTAGTTGGTATTGTCCTATGTATAGTATTCTTGATAATTTTAACTCAACTCTTTTGTAGTTTGTTTTATAGTTTCCATCCTTTTAAAATTTATGGAAAATTGTCCATCTTGGGTATATATATCATGCATTAAAAATATCTGTTGTGCAGTTGAAGGTTATTAAAATGTGACAATTAGATCAAAATGGTTAATGGGGTTGTTCATAGTTTCTGTGTTTTTATTAGCTTGTTTTCTACTTCTATCAAATGCTGAGAGAAGTATACAAATTCCTACTACATTTTTTAAATTTACATTTTCTTCGATTCTGTAAATGTTTGCTTTATTTATCTTAATACCATCATTTGTGGCATATACACTGAGGATTATTAGGTATTTCTGATGAATTTTCTCATTTATTGTAATGAAATGTCCCTTGTAATCTCTGGTAATATTATTTTTCTCAAAGTGCATTTTATTAGATACTAAAAGAATCTTTATGAGGTTATTCATACTTTTTGCATGTTAAATCATTTTCTCTTTGTTTATTTGGATTTTATCTGTGTCTTTATATTTAAAGGCCTCACATAGTAGAGTCTTGCTTTTTGTAGGCTTTGATGGTCACTCTTGCTTTTTAGTTGGATGAGAATTTGTTAAGACCATAGTTGGCAAACTATGAGTCATAAGCCAAATCCAGCTTATGGCCTTTTTATACTGCCCACATGCTAAAACGTGTGTGTGTGTGTGTGTGTGTGTGTGTGTGTGTGTACATTTTTAAAGAGTTACAAAAAGGAGTATATAGAGAAATCTTATACTTTAGCAGTTCTTTTTGGCCCCATTACCCTTTCCTTTGCTGTATACACTGTTAATGCAGCTTGTTATACTTATTTCTGGGAAATCAAGTATTCTGTGATTTCTCCTGAGCTTTCAGTCAAATTTTTAAGCAGATAATTTTCATGTTTTTATTTTAAAAACCAGATCTCTGTATGAAATTTAATCTTGTTTACTTTGGTCCTCCTGGCGGTCATTTCTGCATCCCAATTAAAAGAATTTCCTCCCAGAATTGTACTGTTAGCACATTTTGTAACCATATTACATACATTTTATCTGAATTGTTAATAAAAACTGAATAATATACAAGAATAAGGGACTCTGTCTCATAAATATCAACCCATTAATAAATTTTTTATGAACTTAACTAGCTGTAGATTTACTTAAATCTCTAACTTAGCTTTCATTTCACCTACTAATCAAAATGATTATCTATAGACGTTCAGAAACAGCTGTTTCTGTAAGTGAAGCATGAACTATGAATAGCTAACATCTCTTAAATACTTTCTATGTGCTAGTCAGTGTTTTGGATTGCGTATATGAAGTAGTTAATTTAATCCTGTAAAGTACTGTCAGTAGCCCCCTTTCCAGATTTGGAAAGTGAAGCAAAGGGAAGTTAAACAACATGCCCAAGGTAACACACAGTGATGGAGTGTGAATTTGGTCCCAGGCCATTTGGTTCCAAAGCCTGAGCCATTAACAACCTCTCTTGCACCATGTTGTTACTGAAGGAGCATTGCTTTGAGGTCATGAGACCTGAGTCTGAGCCACGGACAAGTGCCAGGCTTCAATTCAGTTCTTCAAAGAATGGAAGCATTATACCAGAAAGTCACTAGGTATTTTTTAGCTCAAAATACTGTGATTATTCTTGTTTACTTACCTAGTTGATCATTTCCATATGAGAAAGAAGAAAGGAGAATCATGAATACTATTACATAGAACCTCTGTCAGGGTCCTAGATAAACATATTGTGTCTAACAGAAATAAGCTATGAGCACAGCTCTGTATGCCCTTAGAATTGGACCTTAGCAGGGTTGGCTCCATGGGTATGAGCCGGGACAGGAACACAGGGGCCATGATGAGAAGAGCCTCACAGTCATGGTTCTGAAATGCCTAATAATTTATGAGCAAGGGACCCCACATTTTAATTTTGCACCCACAAATCCTATAACCAATCCTGATGTCAATTTTTCTGCAGTAGTTTTGAGGTGCTACACAGATAGCAGAAGGCTTAGCATAGATTACAGGGCTAGGAGGTGCTCCCTGGTGTGGGAACATAATGTCAATCAGTCCCTTCTTAGAGGCAACTAAGGAGCCATCAGTTAATGCTGAGTCTCCTGGTTTTGTGGTCTGTTTTCATTTGTTTCTTGCATTTAACGTTCTAGAAAAGCAGAATTTTCCATTACATCTTGTTGATATCTGCAGCCAACTTCTGTAGGTCAGTACCTATTATCATTTTAATTGGAGGAATAATAAAACATGTTTACTTACATTTTGCATATAGAAGAAAAGATAAAGACTTGTCTTAATTTGTTGTCCCCACTTTCTCTCTGGGCATGATTCCTAATGCTAATATATATGCTCTTTTTTTTGGCGATGATGTTATGTTTTCTAATCCATATGAGAATTCAGAATTTGTATTTCAAATAGAACAAGGCCTTATTCCACCCGTGAAATATTTCACATCTGACTGACTCCTGCTCCCCCGACCCGGGAGAATATCTCAGTGACTAAACAAGTTAAAAGCAAGTTCCTTTGTAAAGAGCATAGCCTACTAACTCTTCTTTGATATCACAGATTGTTTAAAAATCTGTCTCATTAAATTGACCCACAGTTGCCATGTAAAAAAAAAAGAGGGGGACATAGTTTGCCATTTTAAAACATATGCTCCTGCTTAACAAAGCTAGTTGAGGCAAACCTGTCAAATGCCAAAGTGTAGAGTATTAAAATTTCAACAAAATGTCAAGAGAAATGGGAAAACTGGTGAATTTAAGAAAATCTGTCATAAAGATTGCATTCCCTGTTTCTTTCTGCCTAAGTTTGGGTGACATATGGAGGTTTAAAAATATAATCTAATGATGTGTCTTTATGGGAAAAGTTTATATAACCTAATTGCCACAAAACTGTCATTGCTGGTTAATTTATTAGAGTAATAAAATATGTTGTGTTCTTAGAACTTAGCTGGAATGAGCTCTGTCCAACAACATTGACAGTCCCTGAACCATAAATATTCTATTTTTGCCACTTATTTGAAACCTAAGAAGATGCACATTAGTTAAGCGTAGGTATAATATGTTTAATCATTTTACTTGGCTTGCTGGTTTGGAAGCAAGAACATAGGTGAGTTTGAGACGGTGCTGAAAGCCTTATGTTGTGGATGAGACTAGATGCAAAGATGTGGGAGAAAGGACATGGAGACTAGTAGCAAAGGCCAGAAAACTTATAAGAAGTGTCAGCTCTCAGATTTCATCCAATTTTTAAATCTTTTTTTAATTTTGAAATAATTTTAGGTTTACAGAAAGGTTGCAAAGATAGTACAGAGATTCCTTCATGCTCTTCATCCAACTTCACCAAATGTTAATATTTTCCATAATCATGGTGTAGCCATCAAAACTAGGAAATTTAACATTGGTAAAAATCTTATTAACTAAACTAGTCTTTATTCAGATTTCAATAGGTTTTCCAGTAATGGAATCAGTCTTTTTCTGTTCATGAATCTAACCTAACCTAGGGTGTTGCATTTAGTTATGGTGCCTAGTCTCCTCTAGCATGTGAGTTTCTCATACTTTCTGTTTCATGACCTTGCACTTTGGAAAAGCCAGTACTCTTCCAAAGTGCGAGGTCATGAAACAAAGTATTCTTTAGAATGTTGTTTAATTTCATTGTCTGGTATTTTCACATCATTGGACTGGTTCACCCAAATATTTAATTTACTTATTTAAGAAAGTACACAAAATTCAGTAGAGCTGACTTAAGTGAAGGAGTAGCTGGGCTACACGGAGATATTTACATTTGGCCACGCAAAGGTCAACATGATTAAAATGGCCTAATTATCTATTATGTTTAAACATGGATTGTAAGTTTATCATATGCAAATTGATTTCACACTTTCTTCAAAGAAAACTAACACCAAGTAATCTGTGTTGCCTAACTACACATTGCCTAATGGTATTGTCAAACAGCCCTATGAAATAGGCATTGCTATTCTTCTTATTCTTATTATTATTATCTTTATTTTGTAATTGAGGAAATTTAAACTCATGAAAAATTTAGGGAATTTCCCAGTTGCCCAGCTCATAATTTCTGACTCCAAAGCTCACCTGTTTATTCATTAAGAAATAAAACTTCAGGTTTTGTGTAATTTGGCCTCCTCTGAGAGAAGCCCATGTAAAATATTGCCGTCAAGATATACTCTAGAGGTTTTTCGTTATTCCAGATACTGATATTATATTGGTGAAAACTTTTTAGAAAAAAAGATTCCTTTTCTCAGTACTGCTAAACACATACTCCCAAACAATTCCTTAATCCCTAATTTTCTTCTCTTTTTCTCATCTTTCTTTCTCTCTGTTTCTCTCACTCCCTCTTTTTCGACACACACATAGACACACACCCCCCACAAACATACACATGAACCCATGAGCCCACAGGCCACATACATATTATATAAGTGTGTATGTATCTATCAATCTCTCTAAAGATTTAATGAATATGAGATATATTAAGGATCATACTTTTAAAATAAATCTTAAGGATCATACTTTTAAAACAAATCTCTCTAATTGTTGAAATTGCTTATGCTTCAGTACCAAGATGATATTAGTCAAAGTCCAGTGTTTTTCACTGTTAACATGAGCCAGTAGAAAAAATAATCTGGGGAATATATATTAGAAGCCTAATTATCTACAGTTTTCACATGGTAAACAAGCTAAGATCAGATCAGGTACACCTACTAAATTGAACCACCTGGATAATTACAAACTATTAAAACTATAGCTTCTAGTGATTTAAGCCTCAACTTGGATGCATCAAATTCTGGAATTGCTCCCATTGTCTGTTATAAGAAAGTGCACTGAATTGAAAATCACACATTGTCTAGTTTAACAATCCAATTTTACAGATAAGTAATCAATATTTTCAAGGTCACTGGTCTGGCTAATGACAGAATCAGGGGTAAAACATATGGGTTATAAGTCTCTTCTTCCTTGATAGCCTATGATTCTAGAAAATACATGAGTTAGGTATTGGTTAAATAAAGCTTTCTAATTATATTTATTTTTCACATTTTCTTATAAAAAGGAACTATTTAAGGCTTATGGCACAATATATGTGTATCGTATGTGATTTTATTTCTATTTTTACCAAAAATAAAGCATAATTATTGTACTCTGAAATAGAGTAATTAATCAACATGCTACTGTTGAAGACAAATTAGAATATGAGGATAGCTAAATATTTGATGATGTAGTAAACATTATGCTATTTATTGGTAGTAAAAAGCTAAAAAAAAGACACAGAGCCCTAAAACATAATTTTATGGAAGATGCTGTGTGGCATAAGAATTATTAAATGCATTAAGAATTATCATTTCTTATATCATTGTTCTTAAATTATTATTTAATTATCAAAGGCATTAAGAATTATTAAATTATTAATGCCAACACACCTTACATTATCCATCTTCTAGAGTTAAAATTAGTCAAGAATGTATGTATTTCCATAGGAGAACACTTGTTCCTGCAATATGTTGTTTGTGTAATAAAAAGCTAGCACCAAAAGCAAATTATACCTCTCAGTTTGAAAAATTTAGATAGGCTATAAATAATAAATTTATGGAATAATACATCTTTCAATGGTTACTTTTAATATATTAACAGACTATTTTTTAAAGCTTTCGTCTATTGACAGCTTTGATGAATGCTGTTTTGAGTATCTTTTCTGCTGAATTTTTCAGAAATGTTTTCAAAAGTTAAAACTAAGGAGACAACAATTCATGTATGTGACATCCATAGATACTTTTTGCACCTCATAAAGTCACTTTAGAGGAATATGTATTGAAACAGTATTTCCTACTCTCAGATCTTCCCATGGATTGTTGAACTTAGAGTCAGCAAATTTACTTCAAGTGAACTAAGAGCAACTTCGAGTTGAAAGATACATGTTCTTAGTTTATGATCCCAAATAATAGTTTTACTGTCTGTATTGTGACCAACGTACATTTTTTTGGACTTTGTCTTTTAAAACTTACTATTGGCTTCGTGTACCAGTTTTATAAGGTTTAGTTTTGAAATTTAATCCTTAAAATTGTTAGGGTTTATATATTAATATATCCCCAGATTTAATTATGTTTGGTTAATTTTCAAAAATCATACTATTTAGAAAATTTCTAGATATGCTACTCCCTCATAGTTTAACTATCTAAGAAAAGTTTTAAAATATAATACCGCATTTGATTTTAGAGTTTCTGCCTTTAAATATTTTTAGCTATATAGTTCTTTCCTAAAGTAAACAGCTTGACATCAAAGATGGGGTCTCTCAGACCTATTAATGGGATTTATTACCCATTTCAGCATAAAAACAGAAAAGTATGAGCTATTATTAGGTAGTGAATGGATTCTATGTGGCATATATACCTGACACTCTACATTTGCACCAGTGATTTTAATCAACATACTCTTTGATTCTATAAAACCCAGAGGGCTGGGTTTTACAAAAAGTTAAAATGTCACACGTAAATCTTAGAGAAGCTTCAGGTTACTGTGATAACCTCAAAGGATATATTCTCAGCAGAGAAGACTAGAGGATACGAGGCTGCAGAATGGAAAGCTTCAGCGGACACAGCCTCTCGGTTCCATAGGGAGGTTGGTTGATTTTGGTATTTTGTTTGCCTTGGGTGAAAGCCTGCCAGGACATAGGAAGCCACACTTTATACCAACAATTCCAACATATTTAACTTACGTCATTAGGAAGATCAGTCTGCAGAAGTGTGAAGTCAGTCATTCACAAGGCCTTCAGACCTAGGGAGCACAGCACACCTAGTCAGCACCCCTGCCACAGGATCAAAAAATAGCCATTAATAGAAAATAAGTGTATTTATTGTAATTACAAAATATTGCCTTTCTATTTGATTGTGATATATAAATATAAAAACTAAAATAAAAAATGTATCATTCCTCTCTCTCCCGTCCCCCAGGGGTAGCCGGTGTTAATAGATTACGTACCTTTAGAATTATATTCTATACATACTCTTCTGTGCCTCCTCCTCCATCCCAAGTACACTATATATTTTTATATGGTCAAATCAGGTAATCTTCTTGTCTTCTGACTTCTAGGTTTTGTGTTTCTCTTATGATTGTTGCTACTAAACAATAATAAAACTGTTTTTTTGCTGGGCGCAGTGGCCCACATCTGTAATCCCTGCACTTTGGGAGGCTTGAGCTCAGAGGTTGGAGACTAGCCTGGGCAACATGGTGAAATCCCATCTCTACTAAAAATACAAAAATTAGCTGGGCATAGTGACATGCCTGTAGTCCCAGGTACAGGAGCATATGGGCGGGGGTGGATAGAATCAATCACTTGAGCCTGGGAGGCAGAAGTTGAGCCACTGCATACCAGCCGGGGTGACAGAGTGAGACCCTGTCTCAAAAAACAAAACATTGTATGAAATTTTATATTCTTCCAATATATTGGTATAACTCAATATTTCCATAATAAGTTGAGCTCATTAAGTTATTTGGCAGCATTCTAAATGCCATTCAGCTTCCCGGTATGTATAAGGAATAAGGCCTGTATGCTCCTAAAGGAATATGAGTTTGCAGTCTATATTTATAGCATATCAGGGCACCAAGCTAATTTCATTTTTTAGCTTTTGGACTGTATTTACTGTGGAGATAATTGAATAACATCAAAAATTATTTAAGTGGTTCTTGCGGCATTAAATCACAATAAGGGTCACTTAGGCTAGAAGATTTTATGGGTGAAATCATGTCACTATTTAAAATGTTGGCAGACATTGCTAGTTTAAATAAATCCATGAGGGCCACTTAGGATAAATACAAACCTCAAATGAGTAAAAATGATGACAGGGTCCATTGCATCAAACCACAAATTTGTGGAGACTGTGTAGTGGTCAATTTAACTGAATAATTTGGACCTAAAGGGAGAACAGTAGAAAAGAAATAATTTGAATAAGGAATTCTCAAGTAACACACACACACACACACACACACACACACACACGCATCCCAGACAACAGGTAATAGTTACAAAAAGTTAAGTATGTAGTAAGCATTGTCCTAAATGTTTTAAATGTTTTATTTATCCGACTTTATTCTTATAATCTGTCTTCTACACAAAGTCTCTTTAGACTTACCTGCTGTCTTATTAATTCCCCTACCTTTTTACTGGAATGGTATTTAAGTATAAGCACCACTACAGTAGGGAACATGTTTATGTCATCCAATATTTTATACCTAATAGTTAGCACAGGGCATGGCACAGGCCAAATGATCAAGTAATATTTGTCGACTTCATAAAGGAATTTCATTTTCAGATTTTGTGACTATAGTGATTCTTACACCACCAAATGCTAACAAGTTAAGGTAAATTTCCCTAACTCCCATTTCTCTACCCAGAGTCTTTTGTCCCCACCCAAAAAGAAAAAACAATCTTGAAATACTAAGAATAATGTGAAATGACAGTTTCAAGCATCAACTACCAAGACTGTTTTTGTTTGTTCTGAAAGAATTTTTCAAATGAGAGAGTTTCTACATGTTACCACAGCTGAGAAAGGGGTAAGGAAAGAGAAATTTGCCACAATAAGTTTCACAGTGAAATGTTTATGAAGGATTTTGCAGTAAACACTTCAAAAATGATTGATGTGCTAGAATTCAGTGGGGAATATGTGCAGAGTGTGTAGAGATGCAGATACACTTGGCAGATATTTGCATCTGGAGTGGAAGGGAGTATTCATCCCAGCTCTTGTGATGGAGCCTGTTAGTTTAAGAGAGACCAGAGGAAATCAGAGACCAGCACTTTCTGGAAGTGGTCAGGGATGCTCAATGAGAGACATTCCAGCTGCAGTTGGGGATTGCTCCTTCTGTAGTTGACTTCGTGGGTGCTTGGGCCATGGTCATGGAAAAGCTATGTAAAGGGGACTAGGCAAACTTCAATTTTGAGAGGATGGCAGAAGATGAAATACATGGAGTCACAGCATATGTGTGCCATTGTAATCCCACCTTCTCATTCTTACCACATCATTTTTACTGTACACTGAGAGACAATTCTTCCCCCAACTCTAAGAATGAGGATGTGGGCAGAATAGAAAGGGAGCATATGTCTGTATGAGACAAGAATTTCATCTGTTGGGTTTACCTAGTACAAGCCCTGCCTTAGAGTAAGTATTGGATATATACTCATATTTGTTGTTAAATTAAGAAAACTCTCTTATCTTGTCTCTGGTCTTTGACACAATTATCCTCAGCAATACTAACTGTCCCAGGAGCCAAATTTGCACTTCAGGTGAAGTTTCACCAAAAGCTGAGAGCATCTCTTATCCATATCAAATCCAAGAACTTGTACTCCTGGCACATGGCTGGTGCTATTAGTAAGTAGATGTTGGATGAATGAATGGCTGAATGGATGGATAAAGGAATGAAGTTCAACACAGGAACCATGAAAGAAGCCTGAGGCAGCCTCCACTTTTCTAAATCTTAACCTAATCAATACAAAGACACACTGATAAGCATGTCTCACCTCACTCCACACCCTCCTCAATTATACACCATCATATAACAGATGAAAAACCCAGGCACTCATCTACATTCTAACAGTTAAAGAGATGTAAGATATGTATAAGAAATTTATCTCTATGAATAAATTCCTTATTCCATATTCATAAGGTTAGTTTTACAGTGGCCTTTGCAATTAAAGTGTCTCACATTTTTAATTATTAAGTGACCACATATCTTTTTAAGGGAGTAATTATTGAATTTGGAGAGAATTGACCTTAATCAGAAATTGAGAACCACCATAAATTATATATATATACACACACACACACAATTTATGCATATATCTGTCTATACACATACTTTAACGAATTTTTGCTTGTAACCTTGTCAACTACATGTTCAGTATCATTCAACCTGTATTGTTCACTTCTTAGTGTTACATTTAGATTACTTGATATTGCCTGGGATTTGGTTCAAATAATCTATGGTGGGGGAAGAGGGTTGGATGTAGATTAGCACTAATAAATTGTTCTGCAGTGATGGAAATATTCAATTGTTTTGTAGAGCTTCACTGTCCAAAATGTTAGTCACTCACCACATGTGGTTATTAAGCACTTGAAATATGGCTTGTGCAGTCAAGGAACTGAATTTTTGATATTATTTCATTTTAATCGATTTTAATTAATAAGTGGTGAATGGCTACTGTGCTAACAGCACAGAAACAGGAAAACATAGTTGACATGAAGTGATAATACTTCAATCTGGGTACTGGGAACATGCCTTACATAAGTCACTTTCTTGATTATATATTTGGAATAGTCCATAATAAAAATTTAGAATAATTGAAAAAAGACAAATACCACACATGATTTTATTAATATGTAGAATCATAAAAAGTTGAACTCATAGAAACAGAGAATAGAATGATGATTCCCAGGGGCTGGAGAGAGAAGGAAATGGGGACATGTTGATCAAAGAGTACAAACTTTCAGTTATGAGATGGACATGTTCTGGGGATCTAATGTACAGCGTGGTTGGTGGTGGATATGTTAATTAATTTGATTATGATAATTATTAACCAATATATTCATATATCAACTCATCACATTGTACAACTTGAATATATGCAATCTTTATTTGTCAATTAAGTATTTTAAAATTAAGAAGAAAAGGAAAACAAAACATTGAGTAGACAAAAGTAGAGGAGAAAAATTAAGCCTTTAAAGCCCTATTCTTTTGATGTCCATCCAAGGCTCCCTTTGCAGATGAGCAGAGACTCTTTGGATTTTTGGCAGCCTCTCCTCTGAAGAGGTTGCCAAGAGACTGGCTCAGGGGGCCTCTTGACAGATCTGAGTAGCCACAGACTTGCTCGAGAGGAAAATGAAAGCTTGATTTGTCAAAGTGAAGAATAGGCTTATAGGACTAGATTGCAGCATCAGCATGAATGATGCTTTAGAATTGAGCCATATGCTGCCATTCCAATAATGTATAAGGAACAGACACATAATATGTCACATAAGTCAGAAGATTCTAGACCAGTGAGTAGATTTTAGGTGCTTGGGAGCCAAGTTATGGGACAATGAAAATGGTTGGGAAGGAGGAAGGCCCAGGGTAAATATAAAGAATGACCAGGGAATCAGGGAGATATCCCAGTGTTATTTACCCAGTGAGCAAATAAAAAGACTTGGAATAAGCAGGCTTCTTTTTAACAGAAGTGTTATTGATATGGTGTCATTCACTTACGTGATTAAGGGCTGATCCAGAAAAAGGACTGCAAAAGTTCAAGCTATGATCCATGAAAGCAACTGAGAATAAACGGATTTGTGTTGCCCTAGGAAACAGGGAGGAGCTTCAATTCTGTACCCTCTCAATCTGATGAGTATCTCAGTAACTTTGGGAAAGTTTATGATGAAATACTTTCTTAGTTCATATAGCAGCAAGCTCTCCAGACTTTCCAGTTAGCTATAGAGGATAGCCAGGGGACTGAACCACATAGCTCTGACATTTGCTTTCCACTGCCGCTTAGAGGTACTTCTCACCATTCTTCCCCCTTCTTTCCTTCTTTGCCTTCAATGTCTTGGATCAAGTATGGACAAAAACCAAGTATTTTCCAAATTTGCCTGGCAAGGCTGAGATTAGATTGACTATTTCAAGAGCACTTCACTAAAGGCGTAATTATATCAAAATGGAAATGAACAGGAAGCCAAATATGCAACCAGATAATATAACTTATTCATAACATTAATAGGTTATATGTGTTGATTATACTGCATATACCATACTGTACTGTGTATGCAAATATTATTTTACCTCATCTGCATACTGGACTTATGAAATATATATCATTATTTAATAGATGAGAAAGCAGCTCAGAAATGTTTATCTTTTGGTATGAACTGCAAAACTAAAAGGTAGCAGAGGCTGGATTTGAATCTGAGTTTGTCCACTCCAAAGCTCAGGCTTGTAACCACATCACTATACTTTATTATTTCATCTTCAGCATCGGGATCCATGGACGATGTCACCCTACTTGGCTCCTGACCTGCCTCCAAGTGGCAGATATTTTTCCTTTTGTAAAGTGCACCCTGAATATCCACTCACCCCCTTCAGAATAAACCCCATCTCCTCCTCTAGGATGTGGTCTCAATACATCAACCATGTCAGAGTACATTTCTACATGTAATAAATGAATTACCTATACAAATCACCTGCAGACTCTCCCGTCACCCCTAGTTCCACGCCCTGAGTCCCTCTCTTGCCATCTTTGCAAAGGAGAGCACAAATTGACTTCATATACTTTTCATCATTCTAAATAAATCCTTGCAATGATACTGCTATTGTGATGGTAGTGTTGCTGAGAGTGATGGATTCCATTCACTGAATATCTAATATATCTAAGGAGCTATACTCAGTGTATTGCACATTAACAGTACTCCCAATAGCAGATATTATGATCTTCATTTTACAGATGTAGAAATTCAGGCACAAAAAGTTGAAGTGACTTGCCCATGGTCACCCATGCTGGTATATACAAATGCTAGAACTTGAACCCGGTACTGTGTGATTCCAAAACTCTTGTATTCTCTACCGGAAAAGATTAAAAGAGAAATAAGTATGTGTGCAGGGAAGATTGAGAGATCTGTCATTTATTGATAAGCCTCTGTCTCTCTGCATCTTTTTTGTTCTGAAGTCTATGAAGTCACGTAAAGCTCTGTTTATTTTAGAGCCCATGACATTTTTATACCTTTCCTTTAAACCCCTCCTACTCACTCCAAATTCAGTAAAGCCCATTTCTTTTTACCTTTGTAAAATCTTGAGAAAAATTGATCTCAAGATTGTGTAGTACCAATATACAACAATTTTATTTCCACCTCACTGTATAGTCCCTCATTCTGGTTCCATATAAGTGTGTGCTCAACCTTGTCTTCGCAGCATTTGTGTTTTCCAAAAGTTTCTACATTACTTAAAACTTGATTGAATGGGGCTCTGGAAACTCTCTGCTCTTCAATTTTAAAAACTTTAGATTATATTTTTCACAAGAGCATGGTATGTTCTAAACAGAAAAGTTAGCAACTTAGCATTGCTCCTGAAACTCTGCACAGGAAGCTAATTCCCATCAACTGTCATAAAGCAGCTCAACTCTCAATGCCTCAAGGCAGTAGTAGTTACCTGCAAATGCAATTGGATGCAAAGTTAGTACAATTGGGTTTTAAATAGAGATTTGAGCATTTCATTAAGAAAGAGAAAGAAAATTGTGAAGCCCATAATTTTTGTAGGCTACAATGAAAGTGATGTGGCTTTTTGTAAAATAATAATGTTGCTTTCCAAGGCCTAGGTGACAGTTCACACCCTCAGTAGTAGATTAAATTCCTAAAGAGGTAAAATTTTATTGAAGGAAATTGTGTTATTATAGAATTGTGGAATAACTCAAACCTGATTCCAAAAAGAATAAGTTCTGTTTCAAAATCTATTTGTCTACTAATGTGCAATCTTTAGACCACTTATATCAAAACCTGAGATATTTGCCTAAAATGTAGACTTCTGAACCATATTTCAAGCTTAATGAATTAGATTCTATAGAAATAGGGGCCCAAACAAAAAAGAAAAAAAAAAAAGAAAGAAAAGAAAAATTAAGGACACATACATAAGGTTTTTTAATAAGGGAATTAAATGAGTTGGCAGGACACTGAGTTTATTGCTTTAGTTAATAGTGCTCTTTGCCCCTCCTTTTGAACTTTGTCTCTTTCCTTCTTCAGGATTTTTCCCCATATTTCACCACATTTGCTCTCCAGAAAGAGTGCAGTCAGCCCTTTGACACTGCGACACTGGTAACTGACAGTGGCTTCAAACATTTCCCTTTCTGGAAGCTGCATTTACAGTTTAACATGTGTTAAATCCTAAGCTTCATTAAAACCAAGGAATGAAGCTCTCATAGTGCAACTTAAGTAGACTCAAAAATGGGGTAAGTGGAAGTGGCAGGCAGTGAAGGTTTATGTTAATGGATGCTAGAATTAATGTATGAATGTCTGCTGTATAGTCAGACAGTGTGGATGCCATTATCCAGAATACTTCAGCACCTGGAAGGGGAGAATCAACATAACAGAAATGGAGTGAAATTTGAGAATGTATTATTTGATATATCTTAATACAGGTCATCTTGTAAGTATCTTGTTCTATGATTGCTGTGGGATTTTTTAAATTTAATTTTACTTAAACATTTAAAATGTTTACAAATTCAAGTTTTAAAATCTTAAAACTCAGGAAATTCACACCCATACCCACACACGTGTGTGAGCACACATACACTCACACACATCCTGCAGGAGTAATTCTTGGAATATGCAGGAGGTGTGTTTGCATCTCATTATAAAATGCACATCATGGAAATGAGTATCAATGTCCACAATTTGTTTTTGCTTTTGCTTTTGTTGGTGTTTAACAAATATGTCTTAACATTGCTTAGATAGCTACAATGAGTTTATGTTTTAAACAGTTCTTTCACTGAGCACCAGCCCCTGAAGACCTCATCTTTTTAAGGGGGCCAGATACAAGTTTCACGAAAGACTGAAAGTATATTTTAGATGTTTGATTTAAAATAACTAATGTCATTTCTAAGGTAATTTAAACCAAAAACTAAGAGAAGGTGGTTTAGTGAAGAGTGGTGAAAATGAGGTCAAATTTCTAGTCTAGTTGAATCACTTTAGGCAGCCACTTACCTGGATTGCTTTAAAATGAGATGGCTTGCCCAGCTTGCCTGTGCCTTGTGTGCTGGTGCTCCTTTGCGATATATATTCAGGCTTCCGTGAGGCACTCCAGCTTGAATTACACTGGAACAGATTCCATTTTAATAGCTCCCACATTTGCTTCAATATTTTAAGGTGCCACTTTTCAAATATACTCTTTATTGTGTTATTGGGACATTTTGTGGCATTTTACTACTAGTAGCTGTAACTTTCAAACCAGAGTAATTGTAATCTACATATATTAAATGTGATTTTTAGCAAAATAGGAATAGGTTAAGGGATGCCTTTTATCTAGTCTGAGAAGTATTCGTATAATTGCGTTTTCATTTGAACATCATGGTAAATACATCACCAAGACCATTATTACCTTGAGCCCGGAAACGACCCGTAGATGAAAACATGTGTTTGCCCCTAGAACCACAATAAACAAATAAAAAACAAAACAAAAAAAAATCACATGAACTCAAGCCAAACATGTCTTATCATTAGCTAATTTTAAGGGCTATAAGTGTATTGGGAATACAATTATTTACAGGTATTGTAGGAAAATAAAATTGATATGGAAACAATGCCTTTATTTATCTAGACATTCATATTTTGGTATACTTAAGACTGAATATTTGTCTTCTCATGATTAGGAGTGGCTCTTACTGAACATTTACTATGTACTACCCGGTTACATAATTTAGCTTTCTTAAGTCTCACTACAACCACCCGTTAGCTATGATTAGCCTTCCAACTCACGGGCAATAAAACACATTTTCCAAAAGGTTAAATAAATTGTGTTATGACACAAAGCTAGTAAGCCTGTTTTAAATATTTAGTTTCAGAGTTCCCAGAGTTCTCAACCCCAACTAAATAGGGAGTAGTAAAAATGAAAACTAGAATTCCGAGAAAGAAACTCTGACTAGATTTTCAATCTAAATAGCGTTATACATGCTGGTTAAATATTTTGTAGTAATTTTAATAATATGTTTAGACAAATTATGTATTTGTATTATATATGTATGTGATAAAAATACAAATATGTATCACATACATACTTTATACAAATGAAAATATAGATTAAAATATTTATAAGTTGATCTGTACATGTAGACACTGTATATTTTCTATAGGAAAGTAAGTTTCACATACAAAATTATTGGTTTATAAATTTAATAAAGGGCTTTTTGTAAAGAGAACAATAAATGTTGAGATCTCTAGGCTCCTACACCACACATAACTTAGTGAAAAAAAGTCAATAATATATTGAACACTTACTCTGGAATATTTTGTAAATTATTTTCCAGTTTAAAGTAACCGCTGTCATCAAAGAAGTTGCAATCTAAAACAATTCTTATTCGTTTCTGTTCAGCAGGCATTAGCAACTTTGTTTTGTTTTCTTTTTATAAAGCCTACAAGTCACTAAACAGAGAAAAAAATCTTGTCAGGTAGAATGATTTTTAATTACATTTATTGCTGGGGATACTCTTTTCTCGGTGATATGGGTTTAATCTCAGTAACAGCATCATGTGTTACATTTCCCAATCCGTAAACATTCTCTAAAAAAATGAAAAGCCTACTTCAAATACTTATGACTAATTCCTGAAGATAAGCGGTGATTATTACCTTTAGGGAGGCAGATTCAAGATGCAAGGCCCTCTCCCTCTGTTAGGGTTTTACAAAATGCTGGTGGGCTACAAAAGCTGAATCCACATGAGTGTCGGCTGGAAATACAGTGATTCTATAGACACTCAAAACTCATTAAGTGATGTATATGCTCATATATATTTTAAAAAGATTATTTAGCAAAACTTATTTAAAACTTGCCAATTATGACTTAAAACTTAAATGCTATATCTCATACACAGAGCAGAAATAGTTAAAATAATTTTTTCTTAATTTAGATAAAGCTTTGAATATTATTACATGGTTATATTAAATAACCTGTCCTAGCTGCCCTATGTTCCATTCCTGTTTTTTATTCCTCCTTCATTGTTTTTTCTTCTTTTCTTCCCTGATCCTTTTTGATGTTTCTATATAAATTCCTTTTGTTATATATACTCAAGCTACCTTTTTAAACATTTTAAAATGCAGGGTACATATTTATTTCCTCCCTACTTCTATCACATGGCCCATTTGCCTTGCACCTGCAGTGGAATTTACCATGATTACATCAGTAATTAAAATGCATTGCAGGAAGTAGGGTATACGGCAGTTTAAGTTTTTTTTTTTTTTTAATGAACATTCAGTATATTGGTTAATGTTGGGGAGGGATTATTATGTTTTACTGCAGATAAGATATACGTAGCTATAAATTTATATTCAATTAACCCATTAGTTAATTTCCTACAAAATCCAGCAGCACATAAATATCCTTATGTAAACAGCACATGAAACCAAAAGTTTGAGTTTCTGCAGCCTCACTACCATAATATCTCTTGAATATCTTTTTTATTCTCCTTCCTCAACTTAGGAAAAAGGCATTTTTTCTCATCTTTTCACATATGAGCTTCATTTCCCACTTTACCTCTGTTGGACCTTGTTACTGATGTATTAGGTCAGGTCTTATAAAGTTTAAATTCCTCTATATCCTAGCATTCTCTTGACACCATAGTTGATTCTAATTCAACAATTTTCATGTATGGAGAGTTGGCTCCATTGTTAGCATAAACCAAGTTTAATTAATTCTCTGTTCTTCAATTCTTCAATGTATCACATGTTTTTTAAGAGAGGAATTCCCTCTTCCCCCTTTTATTTTCTATTTCTGCTTTAAAAGATGGATGAGGCTATGTCTTTGTGATCCCCAATGCATTATTTCAGATTTTTAGATTTGATTATGAATGCAGAACCATTTAATTGTTTTACTTAATAGATTTTAGTCTATGTGGCTAAATCCTGAGGGTTTTATGGGTAAATAACTTTTAAAAGGATCAAGATGCACACTTTTATCCAAGGAGATGCTTCATCTTGACTATGGGTTAAATAGAATAAGCAACAGAAGGTTAATGTTAATGTCAGAACCTAAAGCTATGCTTACATTTTCTAATGATTAGCCTAAGATAATAGTACTTTTTTTCCTGGTTGGCCAAGAATCATCATCCTAGTCATTATAATCATCATACTCTTCTTCATCATTATTGATATCATAGCTAACACTCATTGAGTATTTTTAAATGCTGGGCTATTTAAAAGCATTAGCTCATTTAAATGGTATGATGTCATTGTGTTACCCCGGTGTTAAGTATGAGAAAACTGAGGTTTACAGAACTGGAGTAGTAGTTATTCTAGCCCCACAGCTAGAAGGAGAGTGCTGATACTGAAAACAAAGCCTGTTTCACTCCAAAAGCCTCATTCTTACTCTTGCTATGATGTTGTTCATTCACAAGCCATTTAATTATGGAAAGATGGGGACTGTTATTTATGCAAATGCAGAATCACAAAGACAAACCGCTATAAGGCTCCAGGGAACAACATCCACGAGAGAAGTAGGAAATTCAGGGACGGTATTACAGTCACATACCATTTCTGAAACAATGAGCCATTCTTCCACTCCCCTGATAACTCCTTTAAGGGAACACCAACCTTTAGATCTTCTGATTTTTCAAGGGAAACTGGACACCTACATTTTTATATGAAATTATATTTAAGCAACACTCACTGTTATGAGATTTAGTCCCCTGGCCAATTCTTTGTAATCTCTATCACAAGGATTTAAACTTGCTCTCTTTCTCCTTGGTGTTTTCAAGTCATTCATTTGGGAAATAGTCGTTGAATGCTTACTGTGTGCTGTGATTTATGTTAGTGTCTGAGCACTGGAAGACAACCAGGATTCAGCTCATGCACACAAATAGCATCCTGAAAAATGAAGTATGTGAAAAGCAAATAATCCATTTATAAATATCCTTTTGTGTCTCACACTGAACTAATGTATGGTAAGCAATAGTAAAACGTGCAAAAGATGATTTTTTTTTGTCTAAGGGGAGTATTATTTATTTATCTATTCAACAAATCTTTATTGGATGTCTACTACATGCCACGAGTAGAGTCCTCAGCAATAAGCTGAATATAAACAACTAAAAAATATTGCCCTTAAGGAGATGATACCCTAGTAAAGGCAGCAGATAACAAACTAATAAATGTATAATGTGGTGCATAGTTACGTATACCCATGAAGATCAGTAAGGTAATGTAGGGAAACTTAGAGTAATGAGAAAAA
Source organism: Sapajus apella (assembly GCF_009761245.1). Classification (NCBI taxonomy): domain Eukaryota; kingdom Metazoa; phylum Chordata; class Mammalia; order Primates; family Cebidae; genus Sapajus; species Sapajus apella. The sequence goes on from NW_022437019.1 coordinate 8,989,055, forward strand.
GACTGCTAAGCAATATGTAGTGATTATGGAAGGTCATTACAATAAGGTAGGAATTGAACAGAAAACGGAAGGAAGTTAGATATTGAGCCATGAGTTTATTGAGGGAAGAGCATGCCTAGGAAGAAAGTAAAATAAATGCAAAGTCTCCACAGTAACTAGTTTGAAGGCTTTTGCTAATTGCCTAGCTTTGCTAATTGATAGCTCTGACAGGGTGGAGTTTGTAAGAAATGGTTGGATCTTAGGTACGTTTAGAAGACAATGCTAATGTAGCATGCTGATGGGTTCAATGCACAGCTGGAGAGAAATGAGGAGTTATGGATGAGTAGTTGAAAAGATGTTTCATTTACAAGTGTGAGGACCTCTGTGTGAGAAACCATTAATAGTCTGTTCTAGGAATCCAGATTTACCTTTGAGCATGTTAAGTTTGCGGTGATGCTAGACATTCAAGGCTAGATGAAATATCAAGAAAGCACTTGGATTCAATAGGACAGAGCTCAAATGAGAAGACTGAACTGGAGACAACAATGTGAAGGAGAGGGTAAAGAAGGAACTCAAGGGAGTGGTGTAGACTTGAAGTACTGACGTCTAGAGAATAAAGACTTCGCTGTGATCTGAAAAGAATGGAAGGTGCTTACTGATGAGCTGGACCCTAGAGGAGGAAAAGCTATAGAATAAACTCAGAGGCAGCAAAGCCCTGACATACACGGAGGCTAGAGCTGAGAATAAATAATAACTGAGAAAGAATCAGAATACTTTAGTTTCCCATCTTCGTTTAGGACAGGCCTCAATACTTCTGACACTTAGGAATCTATTCCAAAAAAAGGTCTGTTATCAAGAGACAGTGAGAGAAATGTTACCAAGTGAAAGTAGAAAGGGTTAGTACACAGTGGCTGATAAAATGGGTTGTATCAGTGGAACAATAGGTGGGAGGTGGTGTTTTCCTTTCTTAGATGAGGTTCTCCTCAGATGTGGCCCCAATAGAGTGTGGCTCTAGAATTGATAATTCCAGTGCTGTTGGGCATATTCTATATTGTTTAATTTTTCTTAATTTTATGAGTGTACTGAAGTTGATTCCCTTGAAATATGTTGTCTGTTTGAAATGCTTCTGTTAAGTCACAAGAATCAGTGGGAATGTGTGGGGACATTTAGACAAGAAAGGCAGAACTTGGGTGTCTGTGACTGATTTATCTCTTGTGTACGAGATGAAAAGGGAGTTTTACTTGGGTCTTTTGGTTTTCTTTTAATGACTGTTTACCCATATTGATTGCACTTGGATGACCAAGGGATGTCTTTATGTAACACACATTTGCATATGGTTAGGAATTTCTAAGAAGATAAGAAACAGCTAAGCATCAATATATAGAATAGCAAGGGTGTTGGTTTGGAATACTTGATACCCATAGCACTTCACTGTGTTGAATTTTTCTGTAAATAAATGTCCTATGTTAGTGCTTTCTTCCAAAACGTGCTGGGAGCTACTTATTCCCTGAATGGAGGAACACTGTTCCCGTGATTTTAATGCAGGAGAGCTTAATGCATGCAGCATAGCAAAGAGGAATGCAGGCTCTGAAGTCACACTGCTGGGTACACGCCTGACTCTGCTTCTGCTTTCATAACTGGTCCTTTAATTGCTTCATCCGTAAAACAAGGAATTACAATACCCAGCTAGAATTCCTGTGAATTTTAAATGAATGAATGAATTCTGTAGCATGCTTAGAATAGTGTCTGGAACAGAGTAAGCATTGAATAAATATTAACTTCTTTTATTATTGTTAATATTATCTAAATAATGTTGGTGGGGGAAGACAAGGGTATGAATGCTTCCCTTTGAGGGCAGAACAGTATAAAAACAGAGGGAGCCATACCTCCGTGAATGCTAAGTTATTCTGGGTTTTAGGAAAGATGCAAATGAGTAAGTTTCTCAGATTTAAAGCCATATTTTAGAAACAGCCCAAAATAGAAGCTATCATGTCAAATGCTATTGCAATTAGGGAGTTAAGAAAGAAAGTAAACCTGACTACCTGTACAACAAAAGGGGGTGATGGGGAGTAGGCATAACTAAAAGAGCACATTCCTCCTCCTAAAGAGGGCAGGCAGCACCAGCTGCAGATGATCGTGGCCATGCAGGAGCATCCTGTTCAGGGCTGCAGCCCCAGCGGGACCACACTTCCTAATTTTTCAAAGAGAAGTTGCAAATTCAATTATATAAAATGAGGACCTGAAAATGTTGGCAAGTAATTATTTAAAAAAAATAAAATATCACATGTACCCCAAAATGTAAAATGCAATAAAATAATAAATGGGAAAAAAATAAAATAAAATAAAATAAAATACTGTGGGTGGTCCAGAGCAAGACACCTGCAGATCTGATTTGACCTGTTTACCAGTTCTAGATAAAACAGATGAAAAAGAATTTAATTGATTAGCTAATCCTTGAATTTGTGTCATCATAAGACATTTTTATGGACTGGTGCAGTGATATATGCCTGTAATCCCAACACTGTGGGAGGCTGAGAGGGAGGATTACCTGAGTCCAGGAATTTAAGACCAGCCTGGGTGACATAAGGAGACCCTGTCTCTACAAAAATTAAAAATAAAAATAATTAGCCACGCATGGTGTTGCACACATATGATCCAAGCTACTCAGGAGGTTGAGGTGGGAGGATCACTAGAACTTGGGAGGTTGTAGCTGCAGTGAGCTGTGATTGTGCCAGTGCACTCTAGCCTGGGCTACAGAGTGAGACCCTGTCTCAAAAACAAACAAAAAACCCCAACATTTTTATGAACCATATACTTGGCTCTCCCTTGGTTCTAGCAATAGGACTTTACCCCTCTTTATCGTCAGACTTTTAGCATTAATATATAAAATTTATCTCCTTCAATATCTCATTGAAAATTTGTTACCTGATCTTACCCTTGTCCCTGACAACCAGCTCTAGAATAAGGCTCTGTTGCAGAGGCTGATTGGGGTGCTATGCCGCATCATCCCATCAGCAGTTTCTTTTCATAGAAATTCAAACCAATAAGCTTTTTTATTTCTGGTGCAAAGAGGCACTGAAGGCTATTAAAAGAGATTGAACTGTATCTTATCTTTTCTTTAGATACGTATTTTAGAAATGATCTAAAATAGAGATAAATAGATACATACATATAGATACACATACATGTATATAATATTATTATAAGACAGTTCTTCATGATTTAAATATATATTTAAACACATAGTCATTGTTTTTCCTGTCTTTTAACATTGATGTCTTTCTAAAAGTGTATTTTCAAGAGAGTTTCTGTCCAGATCATGTCTCAGAAACAAAGAATTGTCTTGTAATAACAGCCTTGTAATCCACCCTGTTATATTCTGGAGATTGATTCTTGTCAGAGAGGTGGTTGGAGGCAAGAATATGTCTTAGCACTCTCTTAGTGCCCAGTCTGACCAGCTGTCAGAGCTAAGAGGAGGAAGAAGTGAGAAAAAGTGTAGGAATTATTCTAACCTTAGAACTCTTAAATAATACCCACAGACTGCTATATGATTTTTTGAAAAACAGGGTAGGAACGTTATTTCTTGCTCTCTAGGAAATTTATAGCAAAGTAGGTGCTGACTTTTCCAAAAGCTAGTCTGTGGTAACTTGTTCACATGGATGGCTCTTTCTACCAACCTCATAATTAAAAGGACATTTTTAATGGCCACTTGGCTACTCTTCCCGGTTGTATTTTCCAGTGAGTAATAAAGGTGGCTTCTGCCTGTTGACTTCAGGTCTTACTGCCTCCTACACAGCAGGAGGATTTCTAAAGTGTGTAGACTGCTAAATTGTTAACTTTATTTACAAGCTGCACAAGATTTCATTCTCTAATTGTAAGGCAGTGAGTACCCAGTCTTGCCAAAAGGCCTGAGTGCTGAAAGAGAAGAAAGGAGGGAAGATTTTTTTGAATGACTTCCTATGACAGCCCATAGGAAATCATAGAGCAGTTTTCTCTAGGTGAAATAACAGATCTACAGAGCTTGGCCCCAAAGCCCCTGGCACATTTTAACAAATGGAGGTGGTAGATCTGTTCGCTTTTCTCTTTCCATATCAGGCCATCTCAAGTCATGTAGTTCACCTAAAATTATTTTCTCTACTTCTGTACAAACCAGCCTCTCAAAACTGGAACTAAATTTAGATTTATCAGCACTGTGATGGGTAGACTGAGTTAAGCTTACCTACTGCTTAACAAAAGCACAAGACACCAAATGGCACTTGCTTTAATTCACTATAGTCCTCCTTTGTAGCAAGCCCATCCTGTTTTACTATGAGCAATCTAGATTTTTTTGCCATTTTATTTATGAAAAGGAAATATCTTCTTGACGAGGTCATATCCCAGTGCCAAACAACACTGAACTAAGTCTTACCTTGTTTTTTAATTCCTCATAATTTAGCATTAAGACTTTTAGCCCTGCTGATTCCTTAACATCATTAAAATTGCCTTACAAGTTAGATGCACAGTGAGAAACTGACCATTTCATGTTAAGCACTAAAGAAAGACAAATAAGAGGACAGGCAAATACACTGAAGTGTGTTGTGTGAAGGATTTTGGATCAGTATTAACATGGTTAAGTTCTAGTTATTGGCAAATATAGCAAACCTGTTATGAAAATTCTATGTGAAGTTTGGCAAATCTATTCCCAAGGGTAAAAAGAAACATTCCCCCTAAGCATCTCTCTCCCTCTCTCTCTCTTTCAATTAAGTTTGATCATTTAAATGACATAACAATGTGCAAATAAATTCTAATTTCTGTTAGGGGAAATTAGTATCTCTCTCTCTCTCTTTCTCTGAGAAATCATTTGTTCTTTCGAGATTAAAGGGCAAGCTTAAATCCATCTCATGTAAATTTTGTCTTTATAAAAGAAAAGAGGGTACTCATTCATATATATGAGAAATCTGCACTATATGCCCATCTTAATGCATATTCTTATCTACAGAGTCAAAAATATAACTGTCATTTAAAATATTATTTTTAGTAAAGGAGTATTGCTTTCAAAACTCCTTGATTGAGAACAATTCAATGGTCTCACAGCAGGAGCTGCCAGTTTCCCTGCAGGAAATCTGTTTCACAGCATAGATTTGGGCATACTAATCTGTTCACAGCCACATGAGAGAAACCAGGAACTTTATCAGAATTTCTAAAGCAAGTTTTTCTAATAATAAGATCTAAAGGATTCAAAGATAAGAAACCCCAGGGTTAGACAAGTTGCCAAATGTAAATCTGGTGGGGCCCATAGGCATTAGTTAGTTGTCAATATGTATAATTGGGTCAATTTCTGCCTTCTTTTTTTAAAAAAAAATAAGATCTGATAATACTTATTCTGTCATAAATACAATTTTCTATGCAGGGCCCTACATTATAAAATCAAACATTTTGCTAAATGTAAAGCCTTTACCTTAAGTAAAGATAGAGTAACCAGCAATCTTGTCAATCCAGAAACTTAGAAGACAATTAACTGTACCTCACTTTCCATCTAATCTCTAATGTGCTCTACAAATCCTGCTTCAAAATGTCTCAGTGTCTTTTCTTGTCTAACCTTGCAAACAATTCTCTAGTCTAAGCCTTTAACATATCTTTTTTATCATGTCTTGTTTGGACCACTATCACTTCTTAGACTGGCACTGAAAAATGAAATGCCCCCAAATGTCAGATATTTTGTGTAAATCAGTTTGACCAGGTCTGTAGAGTATGCAACATCTCCAGCAGGCAGCCTCTACTCAATTCCAGGGGATTATTTCCATCAGGTCTAATTTTTTTCCAAGAGAAACTAGAAATCCCTGAAATCCTAATCTAATAGAATTTTTTACAGAATTGGCAAAGTGATATTTCTACTAGACTAGGATTTGAGAAACAGTTCTTTGAAGATAGGGTCATCATATACCTTTGGGCATCATACACCCTTGCTGCATCTATTATTCCATCCCCTAAGCTGTAATATCTAACAAAGTGACATAGAGGTCTCTCATCAAATCTCTGACCTATGATTGGTCATTCACTGTCATGTTATTGAATAGACTTTTGAGCAGTTAATTTCAAAAAAAATTTGTTACCTTGTATATATTTTTGTCTTTGGCTCACAGAGCTCTAATTTTTCCACCTTTCCTAACTATTTTTTTCTCTATACTGAGTTTTTCAAAATACTTTGGGAGTTGGATGTGTGTGTGTGTGTGTGTGTATGTGTGTGTGTGTGTGTGTGTGTCAGAGAGAGAGAATTGGATTATAAATTAAATAGGATATTTTTGTAATACAAGGTCATAAAGTTATATCACAATTTTGTGGGGCACATAGACCAACCTGTGCATGCTGGACAACAGGGTAAGGATTTCTCCCTACCTCAGGTATGCCATGTATAGTGAATTGAATCTGATGAGTTGCCTGACTGCAGATGGACTTCGGAAGTTTTATTCCAGATGCATCTTGAAAATGTCCCATTAAAATGCCTATTTATCTTTGGAAGAGACATTTAATGTTGTGAAATTCTGTTGACTATTTCCTGGTCTTAGTGTTTTGAAGCCAAACTTAGTCTTTGAATGTGTATGTGATTCCCACTGAACTTTGGAATATGTGGTAACATTTTTTGACACTCAAAGTGACATTTTTTTTTGCTCTGCTTTAGAGACATGAAAAAATTAGGCTTTACTTAATGCAACTGAGGAACATATAATAAATGTGTGTGTGCATATGAATTGTGTGGTTAGAAAGTTTTGGGGGAAATGGAATTAAATACAACAAACTAGGAATTTTAAAGTGCAAATTAGAAAAGCCTGGAAAAGATGATAATTTTTAGTCTCTGCTTTTAGAGAAAAAAATACATTAACTCAGAATAGTTAAGCAAACAAAATATATATGGTTGGGTATTTTTCAATTTTTATTTAAATTTTCAACAACAATAATAATAATAATGGTGATATCTAACATTGATTAAGTTCTGGATATATGCCAGGTCTTATGCTAAGCATTTTCATATGGATTATCTCACTTATTTTCACAACAGCCCCATATGTTCGAATTAAGTTGTAGTATTTTAATGTTTTTTAAATCATATGCAGAAGATTTCTTTTGGGAGTACAATTTTGCAAAATGATGAAGAAATTCAAAGAATGAAATTTGGAGCTTTTATGGACTACAGATATCAAGAGATTCCTAAACAAGACCCTGAAAGATTAATAACTTATAAAATGTGTTATTGTCTCTCACATATATTTTGCTTTATCAGTGGAATATACTCTTAGAGCAATATCCAAATTTCTAAAATGATTTTTTCTTTAAACAATATTTTTGTAATCTTTATCCACAATAGAGTAGATATCGACTGATTTGTCCTTGTCTTTTCTATCTCTTCCTTCCTTCCTTTCTTTCTTTTTTTCTTTCTTTCTTTCTTTTTCTCTCTCTCCCTCTCTCTCTTTCTTTCTTTCCTTCTTTCTTTCTCTCTCTCTTTTTTCTTTTCTTTTCTTTTCTTTTCTTTTCTTTTCTTTTCTTTTCTTTCTTTTCTGAGATGGAGTCTCTTTCTGTAGCCCAGGCAGAGTTCATTGGAGTGATCTCAGCTCACTGCAACCTCCGCCTCCCGGGTTCAAGCGATTCTCCAGCTTCAGCCTCCTGTGTAGCTGGGATTACAGGCACCTGCCACCACACCTAGCTAATTTTTGTATTTTTTAGTAGAGATGGGGTTTTGCCATGTTGGCCAGGCTGGTCTCAAACTCCTTACCTCAGGTGATCTACCCACCTTGGCCTCCCAAAGTGCCGGGATTACTGGTGCGAGCCACTGTGCCCAGCTTTGTCCTTACTTTTCGATTAAAAATACAGTACCATTCATGCATTGTTGTATAGATTCTCTCAGTTAAGAGTTAATTGAGCACTTACCGTGTGCTAGAAGTACAATGGCGAGTCTTATTTCTGATCTCAGGTACCCAGATTGACTGGCATTTTGATAGACAATTTTTTTTTGTTAAATTGGATCTCTGCTGATTTTGTTCAGATAGTGTCAAATGATTGGTTCTAAATTTATAGTCCTTTGTGCACATTTATTTGAATGAGATTCAAGTATCCAAATGTGGAGAACAATCACTTGCCTATTTCATAGCTAAGAGCAATGGAAACATAGAAACCCTTAGATGATGGAACGATAATAGGTATTCTTTGGTCATTGCTTCATCAGCAGCATTCTGCCTTGCAGCTAGCTCTGCCAGTCATACTTTTCATTTTAGATGCAGTTTTGAAAGGTTTCCATTCTATGACTGTCATTTTCTTTCGCAATGGTTTATTGTGTTCTGTAGAATCTAGGTTACTTTTTATAACATCAAATCTCTGGTGAATTGGGCAGAACAAAATGCTCCCTGACATAAAAGTGCCAACTTAGCTGGCTTTACGGAATTCATGCTAGATGAGTTGAGAACTTTTCATGAGAATTCATTGAACAATTGAAGTATATAGTACTTGCCAGGTGCAGATGAAAGGCTTATCTAAGTATAACCCTGACCATAAGGAGTGTCACAAGTTGTGTGATATAGTCAGATTTCAGAGAAAGAAATAGCCATTCCAAAATCCTAGTGAATAAAAGAGTAAAAATAAAATAGCAATATTCGCAACCAGTAATGTCTTCATTACACTGCTGTCTAAGAGGCTCCTATGCATCTTATTTAATGAGGCAGTCAGCTAGAGAAGCTCAAAAGCACAATTAATTTAAACATACTTTGGAGATAAACAGGTAAAGGAAAGAATCATGGCTCTGCTGCCTACTAGTTGGGGGCAGATACCTTAACCTCTCCATGTTTCTAATTCTCCATCTGTAAAACTGCAATAATAATTATATTTTTCTAATAGGATTATTTAATGTACATTAGAAAGTCGAATGCTCCCAACACAGAAAATTGATCAGTGTTTCAGAAGTTACATATGAACATTAATCTAATCGCTACACATTATATGTATTGAAACATCACTATGTATCCCATAAATATGTGCAATTGTGTGTCAATATAAAAAATAGCAATACTATATTGAAATGCATATTACAAAATAAAGGCAAACAGCCATGCTATAATTAACTACAAATTAAAATGCTTTGTTAACATGACAAGTTTTGCTTTACTCAAGACAGAGGAAACTAAATATGGGCTAAATATATAAGTACTTCCTATAAGCCATTTTTGAAAGACATTGATTGACATTGACACCTTGTTTTCTTTTATGCACAAGTGGAATATATGTTGGAGTCCCACAAAGCTAGAATCATAAACCTAGGCTAAAGAATCATAAGCCTATGATGAAGAGCCTTGGTCTGTACTTCCTACTGTGTTCAAAAAACAGTTTCTCTTTAGCTGTTGCTTAAGCCTTTCTTAGAACCAGTAATTTATCTTAACATGACCAACCCGTTCGTTCTTCATTTGAAAAAGCATACATTTTGATCATGATTAAGGACAGCAGGAAAATTCATGGGCATGAGATTTGGTGGAGAAAGTATTTTATAATAAAACCCAGAAAGATTTTCTTGATTAAAGCATTTTTAAAAATACTTATGGAATGGCTCTTCTGGACAAGATACTTTATTATATAGTTGAAGAGTCTTTTAAATAGTATAAAAGTTATTCAATAACTTAAAATGAATTTGTAAGAAACCTGGCTTATGTTATGCAATAATTATAGTGAGTAGAATGGTACTTCTTTAGGTTATGTGCCTTGTTATCAGTCAACCAGAAGGATCTAATGTAAATATTTGAGGCAAAGAAGTATCAAAAGTTATTTTTTATTTCTCACCATAAGGTATGCTGAGGGTGTACGCCTATGTATACAGCAGGAAGTACAACCAAATATGAAATGGGTAATTGGAGTACAGACGTTTTAAGATCCCTTAAAAATCCAACATTTTATATTTAATTGATCATCCTACATGTGAATGTTTTGGAATGTTACCATTTTGGAATTCGGCATTGAGAATTCAGTATTCATTCATTCTGCCTTTATCAAGAACCTTTACATACTAGGCACAATTCCAGGGAATGGAGACAATACTGTGAACAAAACGGAAAAAACCCAAAACTATATCTTAAAGTCTTCCTAGCTGTCACAATGTCTAGATGAGTTTCAAACAGGAGCCTTGAGGAAAACCTTTCAAAGACTAAAAGATGAAATGACTGCCAAGTAATACAATTATTGTTATAGAATATATACAGTCCTATATAGATTTATATATGTGTGTGTGATCATATTCATATTTTTGAGAATTTCCCATTCAGCATATATACATTAAAATTGATATAGTGTGGAATATGGAATAAATACTATAACTTGCACCTGTTACCCCTGGATTACACATTTACATAATGAATGTTTAATGGATTATATTTTGAAAATACTACATAATTTTTATCATTTGAACACCCTGAATAAAATGTGAAACAGGAAAATGACTCTTACTAAAATACATAATATTTTCCCCCTGTAACTTGTTAAAATTATAAACAAAACACTGAATATTTAAAATCTACTTCTTTTAGAATCTTCTTTAAAATTACAACTACAGTGGTTCTAGCCTCTCTGGTTATTCAGAAAACACCAGCTATTCATGGTTCCAAGAAACTAACTGTTCCTAATGTTCTATTCAGCCTTATTTGTAAGTATAGTTTGTGTTTCTTTTTCCTTTAATTTATTATAGTTTAAGTTCTGGTGCACATGTGCAGAACGTGCAGGTTTGTATTTACGTGCCATGGTGGTTTATTGCATCCATCACCCTGTCATCTACATTAGGTATTTCTCCTAATGCTATCCCTCCCCTAGCCCCCCACCCCTCGCCATTCCTCCCCTAGCCCCCCACCCACCGACAGGCCCCAGTGTGTGATGTTCCCTCCCTGTGTTCATGTGTTCTCATTGTTCAACACCCACTTATGAGTGAGAACATTTCTGCGGCTAAAGAAAAAGAATTACTTTCTAACTCTAATGTTACTTTTTATTTGTTTTTTGAAACAGGGCATTGCTCTGTGGCACAGGCTGGAGTACACCAGCCCCATCATAGCTCACTGAAGCCTAGAACTCCTGGACTCCAGTGATCCTCCTGCCTCAGCCTTCTTAGTAGCTGGGACTACAGGCATGGGCCACCATGCTCAGCTAATTTTTAAATTTTTTATAAAGGCAGAGTCTTGCTGTATTGTCCAGGATGGACTTGAATTCCTGGCTTCAAGTGTTCCCTCAGCTTCAGCCTTCCAAATCTGATGTTTCATATGCTGCAGAAACAGGAAGATGTAGCTTAAAAAGAGAACAAGTAAAACCACAAGCCATGAACCTGAATTTAAATCACACCTCTGTTCTCTACCAGTGCTATGTCTACAGGCAAAAAAACTCAAACTCTCTTGCATTTTTCCTTATTTCTTCTCATTTTTTTCCTCTGGATCAAATCACAGACATCATGCAATTATATCCATAAGTATTTCACTTGTAACACCAAAAGACAAGGATTATTTCCAAAGCATAAATAAATACCATTGTTACACTTAACAACCCAAAATAATTCCTTTCCCAAAATAGAAGTTTAAAAAATAAAAATAAAATAATTTCTTAACATCATTGAAAATTCAGTGTTCTTACATATTTAGGTATGTCATTTTAAAACAATTTGGTTGTTCAAATTAGCATAGAAATGAAGCCCATACAATTGTAATTGTCTCTCATTTCTTGCCTCCTTCTCTTTCTGTTTTTCTCTTACAGTCTTTTTTTTTTTTTTTTTTCTTGCGGTCTTTTAGAATTCAAAAAAAATGATGTTTGCATTGTTGTAGTGCATTTTTTTTTTTTTTTTTTTTTTTTCTTCCTCTTTTTTTTTTTTTTTTTTTTTTTTTTTTTGTTAGAGATGGGGTCTCACTCTGCTGCCCAGGCTGTAGTGCAATGGTGCAATCAGAGTTCACTGCAGCCTCTAACTCTTGGGCTTAAGTGAGGGTGCAGTATCTTTTAACATGTTATTTCTTTTTTTTTTCTTCTGTTTCTCATAGTGTTTTGTATTGTTTTGTTTCCAGTTTATCTTGAGATTTTAAAAACTTATGTTCAGGTTACTGTATTTTTTGACCCAAATAATTCAAAATGAGAAATGTATTTGCATGAGGAAATATGTAACATTTGGTTGCCTCTCTTTTTGTAGTGTTAGCAGCCTCAATTCATTTATTTATTACATCTCAGAGAATGGTCATATTCTCATTCTATTATTCTTTCTTAATTTATTAGCTGGAATATTTCTACATAAAAACAATTCCCCTTATTTCAAACATTTTATTACCCTAAGAATAGACAAGGCTTTATGCTCCCTATTTACCAGTTTTTTAAATAATGAATTGGTTCTCCAGTGTCATCCAGTGCTGACCAGTGAAGAGAGAGAGAGAGAGAGAAAGAGAGAGAGAGAGAGAGAGAGAGAGAGAACAACTTGTGGATTTTAAACATATTACAAGTATTTTGATCCATGTAGATGCCATTTTTATTGATATCCAAATTATCCCCTTATTTTTGCCTTTTGGGAACCTTTTTACATCAACATCTGAACCTTCTTAGATACAAACCTAGTACTCCTTGGTTTTTTTCCCTTGCTTTCTAATATGATAAAATATTCTAAGCTCATCCTGTACTTTTCCTGTCCCAGACTGGGAATGAGCCATTTTTTTTCTAAATAGCTGTGGTTGCTTTTAGTGGAAAATAATAGTTATAGATTACAACCTAGGTAACAGCAGTGTCCACTGGTCCATTGCTACAGGAATGGTCATATTCAAGGTCATTTTAGCAGCCTTCTCTATGAAATACATAATCTTTTTCCATTTTTTAAAGACAAAGTATAACATGAGTTAATTACTTTCTCACTGATCTTTCATCTGTAGTGATTTTCTAGCATAATAAAAATCCCAGTTATCAACAGTTTATAAATCAGAGAGGGGATAAAAATAATTCATTTGTTGTTTCATTGTATTAAGACATAAGTTAGAACATTTTATAGTGTTTTGCAAATGGTAAAGTTTTAAAAATAGACTTCATGTTATCATTTATTATCATCACCAAAATTATAGTAAAAATGTACCTATCCTATTGCCATCCTTATACCCAGAGGGAAAGAAATCCTATACCTTTCTATGTATGCCTTCATTAGTGTGTGTGTGTGTGTGTATGTGTATGTGTGTGTGTGTGTGTGTGTGTACGATGCAACCTTGTGCTCTTGAAGGGTATTTTCATTTCAAACTTAGTTAAAAATGCTATTTAAACAATGGAAAAAAATTGAGGTTTTTAGAAGTTTATCAGTGTTGTTTTATGGAAGTCTTAAAACTATGTCAACTATACATAATAGTGAAGGACAAGAAAATGACATAGGTGAGAAAAAATAGAAAATAATCATCTTTTTGAGTTTTGAATACGTATTTTTTTTTCTAGTACGTCTTACCCATGAAACCTTAACAGTTTGGACTAAGTGTGTTTAGATATACTTGGATGAGTTAGGTTTTTTGTTTTTTTTTTCCCTCTCTGCCAATGCAAAAAAAGACAGTCACACATAATGGTGCCCTAGATTTTCATCACTAAAACATCAAAATAAAAACTTGCCACCCACAGATTTCCAAGGAGGCAAAGCTGTTTCCATGCAGTTTTATATTCTGGTCAAAGCTTTTTGAATAAGAAGAAAAAGGCCACTTAAACTCACTAAACTAGAGGACAGTGACTGCTCACACTTTAAATTCATGACTACAAACTTCACCTAAGCTTTTGATGCTGCTGAAAAATAACATTTTACCTGCCTGGCCCATTCATTCTCCCTCTGTCCTTAGAAACTACTTCATACCTTCTCCTCTCTTTCCTTACTTTCTCAACACCTCTTTCTGCATTCTCACTCTCAGCTAATGACCTTGCTTCCCACCTCACTAAGAAAACTGAATCATCATATAAGAGCATTGAATGCTCCCACCACTACCTCTACCCACCTACCAGAATCCACACCCACATGCTCTGCCTTGTCCCTGCTGTTCTCATGTCTCCATCTAAATATAATCCCTCCATCTTGCCCACTCAAGGGGATAGCGCCAGCCATTCACCCTCTCTTTTCCACACCATCATTTTTTTACTTCTCTACTGACAATATTAGAAGCATGCTGTTATTTCTTCTAACTTCAAAAATTCACTTTCCCCAATGAACCCTGCTAGCTACATTGCCCACTTATTTGTTCCCCCACCTTTTTTTTTTTTTAGCAAAATTACTTTAGTCATCTACTCGCCATTTTAACATAAAACTATTCCAGTATGCCTTTCCCTTCCACCATGACACCCAAATTGTGTTTGTGATGGTTGCCTGTGGCCTCCATATTGCTAACTCAAATGGACACTTCAGGTCTTATCTTGCATGACCTGCTTTAGCAGGAGCATTTGACACTGTTCCTTAGCCCCTACTCCTTAATACATTTTTCTTCTTTGATTTTATTGACCATACTCTTACTAGGTTTCTTCTTACCTTACTTATAATTTTTTCTCAGTGGTTGCTTTGTGGTTTCCTTCTGATCAACCTGAATTTTGAATACAAGAAGACATCAGGCCTTCATTCCTGGTCTACTTCCTAATCTGCATTCACTTCTTTGGAATTTCTCATAAGTTGCATGGCTTTAAATATCGTCAGTATGCTGATTGCACTGAAATATTTGTCTCCAATCAGGCTTCTGTCTCAAATGCCAAGCTTTGTGTATTCAACTTTGTTTTGTCCAAAATTACACTCCTGTGTCCTCTCTAAAACCTATAATGCATGCAGCCTTCCCTATCTTTCTTGATGCCAACTCCAACCTTCGATTTGCTCAGATCAGGAAACTTGAGGTCTTAATTGTCCACTCGGTCTTTTGTATATCCCACATGTAATATTTTGAAGATCCTATTAACTGGATCTTCAAAATCCTATTAACTGGATCTTCAAAATATTTATAAAATTCCATCACTTATCATCATTTCTTTAGTTTCCGCCCTGCTCTAAATAACCATTATCTCTTACTTGGATTATTACAAGAGGCTTCTAACTGGTTTCCCTTCTTCAGCTTTTACCAACCCAATATAGAGCATTCCCAAGAAACAAGCTTAGAATAATTCTCTTAACACACATGCCAAATTGCGTCATTTATTTTTCGCTCAAAACTCTCACTCAGAATAGAAACCAAATTTCAAACTAAAAGATTATTACATGACCCCCACCCCTGCACTTCTCTGACTTCATTTTCTACTCATTCCCCTTGCACATTCTGTTCTAGCCATACTGGATTTCTCTCCAATATACCACACATGATCCTGGCTTTGATCTTTTGCACTGGCTGCTCTCTGTACCTGGGATGCTCGTCCATAGATAGGATCATGACTGAGGCCTTCAGTCTTTTTAAGTCTGTTCACATATGTCAGCTTTCCAATAAGGCTCTCATTGACTGTCCTGCTTAAAATTGCAACCTCAGTGTCCCCTCAAAACAACAGATTCTTCTCAACTTGCTCTTCTTTTTTATTTGTCCAAGCAACCATAACTCATGTTACTTTCCAACATAGTATTTAATTCACCTATTTGATATTCCTGTTATCTATTTCCTGTCTCCCCTTGCTAAAATGTATGTTCAATCTGGGAAGATATTTTTAATCTGTGGTTTTTGTTTTTGTTTTTACCAATGTGCCATAAGTGCCAAGAGCAGTGCCTGGCACATAGTATGCAGTCCAAAAATATGTTTTGAATAAGAACACAGCTAGCAATCTCAGACACATCCCAGAATAGGATGCCCAAGATTCTTTGGGAAAATCCAGTATTCCAAAAATATCCAGGATTCTTTGGGCATTAGGACCTAAAGCAGGCTGCAGGAACAAGAGTGCCTCCCTGTGTTTTTCTCTCTTCATCTATGGTTTGCTCTGGAACCCTATGCATGTTTCTCTGACACCTGCGATTCATTGTTCTGCCACAGCGTATTAACTTCCTCCACTTTCTCGTAGGCAGTTATGGTCTCTCTGTTCCTGTCCTCTCTGCCCTTTCCAAACCATGACCTTTTCATGTTCCACTGATGACTGAACTGACTCACTCTCTCAATATTTTGAATCCATATTTTTAAGCAAAGATTGATACAGCCTAAAACAGATGTCCACCCAGGGACAAGTAACCATGCTGGACATGAGGGCATAATCCTTGGTTCAGCAGGAGCTATAGAGAGGAGCATTGCCTAATAACATTGGCTCTGGATGGGCAGAGAAACCTGAATTTATCCACGATGGTCATCCTCTTTAATATGCTAAATTTCTAGCATAAATTACAAAGACAGAAGACAGATTCAAATTACATAGGGCCTTGTAGATAATGTTGCTACTTAAAAAAATATATTAAATTATTCTGGTGATTCCTTATTGCAATATATCTTAAAATACATTGTCTAGTTAACCTAAGTGACTATTTGCTTAAATTTGGATACATTTGCATGTCTGAAAAAGTCACAAAACATCAGTCTAACGTTGCCTTCACCTGATCCTATTCATGTGTATGTCATTGGCTCTAAATTCTGTTTTTAAATTTAAATTACCTCGTTCTTGCTCTTTTTATTTCCTAAAACCACATATCCACCACTATGCCCTCTAATGTTGGAGAAACTTGAAGTTGAGAGCAGAATAGGGAATGAGAACTAAAGTTGGTATGTCAAGAAATTAATAACTAAAGTCAATTCTTGAGTAAGACATTTTTCTGATATGAATAAAAACGGTTGCATGAAGGATAAACTGAGAAGACCTATTCTTCTGTAGGTTAGATACTAAATAAACCTTAAAACACTCTTATGCATATTGCAAAATGGCAAAGCTTCCATCGAAGTAAAGAACCATCAGAATATCATTCTATCTGTGTGTATATGTTTGACATGGTTTGAGTCACATCCTTTTCTTTTTCCTCAGTTACTAATCTGATAGATTTTTAACTACATATCTACTGAAGATGTTTTTGGATTACTTTGAGCACATACCAGATAAAGAGACCAATTTTTTCTATTGTATAAATATTAATCCATAGAGCTTATTTATTCAAAAACAATTATGAGGCATTTACTGTGTGCACATAGGTGATTTATATATGCAATACCTATGACATTTCATATGCATATACAATGTGCATACATATATGTATGTGTATATGTGTTATATATGTGTATGGATATATGCAATGGTTGTTATGACATTGTTATATATAATTATATGTATATAACATTGCTATATATTGTTATATGTATATATTATATCATATGTAACATATGATATATGATATATATGTTATATATGATAGAATATATATTATATATCTATGTTATATGATATATATGGTATATATGGTATAATATATATATCATATATAATATTTATGTTATATAAATATAAAATATATATTATATATGTTATATAAATATAACATATATATTATATATGTTATATAAATATAACATATATATTATATATGTTATATAAATATAACATATATATTATATATGTTATATAAATATAACATATATATTATATATGTTATGTTATATATTATAATATATAATATATGTATAGGATATATATAATATATAATATATAATCATATACAACATATATGATATATACATGTAACAAATATATCATGTTATATAATATATCATGTTATATGTCATATTGTATATATTTTATATGTTATATATATGATATATAACATACATATGTAACACGATATATTTCTTATATATATGGTATACATTATATCATATATAACATATATGATATAATATATTTTATATGTTTTCTATATATGACATGTTTTCTACGTATATATTTTTTATTGTACTTTAGGTTCTGGGGTACATATGCAGATCATGCAGGATTGGTGCATAGGTACCAATATGGCAATGTGGTTTGCTGCCTCCATCCCCCTGTCACCTACATCTGGCATTTTTCCCCATGTTATCCCTCCCTGATGTCCGCACCACCCTGCTATCCCTCCCTTGGTCCCCTGCAACAGACCCCAGTGTTGATGCTCCCCACCCTGTGTCCATGGGTTCTCATTGTTCAATGCCTGCCTATGAGTGAGAATATGCAGTGTTTCCTTTTCTGTTCTTGTGTCAGTTTGCTGAGAATTATCGTTTCCAGATTCATCCATGTCCCTACAAAGGACATGAGCTCATCCTTTTTTATGGCTGCATAGTATTCCATGGTGTATATATGGCACATTTTCCTTGTCCAGTCTATCATCAATGGGCATTTGAGTTGGTTCCCATTCTTTGCTATTGTAAACATTACCACAATAAACATACGTGTGCATGTGACTTTATAATAGAATGATTTATAATCCTTTGGGTACATATGCAGTAATGGGATTGCTGAGTCTAAAGGAATTTCTATTTCTAGGTCCTTGAGGAAGCACCACACTGTCTTCCACAATGGCTGAACTAGTTTACACTCCCACCAACAGTGTAAAAGTGTTCCTGTTTCTCCACATTCACTCCAGCATCATTTTCTCCAGATTTTTTAATGATCACCATTTTAACTGGCATGAGGTGGTATCTCAATGTGGTTTTGATTTGCATTTCTCTAATAATCAGTGATGATGAGCATTTTTTCATATGTTAGTTGGCCTCATATATGTCTTCTTTTGAAAAGTGTCTGTTGATATCCTTCGCCCACATTTGGATGGGTTTGTTTGTTTTTTTCTTGTAGGTCTGTTTTAGTTCTTTATAGATTCTGGATATTAGCCCTTTGTCAGATGGGTAGACTGCAAACATTTTTTCCCATTCTGTTGCTTGCCAGTTCACTCTAATGATTGTTTCTTTTACTGTAGAGAAGTTCTAGGTTTGAATTAGGTCCCATTTGTCTATTTTGGCTTTTGTTGGCAATGCTTTTGGTGTTTTAGTCATTGAGCCCTTGCCTATGCCTATGTCCAGAATAGTTTTGCCTAGGTTTTTTTCTAGGGTTTTTACGGTGTTAGGTCTTATGTTTAAGTCTTTAATCCATCTGGAGTTAATTTTAGTGTAAGGTGTCAGGAGGAGTCCAGTTTCTGCTGTCTTCACACTGCTAGCCAGTTTTCCCAACGTCATTTATTAATCAGGGAATCCTTTCGCCATTGCTTGTTTTTGTCAGATTTGTCAAAGATTAGATGGTTGTAGATGAGTGGCATTGCATCCGGGGCCTCTGTTCTGTTCCCTTGGTCTGTATCTCTGTTTTGGTATCAGTACCATGCTGTTTTGATTACTGTAGCCTTGTAGTATAGTTTGAAATCAGGTAGCATGATGCCTCCAGCTTTGTTCTTTTTGCTTAGAATTGTCTTGGCTATGCAGGCTCTCTTTTGGTTCCAAATGAAGTTTAAGGTGGTTTTTTCCAGTTTTGTGAAGAAGGTCATTGGTAGCCTGATGGGGATAGCGTTGAACCTATAAATTACTTTGGGCAGTATGGTCATTTTCACGATATTGCCTCTTCCTAACCATGAGCATGGAATGTTTCTTCCCCTGTATCCTCTCTTACTTCCTTGAGCACTGGCTCATAGTTCTCCTTGAAGAGGTCCTTTACATCCCTTCTTAGTTGTATTCCTATGTATTTTATTCCCTTTGTAGCAATTGTGAATGGGAGTTGGCTCATTATTTGGCTCTCTGTTAGTCTGTTACTGGTGTATAGGAATGCTTGTGATTTCTGCACATTGATTTTGTATCCTGAGACTTTGCTGAAGTTGCTTATCAGTTTAAGGAGATTTTGGGCTGAGATGATAGGGTCTTCTAAATGTACAATCATGTCATCTGCAAATAGAGATAATTTGACTTCCCCTTTTCCTAATTAAGAACTATTTATTTATTTATTGCCTAATTGCTCTGGCTAGAACTTCCAATATATTGAATAGGAGTGGTGACAGAGGGCATCCTTGTCTGATGCCAGATTTCAAAGTGAATGCTTCCAGTTTTTACCCATTCAGTATGATATTGGCTGTAGGTTTGTCATAAATAGCTTTTATTGATTTCAGATATGCTCCTTTGATACCTCGTTTATTGAGAGTTTTTAGCATAAAGGGCTGTTGAATTTTGTCAAAGGTCTTCTCTGCATCTATTGAGATAATCATGTGGTTTTTGTCCTTGGTTCTGTTTATGTGGTGGATTATGTTTATATACTTGTACATGTTGAAACAGCCTTGCATCTCTGGAATGAAGCCTGATCATGATGGATAAGCTTTTTGATGCGCTGTTGCAATCGGTTTGCCAGTATTTTATTGAAGATTTTTGCATCGATGTTCATCATGGATATTGACCTGAAGTTTTCTTTTTTTGTTGAGTCTCTGCCGGGTGTTGGTATCAGGATTATGTTGATCTCATAAAATGAATCAGGAAGGATTCCCTCTTTTTGTGTTGTTTGGAATAGTTTCTGAAGGAATGGTACAAGCTCCTCTTTATACATCTGGTAGAATTCAGCTGTGAACCCGTCTGGACCTGGGCGTTTTTTGATTAGTACGCTATTAATTGCTGCCTCAACTTCAGCCCTTGTTTTTGGTCTACTCAAGGTTTCAACTTCTTCCTGGTTTAGGCTTGGATGGGTGCAAGTGTCCAGGAATTTATGCATTTCTTTCAGGTTTACTGCTTTATGTGCATAGAGTTGTTTGTATTAATCCCTGATGCTAGTTTATATGTCTGTGGAATCAGTGATGCACAGGATTTATGATTTATTTATGTGCTCCATTTGCTTGATAAATCTTCCTCCATTCCTTTATTTTTAGCCTATGTGTGTCCTTGAATGTGAGATGGGTTTCCTGAATACAGCACACCAATGGGTCTTGACTTTTTATACAATTTGCCAGTCTGTGTCTTTTGTATGGGGCATTTAGCCCATTTACATTTAAGGTCCATATTGTTATGTGTGAATTTAATCCTGCCATTTTGATGCTACTAGATGTTTTGCCCCTTAGTTGATGCATTTTTTTCAATGTGTCGATGGTCTTTACCATTTGGTATGTTTTTGGAGTGGCTGGTACTTGTTGTTTCTTTCTTTTCTTGTTTAGTGCTTCTTTCAGGAGCTCTTGTAAGGCAGGCCTGGTGGTGACAAAATGTCCCAGCAATTGCTTGTCCATCAAGGATTTTCTTTCTCCTTTGCTTATGAAGCTTAGTTTGGCTGGATATGAAATTCTAGCTTGAAAGTTCTTTTCTTTAAGGATGTTGAATATTGGTCCCCACTCTCTTCTGGATTGTAGGGTTTCTGTGGAAAGATCCATGGTGAGTTCTGATGGGCTTCCCTTTGTGGGTAACCCGACCTTTCTCTCTGGCTGCCCTTAGCATTTTTTCCTTCATTTCCACCCTGGTGAATCTGACGATTACGTGCCTCAGAGTTGCTCTTCTTGAGGAGTATCTCTGTGGTGTTCTTTGTATTTCCTGGACTTGTATGGTGGCCTGCCTTGCTAGGTTGGGGAAATTCCCCTGGGTAATATCCTGAAGAGTGTTTTCCAGCTTGGAGTCATTCTCTCCATCACATTCAGGTATACCTGTCAAACGTAGATTAGGTCTTTTCACATAATCCCATATTTCTTGGAAGCTTTGTTTATTTCTTTTCACTCTTTTTTCTCTATTCTTGCCTTCTCATTTTATTTCATTGAGGTGATCTACAATCTCTGATATCGTTTCTTCTACATGGTCAATTCGGCTGTCGACACTTGTGTATGCTTTGTGAAGTTCTTTTGCTGTGTTTTTCAGCTCCATCAAGTCATTTATATTCTTCTCTAAGCTGTTTATTCTAGTTTGCATCTCATCTAACCTTTTTTCCAGGTTCTTAGTTTCTTTGTATTGGGTTAGTACATGTTCTTTCAGCTCTGAGAAGTTTGTTATTACCCACCTTCTGAAGCCTGTTTCTCTCAATTCATTAGATTCACTCTCCATCCATCTTTTATCCCTAGCTGGTGAGGAGTTGTTATCCCTTGGAGAAGGAGAGACGTTCTGGTTTTTGTTGTTTGCGTACTTTTTGTGCTGGTTTCTTCCCATCTTAATGGCTTTATCTACCTGTGGCCTTGTATTTGGTGACTTTCGGATGGGGTCTCTGAGTGGGTGTCCTTTTTGTTGATGATGAAGTTATTTCTTTGTTTCTTAGTTTTCCTTTTAACAGTCAGACCCCTTTGCTGCAGGACTGCTGGAGGTCCACTCCAGACCCTGCTTGCCTGGGGATCACCCACAGGGGCTGCAGAACAGTAAGGGTTGCTGCCAGTTTCTTCTTCTGTTATCTTCTTCCCAGAAGGGTACCTGCCAGATGTCGGCCTGTGCTCTCCTTTATGAGGTGTCTTCTTGGGTATATGGGGTCGGGGAGCTGCTTGAGGAGACAGTCTGCTGCTTATAGGAGCTCAAGTACTGTGCTGGGAGCTCCATTGTTCTGTGCAGAGCTGCTGGGCAGGTACTTTTAAGTCTGTTGCAGCAGAACTCATAACCACCTCTTTTCCCAGATGTTCTGTCCTAGAAAGGTCAGCTTTATTTACAAGTTCCTGTCATGCTGCTGCCTTTTTTCATAGATGCCCTGCCCTGTACAGAATATTCTAGTCACAGTCTGCCAGCAGAGGCATTGTTGAGCTGCCACAGGCTCTGCCCAGCTGCTGCGTGAACTGCCTCGGTAGTGGCGGACTGCCTTGGTAGTGGTGGTCACCCTTCCCTCCACTGAGCTGGACTGTCCTGGGTCCAGCTGTGCTTGCTTCAAAACTCCCAATCCAGAGCATTTCAGATTGCTTGTTTTGTGGGGGTGCTACCCTCTGACCTAGATCACCTGGCTCCCTGTCCCTGTCCCCTCCCTTTCAGTTGAATGGGCAGCTGTGTCTCCCAGGCATTCCAGGCTCCAGTTGAAACGGCTGCCCAGATTTGTGTGAGTTTCTGTGCGCCAACCTGGCACCAGCTGAAACCTGTGTGCTGAAAACTTATGGTGCTTTTCAGCCCGTGAATCTCCTGGTCTGTGGGCAGTGAAAATTTGTTTGGAAATGTGGTGGGCACTCACCCTCTGTGTTGTTCTTGCTAGGAACTGCACTCCAGAGCTATTCCTATTCAGCCATCTTGGATCCTCCCCAGATATATATTTTCTATATATAACATATATTTTACATTTCTTCTATATAATGGGATATATTAAAGAGAAAATATTATATTTTCTATATAAAATATAGAAAAAATATAGAAAATATAATATTTTCTCTAAAATAATATGTTGTATTATATAGAAAAAAAAAATATATATATATATATCTCCCAGTGAACAAAATAGACTATTTTTGCCCTCTAGGAATTTATATTCTAGTGCAGGGAGACAGACAATTGAATTAATTAGTAGAGAATATTATTTCTGAATGATCAACTATAAATAAAATCAACCAAGGAAATATTGTAAAAAGCAATTATTATAGGTGACCTGAGTGATGTCTTAGTATAAGTCAGGGAAATCAGGCTTTATGAGGGGTTCATTGAAACTAAAACCTGAATGAGGAATAAGAAGCATCCATGTAGAGATCTGCTTGAAGGGAATAGAAGGCAATTGCTAAGGCCTAGAGACAAGAATGAGCTCTCTGTGTTTAAAGAGAAAAAAGAAGGCCAGTATAGTTTGGCTTAAAGAACAAGGGAAAAAGTAGTAATATTAGGTTGGTACAAAAGTAATTG
Source organism: Sapajus apella (assembly GCF_009761245.1). NCBI lineage: Eukaryota > Metazoa > Chordata > Mammalia > Primates > Cebidae > Sapajus > Sapajus apella. The sequence goes on from NW_022437019.1 coordinate 9,012,688, forward strand.
CGGTTTTTGCAACTAAAAGTAATTAGAAAAAGTAATTAATTTCTTTTGATTACAAGAGTAATAATTATTTTGCATCAGTCTTAATATTAAGATGACTTCAAAGAGGTGTGCAGGAGCAGTCAGATCATGTAAAAATGTTCGTGTATTTACATTTTATTTGTTTGTTTGTTGTTTTTTTAAGTTTGCTTCCCACTATAGAATGTAAAGGGATAAAGTGGAAGCAGGCAAACCACTTAGGCATCTATAACAGTTTTCCCGGAATGAGATGATATCGTCATGGTCTGTGATATCAGCTACAGGAGACAAGGAGAATTTGATGAATGTATTTTGAAGGTAGAGCCCATAGAAGCTGCCAGAGTTTTCTTTCGGCATGCAGTTGTGTCACATTTGCAGATATACTTGTTATTCATTCTCTTAACATTGATTTAAATATTAGAGAGTCTCACAGTCCCAGGATACCCCATATCTAAGAATATACAAATATATGCATACATATATAAATAGGACATTCTCGAATTATTTAAGAAATGTTTCAAACTTTAGTGAAACAGAGTTTCACTCTATGCATAGAGGTGTGTTCCTTGTATCAGAATCAGCTTGTATGTTTATTAAATATGTAGCCTCCTCGGTCCAGCCTCAGGCCTACACAGTTAGACCCAGGAATAGGCATATTTAGCAGGTTCTATAGGTTATTTGGTGGCCTAATAAAAATCTGAAGACACTGTAGAGGTGAATAATCCTCTAAGTCTTAGTGCTACTGTCTTAAATACCGATTTGCTGTATTGGTAATATTAGTCTTTTACTTTTCCCTGTCATCATAGAAACCATTTGTGTGTAAAACCGTAGCTCTATAAAGATAATGTAGTTTGGAGAAAACTGCCCCTTGGATATGAAAATCAGTTGAGTTTTCCTCCCGTCAAACAATTGCACTATTATCTACAATTGCACAATCCTTGGGGACTAAAGAAATAACTTTTAATACTTTAGGTTTTTTGTTTTGCTTTATTAAATCATTGTAGCTAGTTTGCTTTCATGTTGGATCCTAAAGAATATTCAAGTTTTACATAGAAAAACTACTAATAAAAACAGTTGATTAAATTGGTAGGGTCAACTCAAAGACACCATGTACATTGGACTTATCTGCTACAAAATCAAATATACTGCTTTCATTATTTTTAGACATTTAGGCAACTTGTCTTAGACCAGCTGGATTACAAACATTCCAATAGTAAGTACTAGAGCTGCGATTCAGGAGGCCAGCAACAGTTTGCACACCTCACCTAAAACACCTTACCTTCTTGAAATTATGAGCTTGCTTTTGAATATATATCTCAGCTTGAAATCACTGACCTAATTATCTTTAGGTCAGGATAAGAGCAAAGTTCCTGTATCTGTCAATGACCAATGTGGAAGAAAGGGACTTCCACATTTCCAACTGGTTTACCCAGTTTGGAAACAGTAATGAAGTTATTCCTTCCTTGCTACTCTGTCCAGGCCTCCAAGAGGAGGCATATTACTCTATCAGATATTTTTTAATGTTCTTAATACTCACTGACAATGCAGATCAAGTGATTTGCCCAGTTCCAAATTCCTGAGTGAGTATTTAGTAGTTTGTGCATAAGAAATAAACAACTGTTTTCTAATTTGAACTGAAGCCAAAAGTTGCATTGGAAGCTTAATTGTTAAACTGTAAAATTAAACATAAATACTTCGCTTTAGCTACAAATACAAGTAATCAGAATATTAATAGCCATTAATCGTTAAGACAGTGTGCTAATTGCTTTGCAGTTATTTTCTATAGTTCTTAGAACAACATGGAAAATATAGGCAGTATTAGTGGCTTTTTTACAGTAGTTAGGCTTTGATGACTTAGTAGAAAGTTGGCAGAATTTGAAGGGAAATCTACCTGATCCCAAAAATTGTGTTTCTTCTGCTAAAACCATGTGGCCATTTCCAAGATAACAGGTTTATTAGGTTTTTTTTATTTATTAATTTTAGTTGATAAAAAATTGTATATATGTAAAATTATTAGGTACAGCATGATATTTTGAAATATGCACACGTAATACAATGAACAACTCAAGCTAATTAATATGCACATTACCTCACATGCTTATTTTTTGCAGTGAAAACACACAAAATCTACTCAGCAATTTTCAAGAATAAAATACGTCATTATTAACTATAGTCACAATGTGGGACAATAGATCCCTTGAATTTATCTCTCCTATCTAAATGAAATTTTGTAAACTTTGATTACCATCTCCCTAATCCCACCACTGCCAGCCTGTGGTAACCATCATTCTACTCTCTACTTAGATGAGTTCAACTTTTTTAGATTCCACATATAAGTGAAATTATGCAATATTTATCTTTCTGTTCCTGGTTTATTTCACTTAACATATTGTCCTCTAGGTTCATTCATATTGTCACAAATGACAGGATTTTTTTTTTTTTGTCTTTTTAACCCTGAGTAATATTTCATGAGGTGTATATACCATATTTTCTTTATCTCTTTATCCATGGATGGACACAAGTTCATTTCACATTTGGCTGTTATAAATAGTGTTTCAATAACCATGGGAGTACAGGTATCTTTTTGAAATACTAATTTTATTTCCTTTGGATATATACCCAGTAGTGCAATTGCTGGGTCATATATATGGTAGTTCTATTTTTAATTTTTTGAGGAACTTCTATGCTGTTTGCCATAGGCTGTACTAAGTTTACATTCTCACCAGCAGTATACAAGGGCCCCCTTTTCTCCACATCCTCACCAACATTTATCTTTTGTCTTTTTGATAATAGCCATCCTAACAGGTATGAAGTCATCTCACTGTGGTTTTAATTTCATTTCTCTGATGATTGGTGAGATTGAGAATAGTTTTTATATACCCTTTGGTGGTTTGTATGTCTTCTTTTAAAAAGTGTCTATTTTGGTTATTTGCCTGTTTTTTAGTTGGGTTATTTGTTTTCTTGCTGTTGAGTTGTTTGAGTTCCTTATACATTTTGCACATTACCCCCTTATTAGATGTGTGGTGTGCAAATCCATTCTCCTATTCTGTAGGTTGTCTCTTCAATCTGTTGATTCTTTCTTTTGCTATGCAGAAGCCTTTTAATTTGATCTATTCCCATTTGTAAGTTTTTGGTTTTCATTGCCTGTGTTTTCTGAGTCACATCTTCAAAAATTATTGCCCAGATCAGTGTCACAGAGCTTTCCCCCTATGTTTTCCTCTAGTAGGTTTACGTTTTTAGATCTTACATTTAAGCCTTTAGTCCATTTTGAATTGATTTTTGTATCTGGCGTGAAACAAGGATTTTAATTTCATTGTTCTGCATATGCATAGCCAGTTGTTCCAGTGCTATTTATTGAGGATATTGTCCTTCCCATTATGTGTTCTTGGCATTATTGTTAAAAATCAATTGATTATAAATGTGTGCATTTATTTCTGGGCTCTTTATTCTGTTCCATTTGTCTGTGTGTTTGTTTTTATGCCAGTACCATGCTATTTTGATTACTATAGCTTTGTAGTATATTTTGAAGTCAGGTAGTATAATGCCTCCAGCTTTGCTTTATTTTTGTTCAAAATTGCTTTGATTATCCAATGTCTTTTGTAATTTCCTATCAACTTTAGCATTGTTACTTCTATTTCTGAAAAAATATCATTGGAATTTTGATAAGGAATGCTTTTAATTTGTAGTATGAACATTTTAATAATTCAAATTCTTCCAATTTGTGAACATGTGTGTATTCTCTAAAGGGATAGAACTACATAGATGATTCTATGAAGGGGACTTTATTAGGATAATTGACTCAAGTGATTATAAGGTGAAGTCCCACGAATAGGCTGTCTGCAAGGTGAAAAGCCAGTAAGCCAGTCCCCAAATTTCAAAAGTAGGGAAGCCAATAGTGCAGCCTTCAGTCTGTGGGAGAGCACCTGGCAAGTCACTGGTGTAAGTCCAAGAGTCCAAAAGCTGAAGAACTTGGAGTCTGATGTTAAAGGGTAGGAAGTATCCACCATGGGAGAAAGATGGAGGCCAGAAGACTTAGTCAGTCTAGTCCTAACAGGTTCCTCTGCCTGCTTTTATCCTGGCCACACTGGCAGCTGATTAGATGGTGCCCACCCAGATTGAGGGTGGGTCTGTTTCTGCCAGTCTACTGACTGAAATGTTAATCTCCTTTGGCAACACCCTCACAGACACATCCAGGAATATCCTTCAATCCAATCAAGTTGACATTCAATATTTACGATCACAATGTGCTATCTTATCATTTCTTTGGGTCATCACCAATGTATTTAATCAGTGTTTTATAGCTTTCTGTGTACAGATCTTTAATGTCTTTGGTTCAATTTATTCTTAATTTTATTTTTTAGCTATTGTAAATTGGATTGTTTTATTGATTACTTTTTGGGTTACTTTGTTGTTAGTGTACAGAAACCTCACTGATTTTTATGTTTATTTTATCTCCTGCATCTTTACTGAATTTTTTTATTAACTCTAAAAAAATTTTGGTGGCACCTTTTAGATTTTCTCTATATATCACGTCATCTGAAAACTAGGACAATTTAACTTCTTCCTTTCCAATTTGGATGCCTTGTATGTTCTCTTGCCTAACTGCTGTGACTATGACTTCTAGTTGAATAGAAATGGCAAGAGTGGACATCGTTGTCTTTTTCCTGATCTAGAGGAAAATCTTTCAACTTTTCTCCGTTAAGTAGAATGTTAGCTTGTGGGTTTGTCATGGGCAGTCTTTATAGTTCTGAATATATTCCTTCTATACCTAATTTGCTGAGAGTTTTTGTTGTAAAAAGGTTTGTTATTTTTTTACTTCTGATTATCAAATTACCCTAAAGGTTAACAGCTTAAAACAGATACTTCTTATTTTATAACTTTTGAGAATCAGAACTAAAGATTGGCTTAGCTAGGGGATTCCAGATCAAGGCCTCTCATGAAGTTGCCATCAAGCTGTTTTCTGGGGTTGTAGTCTCATTTGAAGGCCCAAACAGAGAGCGCTGTTCTTTCAAGCCCACTTAAACAGTTATGTCAAGCTTAAGTTTCCTGCAGGCTGTTGGAAAAGGGCATCAGTTTTTCTGACTGTTATCTGGCGAGCTCCCTCAATTTCCCACCATGTGAGTCTTTCCATGGGGCAGTTGACAACATGGAAGAGCAAGAAATCAGACTAACAGAAAAAGGCTGGCTGCAAGCAAATCCTGGACAGAACCTTCAATCTTTTTAAACCTAAACTCAGAAGGGACATCAAAACACTTCTCTAGCATTCTCTTTTTCAGTAGTGCATCAATAAATACAGCCTACACTCCAGGGGAGGGGAAGCTCCACCATTTGTGGACTACCAAAGAATTTGTGTACATATCTTTAAAATCACCACAGCGTACTAATTGTTTATTCAATTTGAATAAAATAACTATAAATATCTAAGGATGTTGCATTCATCTTGGTTGATTTTGGGTCTTGATGATTCTTTAATTGATAAGTGATAATTATTTAATTTTCAATATCTTGATAATCATTTAATATTTCTCATAGATTCTGTATTTTGTTTTGGGGTTTTTTAAGTTTATTTAATGAAGTTTTTTTTTTTCTGAAGCCAGGAATATAATTAGTAGTTGAGAAAAGAACAGAATTGTATAAATGTTGGTCAAGCCTTTTTGTATTACTTGAGCAATTTTCTGCATAACTGTTTTTTGAGATGAAAATCTTTTAAACTATGTGAGAAGCCCCAAATGGTAATGCCTTGGCCTGCACTAATGAAGTCACCTTCAGAGTCTTGTTTGTGTGAATTAATTTGCATATTTGCATAGGCATTTAAGGGGCACATGAAAAGAGTTGGCAATTCACTTATTCACATATATACACCTTTCAGTAGGTTGACAGTCTGATATGAACGAACAAGAGCTTCAATTACATACGAATGCATTAGTTTCCTTCTTAAAATATACAAGTTCTACTTCATCAAAAGATAATCAAATTAGTTACATTAAATTTAGATTTTGCAAATATATCTATTAATTTAGTCTATAAATAAAAATAACCTTTAAATCCCTAGGTATTCAAAAATGAATTATTTTTGCTTCTACTACAGAGGAAGACAAGTTGGCTAGTTTTTGGTAATTTTTAATAATTAAAATTGTAATGAATTTTTTATGCTTTTAACAAAATCACAGGATTTTAGATTACAGATCCTTTGGAACTGTGATTCTCAAAATGTGCTCCAGAGATAACTGGGGGTTTCTGAGACCCCTTTGATATGTCCTTGAGGGCAACACTTTCTTCATGACTTTACTTGACTTATTCACTTTTATTTTTGCACAGTGTACAGTCATGTTTTCCACGGACTAAATGAAGTAAGTTATTTCAACAATAAATGTAGAAGCAAATATGAGAATCCAGCTATCTCCTGTTAAATCATTAACATTAAGGAGATTTACAGAAATTTGTAACATTATAGTCTTCTTAGTTTTGTTTTAGAAAACACAGTTATCCTTCATAAAATGTTATTTATATTCATTAGATAATAGGATCATTATTGTTGGTTTTAATTAATTAATGATACTTTTAAATTTATGTTTTAATTCCTAACATGTTAAATATTAAGCACTATAACCCACATAAACAAAAATATTTTGTAATCCTCAATTATGTTCCAGTATAAAGGAGTTCTAAGACCAAAAATTTGAGAATTGCTATTTTAGAACAATAATTTTTTTTCAGATATTGAAACTGAACTCTATAAAGAGTATATGATTTGCTCAGAATTCTCAAGCTTATGTATAGCAGAGTGGGTAGAGGAACCTAGGTAGGTTTTCTGATTCTGTTATATCATATGGCTTAACCTATAATATTCATAAAACCAGTTGGAGATTCCCTTTAGCAATGTCCAGCTGTGATTATAAATGTCATCCTGGAAGTAAAGATATATAAATCATTCAGTGAAGGGAAAAAATGGTTTGTTCTCTGTTTTCTACAGAACCTAGCATTCTCCATTAGATTTTGTCATTTTTCAATCTAACCCAAAACCTAGTAGATTAAAACAAAAAACATTTATTGTCACTCAGAAGGCAGGTCAGCCAGGAGGGTTTTGCCAATCCAAGCCATGCCTAGCTTATTTTAGCTGGGCTCACATATGCATATATGGTCCTCACACAGGTGGTCCAAAGACTGTCTGTCTGACTGCCATGATGAAAGTAACCGAGCCACATGGCTCTCATCATACAGTAGGCTATCCAAGGCCCTTTTGCAGCATAAGCTAGACCTGGCTCAAGGATACTGTTTACTGTTTTTGATTAAAGCAAGTAGCAAGTTCACATTGAAGGCATGGGGAAATACTCTACCTCTGGATGCAGTGAGCTGCAGAGTCACATTACAAGGTAGAGTATACATAATTACAGAATTTTTTTGTAATGTTACAAAATAATTCAAAATTTTGGCTTTGAATAATAGTGTCAAGTGTTAAATATAGCGACTATGTGGCTGGATTTTAGTGTTCAAGCAGATTGAGTTCAATCCTCATTTCTGGTGTTTGGACAAGCCATTTAACCTTTTTAACTTGCACATTCTTCATCTATAAAATGAGAAAAATCGTTTCTATATTAAAGGGTCCTATTAATGATTAGATGAGGCAATGCATGTAAAGTACTTGGCTTCACACAAGAAATGCTTTAGAAATATTAGCTAGTGGCCATTTAAAAAGTTCATGCTCTGGATCA